>NC_133621.1:181259123-181574957 GCF_048593235.1 Sminthopsis crassicaudata
AAGGGAACTAATGAAAAAAAAACTCAGAGGAAGGTGGTCTAAGTGTACCTCATCTAAAGCTATATTATATAGCAGCAGTCACCAAAACCATTTGGTATTGGCTAAGAAATAGACCGGTAGATCAGTGGAACAGATTAGATAGAAAGGACAAAAAAGGGTACATCTATAACAATCTAATCTTTGACAAACCCAAAGATACCAACATTAGGGATAAAAATTCATTATTTGGAAAAAACTGTTGGAAAAACTGGAAATTAGTATGGCAGAAATTAGATATGAATCCACACTTAACACTGTATACCAAGATAAGATCAAAATGGGTCCATGATTTAGGCATAAAGAATGAGATCATAAATAGCTTAGAGGAACAGAGGATAGTCTACCTCTCAGACCTGTGGAGGAGGAAGGAATTTATGACCAGAGGAGAACTAGAGATCATTATTGATCACAAAATAAAAAATTTTGATTATGCCAAATTAAAAAGTTTCTGTACAAACAATACTAATGCAAACGAGAAACGAGATTAGAAGGGAAGTAACAAATTGGGAAAATATTTTTAAAAGGAAAGGTTCTGACAAAGGTCTCATTTCCAAAATATATAGAGAACTGACCCTGATTTATAGGAAACCAAACCATTCTCCAATTGATAAATGGTCAAGGGATATGAACAGACAGTTCTCAGATGATGAAATTGAAACTATATCCACTCATATGAAAGAGTGTTCCAAATCACTACTGATCACAGAAATACAAATTAAGACAACTCTGAGATACCACTATACACCTATCAGATTGGCTAAGATGACAGGAACAAATAATGATGAATGTTGGAGGGGATTTGGGAAAACTGGGACACTGATACATTGTTGGTGGAGTTGTGAAAGAATCCAGCCATTCTGGAGAGCAATTTGGAACTATCCCCAAAAAGTTATCAAACTGTGTATACCCTTTGACCCAGCAGTACTACTACTGGGCTTATATCCCAAAGAAATACTAAAGAGCAGAAAGGGACCTGTGTGTGCCAAAATGTTTGTGGCAGCTCTTTTTGTTGTAGCTAGAAACTGGAAGATGAATGGATGTCCATCAGTTGGAGAATGGTTGGGTAAATTATGGTATATGAATGCGAAGGTCTGGTCTAGCTCCTCTTGTCAGGATAAGCAAAAGTCCTTGCCCCACGTTGGGCGCCAATTGTAGTGAGCTGTCGTCTCTAGAAGCTGCTGGATCGCTCTCTGGGAAGAGATCTGCTGTGTCTTCTACTCAAATCTCTCCGACAGATTCTTCTTCCTGTAATGAACCGTTGTCTCCAGGCAGTTGCTATTAACTCTTGTCCAAAGAAGTGACTTCCCTTCCTGCAGAGAGCCCTGTCAAGCCTGATGCAATTCAGAGTCTTCCTTCTTGAATCCTGGCTCTGAATCTCCTCCAGCTCTTATCCTTCTCCAGGCCGATCTGCTCTCTGCGCCCAGTGCTGTCTCTTTTATCCTCCCAGAGAATGGGCGTGGGATAATGCAAGGGCTTCTGGGAAGAACCACCCCAGCCAATGAGCTTGCCCCCTCTATCAAGTCAACCTGAGTTCTCACCTTGTAATTGTCCAGAAAACCTGAATTCTCACTTAGTAATCCTAACATCTCCCCCTTTCTTTTGATTTAGAACATAGGACAGTCATGACCTTGAAACATAAATCCATCAATATGGGACGTATTACAGATAATTACATAAATTACATAAGCACATAGTAACATAGTAACATAACACATGCTAGAAGTATATAACATAATCATAATCAAATAATCATAAATTGAAAATTTATAAATGTCCATAAGTCCATTGTCCATTAGTCTCATCTTGTGTGAGGAAGTCCAATGATTCCTGCTGGTTTTAAAGTTCTTTAACAGTCTTTTTATTAGCCATGCTCTTTTGTTGTAAGATGTTTCTTAGATCTTCTCCTTTATTTTGAGGTCTTTCTTTTTTTTCTGTCTCTCTCTGATGGACGAGGCGAATATGACTCGTTGGCACCCATCTGATTCCTTCTCCTGCTGAAGAAATACAAGCAAACCCTCTCCCCCAGGCAGTTAACCTATCTGGTCCCTTCCATTCACCACTTTCTGGATCTTTCCACATCACCTGGCGATTATCTAAGGACAGTGGAGATGCTTGCACTGGACACTGCCCTTCTGGTGGGTTATAAAACCTGTCTGCCGGAGCCAGTGCATCTTGGTCAAAAATTAGAAAATTAATGGTATAGAGAACTAAATTTAGAAGTTCTCTAGGGTTACCTGTGGCTCCCCCTTTCTTTTGTTTTTGGAGGAGTGTCTTAATATCTCTGTTTCTTCTCTCTACTATTGCCTGCCCTTGAGGATTAAAGGGTATGCCCATGGTATGTAAAATCTTATACTGTGCACAAAAGTGTGTAAAATGTTTGGACGTATATGCAGGTCCATTGTCTGTTTTTATTGCTTGTGGCACACCCATAATTGCAAATGCTTGTATAAGGAATTCAGTGACCACTCGGGCTGTCTCTTTTGCTGTTGGCACTGCAAATGTGAATCCTGAAAAGGTGTCTACCACAACATGAATAAAAGATAGACGACCAAAAGATTTATAATGGGTCACATCCATTTGCCAGATTTCATTGGGTCTCAAACCATGAGGATTCTTCCCTGGAGGGAGTGTAGGAGCATGGAAAGGAAGACAAGCTGTACAGCTTTTTACTATGCTCCTAGCTTCCTCTCTTGTGATTCCAAATTGTAAACGTAAAGCTCGAGCAGCCTGATGATATTTAGAATGAGATTCTTGTGCTTCCTGAAATAAAGGACTACTGGCTAACATGGTTAGAAGGCTATCTGCCTTTGAATTTCCATCAAAAATGGGACCTGGAAGTCCACTATGTGAGTGGACATGCAAGATATAAATCTTGCCTGGATGTTTTCTCACTTGCTCTTGAAGTTCCTTAAAGAGCTGATAAATATTGGAGGCTGCAAATTTTATTTGGGCTGTGGCAATTCTTTGTACTACACCTACTGAATAGGCTGAATCAGTAATTATATTTACGTCTCCTGGATAATAAGTAAGAGCTAGCATGATAGCAAATAATTCATTCTGTTGAGTGGATTGAAAAGGAGTCCTGATTACTCTCTTTATGGTTAAATCATGAGAGTATATGGCACAAATATTTTCTTTGGAGGCATCTGTAAAGATTGTTGGTCCTTTAAGAGGAACCTTAGAAACCTTTTCTTCAAAAATCCATCGCCAATTATGTAGTAGCCGGGTAATCTTTAATGGAGATCCATGTGCAAAATTTGGAGCGGTGGCCAATAAAATTTGCCATTCTGGGATGGTCTCACAGCATACATTAATCTGTGCGTTAGTATAGAATGTGTATATTTTTTCAGGACTTATCCCAGATAATTGTGTTACTCTCTTAATAGCCTTTAATAAAATCCTAGCCACAAGCACTGGGTAAGGTGTAAGGCTTTGTTCTGGTTGTGCTGGGAGGTTCACCCACTCAATCACTCTGTCTCCTTGATGAAGGACTGCTGTGGGTGCCTCTTTTGTAGCAAAAACTGATATTTCCAAGGGTTTTTGAGTGACTCTTTCAACCACATTGGATAAAGCCAGTTCAACTTCTCTCAAAGCCTTTTGTGCTTCTTTTGTAAGCTGGCGTGGTGAATTTAAAGCACTGTCTCCCCTTAAAATGTCATATAGAGGTTGTAGTTGATTGGTAGTTAAGCCTAACACTGGACGCATCCATTGGATATCTCCTATTAATTTTTGAAAGTCATTTAAGGTGTTCAACTTCTCTGTTCTTAAAGAAAGCTTTTGTACTGTGAGTGTCTTAGGATATACTTCATGTCCTAAATATTGAAAAGGAGCATGTCTTTGAATTTTTTCTGTAGCTATATGCAGTTTGTAGTACTTTAATGTTTCCATGGTCTTTTGTAGACATGCCTCTAACATTTGTTCCTCAGGTGCACATCCCAAAATATCATCCATATAATGTAACTATATTACTTTTGGAAAGGCTTTTCTTACTGGAGCAAGAGCAGCTGCAACATACATTTGGCACATAGTAGGGCTGTTTTTCATTCCCTGTGGCAAAACTGTCCATTCATATCTTTTATAAGGCTCAGCCAAATTAACACTAGGCACTGAAAAAGCAAATCTTTTCATATCCTCCTTATCTAGAGGAATAGAATAGAAACAATCCTTAATGTCTATAACCCATAGAGGCCATTCTCTTGGCAACTGAGTAGGAGATGGAAGTCCAGGCTGAAGAGTTCCCATAGTTTCCATCTGTTCATTTACTCTTCTTAGATCAGTTATCATCCTCCATTTTCCAGATTTCTTTTTCACCACAAATACTGGAGAATTCCAAGGACTTAGAGAAGGCCGCAAGTGTCCTTGGTCAAGTTGTTCTTGCACTATGTCTAATAAGGCCTGAATTTTATCACTTCTTAAGGGCCACTGTTCTACCCACACTGGTGAATCAGTCTTCCACTAAATAGGAACTGGTGAAAGTGCAGGTAGGCCTTCAACAGCAGCCCTGCCTAAAAAGCCGAAGTGCTTATTTGTAATCCTATCTGCTGTAAAATGTCTCTTCCCCACAGATTGATGGGGATTTTTTCAACCACAAAAGGAGTAAAAGCTCCTGTTTCTCCTTCAAATACCCATCTCAAAGGCCTAGCACTAACTTCTGCTGCTATTGATCCTCCCACCCCAGACATATAGGTGTCTGCTTTAATCTTTGGCCAGTGACCGGGCCAATTGGCACCTCTAATAACTGTACGATCTGCACCCGTGTCTACCAATCCTTCAAATGGTATTCCGTTTATATAAATAGTAAGCATAGGTCGGTCAGCTGTCACAGCTGCTGTCCAATATATTCCTGGATTTTGTTCATTGGAGTCAAAATCTAGGCGACTATCACTAGGTTGCTTATTAGGGGTCCGTAACAATAAGCCTGATGCTACTACTTCTCCTGGTTGATAAATCACACGTTGTCTGCTTGTATTAGTGACTGGGATATTAGATACACGTTCTCCAGTCTCCCACATCAGTGTATGGATGGACACTGTTTTGTAGGCACTCTCAGAAGGTGAAATGGTCAAGCCTACTGTGCCTGGAGGCAAAGGATCCATAGGCTCAACAGGAACAGATTTCACTTCTCCAGGGAGTATCTCGGTAGTCTCTACTGCACACAACTCTATTTTTCCTAATTTCAATCCCTTTCTTCCATCTGATTGCCTTTTGGCTGATTGATCGTGTCTTAAAATTCTCTGGATGTAACCTCGGCTGCCATCATGCCCCACTTGGGGGGCTGAAGCTGGGCCCCACCTGTCATTTCCCTGTGTCAATCTACATTCAGAGGCCCAGTGGAGGCCCTTGTGACATTTTGGACATGGAGTTTTAGGTCTTCTCTCACCCTGTCTTCTCACTGTATCTCCATATCTACACTGAGCTCTTAGATGCCCAAATTTTCCACATTGAAAACATCGCCGAGTTTCTCTAGAAGGCCCTTGCCAGGAGGGACCCTGCCTTTCCACATTCATCATTGTCCGGGTGTAAAAAGCATTTGTTCCCACTGTAGCACAGCGTCTTATGATCTCCTCTAAAGGAGCATCTTTGTCTAATCCCCATATAATTCTTTTGCAAATCTCATTGGCATTTTCCTTAGCCAGATGTCTGGTCATTATTTCTGTAGCTGAATTTTCTCCAATAGTTCTTTTGACAGCAGTTTGCAAACGTCCCACAAAATCTGCAAAAGGTTCATTGGGACCTTGCTGTATTTTAGTGAAAGCCTCTCCACGATCTTTCTGTCCAGGAAGGACACCCCAAGCTTTTATCGCAGCCTTAGCAATTTGTTCATATATTGTCATGGTATAATTAATCTGTTCCGAATTCTCTCCATACTGACCTTCACCAGCTAAGTGCTCAAAAGTGAATTGTGTGTTAACTCCTATTTCCAAATTGCATCTGACTTGAATTTTACATAATTCATGAAATTCCGCAAGCCATAATAAATTTTCTCCAGGTTCCAGACATGTCCTTGCTATGGATTTCCAATCATTCGGGGTTAGGACTTCATAAGACAAACCATCTAGTAACATTTTGACATAAGCTGATGTAGCCCCATAAAGGGTACAACCTTTTTTCAAATCCTTAATTGTATTCAAATCTAAAGGTGCATATCTTCTCCTTTTTTTTTACCTACAGAGTCAGTATTTTCAATCACAGGATATGCATGTATAAAATCACTTATATCCTGTCCTTCTCTCTTAGCTTTAACCAATGCTTTTTCTAATCTTGTCATAGGCTTAGGCTTCTTCACAGGCAATTCTGTTTGTGTTTCTGCCTCTTCCCCTCTTTCTTCCTCCATCTCTGAAGGTGGGGTTGATGTGGGCCTGTCAATAATCTGTTCTCTAGGCAGAGTTGAAGCTTCTTCAAGAGAATCATACCATAATTCCTCATTTAAATCCTCTTGCTCTAGGGAAAGATCTTGATCTTTCCTTTTTTCCTCACACTTCTTCCTCTGTTCATTTTTAGAACTTTTCCTTCTCCTACAACTTGCTTGATAGTTTAAGGCTAATTGAACTATGTTGTAGATATAAAATACTTCTGCAGAAATTGAACGAGGCCCATTTTTTGCTTGAAATTCTTTCATTTCATATCCCACTAGCTTCCATTTATCTACATCTATCTTTTCTTCCTCTAAGAACCAAGGGGATGTGCGTCTTAATGCAGCCAAGAGTTTAGCAATCTGTACCCAGGTTACAAGTAAACTCTGCTCCTCAATTATGTTGATTATACTCTCTATAGTACCACTCCTGAATGGAGCTGAGGTTGCTTCTGGGGCTGAGGTTGAGTCGGCTGAGGTCCAGGGATTGAATATAGCTAACATCTGCCCCATTTCAGCTATAAGAGATTCCTGGTTTAGCCCTTAACAAGTTAAGTTCCTTATTTATCTATTAGCACGCTCACTTAATCTTTAACAAAGTTTCCTCGTTACTCACGGTTCTGGGTCAGAGAGACTGAGATCTGGATGGGAGGCTTTTCCACTGGAATCAGGACCGTGTCTGTCCCTGTTCGGGCGCCAAATTGCGAAGGTCTGGTCTAGCTCCTCTTGTCAGGATAAGCAAAAGTCCTTGCCCCACGTTGGGCGCCAATTGTAGTGAGCTGTCGTCTCTAGAAGCTGCTGGATCGCTCTCTGGGAAGAGATCTGCTGTGTCTTCTACTCAAATCTCTCCGACAGATTCTTCTTCCTGTAATGAACCGTTGTCTCCAGGCAGTTGCTATTAACTCTTGTCCAAAGAAGTGACTTCCCTTCCTGCAGAGAGCCCTGTCAAGCCTGATGCAATTCAGAGTCTTCCTTCTTGAATCCTGGCTCTGAATCTCCTCCAGCTCTTATCCTTCTCCAGGCCGATCTGCTCTCTGCGCCCAGTGCTGTCTCTTTTATCCTCCCAGAGAATGGGCGTGGGATAATGCAAGGGCTTCTGGGAAGAACCACCCCAGCCAATGAGCTTGCCCCCTCTATCAAGTCAACCTGAGTTCTCACCTTGTAATTGTCCAGAAAACCTGAATTCTCACTTAGTAATCCTAACATATGAAGGTTATGGAATTTTATTGTTCTGTAAGAAATGACCAGCAGGAGGAATATAGAGAGGCTTGGAGAGACTTACATCAACTGATGCTGAGTGAAATGAGCTCAACCAGAAGATCACTATACACTTCAACAACAATAGTGTATGAGGATGTATTCTGATGGAAGTGGAAATCTTCAACATAAAGAAGAGCCAACTCACTTCCAGTTGATCAAAGATGGACAGAGGTAGCTGAACCCAGAGAAGAAACACTGGGAAGTGAATGTAAATTGTTAGCACTACTGTCTGTCTGCCCAGGTTACTTGTACCTTCGGAATCTAATGCTTATTGTGCAACAAGAAAATGGTATTTACACACATGTATTGTATCTAGGTTATAATGTAACACATGTAAAATGTATGGGATTACCTGTCATAGGGAGGAGGGAGTAGAGGAAGGGGGGGATAATTTGGAAAAATGAATACAAGGGATAATATTATAAAAAAAATTAAGAGTCATCTGTGTGTCAGACACTGCTGCATGCTAGGACAAAGAGAAAAATCAAATGGTTTTTGTTCTCTAGGACCTTATATTCTACTAGAGAAGCTAACAAGCATATATGCTTGTATATGTAAAATATATTTAAAATAAATACAAGACAATTAAAAAAAAAAAAAGGAAGATCCAACTCACTTCCAGCTGATCAATGATGGACAGAAACAGCTTGTACCTTCGGAATCTAATGCTTATTGTGCAACAAGAAAATGGTATTTACACACATGTATTGTATCTAGGTTATATTGTAACATATGTAAAATGTATTGGATTGCCTGTCATCAAGGGGAGGGAGTAGACGGAGGGAGGGGATAATTTGGAAAAATGAATACAAGGGATAATATTATAAAAAAAATTACTCATGCATATATATTGTGAAAAAAATTATAAATTAAAAAAAAATAAATATTAAAAAATTTTTCCCTCATTTTTGCTACTATCATTGAGGATTTCATTGTACTATCCCCTTTCTAGTTCCCTGCCCATCTGCCTTTTTGTTCCTTCTAAATTTGATTAATTAATTCTATTACTACTTTATATGGCTTTTACAATACTTATCTTGTCTTTTCACTATAGGTATGGTTCAGTGCTTTGTTCTTAGACACTTTCTCTCCTTTTATTTTCTCTTTTTTTCTCTTCACTTAAATTGCATATTCCATGGATATCTCATAGTCAACATCCTCCAAAAACAACCTATTATGTTTTCCTCCAAATCCACTTTTCTTTCAGATCTCTTTTTTATCTGTCAAGGAAGTAAACAAATCCTACAATTTCTCAGGCTTCCCTCCTTAATATTATTTTCAAATTATAAATATCATTCATTTTACATATCCAGTCAGTTATGTTATATTATGTTAAATACAAGTTATGTTAAACACATAATTTCCTTGAACATCTCTCATATTCACCCCTTATCTCTTCTCAAATGGCTATTACCCTGTTTCAGGCCCTCTTTGCTTCTTATCTAAACCATCACCTTCTAATTAACTGTTCTATATATAGTCACTTTCAAGCTCCAACATCCTTTCATATGTAATTTTCCTAAAGTACAGGTCTAATGATAGGATTCACTTATTCAATAAACTCCACTGACTTATTGCTACCTATTGGATAAAAATGTTAACTCTTACACTTTATTTTTAACTCCCTTCATATTACAAGAGATAGCTATGAGAAGATGAAATCTTAAGCACAAGAGAGATAGAAAAAAATACTAAAGATAAAATATATAATTTTGATGGGATGAAATTAAAATGTTTCTATACCAACAAAATTATTGCATCTAGGTTAAATAGTGAAATGACTGAATAAAAACAAACAAACAAACAAAAAAATTAGTATCTGTCTAGTATATGTCAAATTTAGTATATGAAGAAGTATAATGCACATATATGTGTATACATATTTACAAACAACAATATAAATGAAAATAACACAACAAAGCAATTAATAATGATGTTAACAAGAATAAGAATAGGGATAGTTTCATGACATTCTGTGCCAGGCATTGTAGTAAAGAATTTTAAATAGTGTCTCATTTGTTCTTTACAACTATCCTGAGAAGCATTTCTATTTTACATAATTAGAATGTTTGGTAAAAAGTGGTTTAATTACTTGCTCAGAGTTACAACAGCCAGTAAGTGTCTGAGGCCAGATTTAGACTCTTGACTTTTTGATTTCAGGTCTGATGTTCTTTGCAATGAAGCAATGAGTTACCTCAATAAAAAGTGAATATGAAAAATTAGAAAAAATAAGCAGCACTCTGTAAAGAGATATGGAAAAACAACTGTTTTATTTGCAAAGATAGTAGATTTATGGAGAATATATTTTAGACTTTTTGATATTTTATCAGTTTTATTATTTTTTTTCTCTCCTTTCTCTATTTCTCAAAATAGTATTGTTATATGCAATAGCTCCCTGACAGGGAAGAGGGGATAAAATTCTGGGAGAAATTTTTGTTGACATAAAAAACAAAATGCATCAATAAAATGTATTTTTGTTTAAAGCTTTTCAACCCTAGGGCCAATCTCTCATAGCAGTTTTAAAGCATGGTGGTCAGAATTGTTCAAACATTCCTATTTGCTTTTCACTTACTACTAGTCCATTTACTAGAGCATTAAAAGTAAAAAAAATATATATATTCTCCTTTATTGCATAAAGGAGTATTAATTAACCTCTACTATTCTTTGGATTTGATTAGCTCTGAATCCTGAATAAGAGTGAACATTTCTAGTAAAAACATAGTAGTATTAAATCTATAGCTATCTATTCTCTGGGAACCTTTCTCAGATTCTTCCTTTCAATAGTATTCCCAAAATGTACACCAAGGTAAGTGATGACAATTTGTAAAAATAAATATTTTAAATGAAGAAAATACTATCAAATCTTTTTTTTTTTTTTTCTCTCTCTTCAACCTCTCCACCCCAAGTCCCACAAAGACCATAGGAAACGTTTCAGATTCATCAAAATAACTGAAAAAAATAAGAGTACTAGCACTTTCAGGTTTGCAGTCTGGGGGAGAAGGGTTTCTCTACTTCAGTTTCGATACTGGCATAGCCCTTTCTTGATTGGCTTTATATTGAAATTCATAATCCTTTTATTTGGGAGGGGGGTTGAGTTGGCCTGTGATTATCACTTTGAGATATGACTTATTTTTTCCTCATTCTTTTGATTTTTCTTTCCTAATTATTTTGAGAGATTTGTATTTCATTAGAAGTTCTTTATGTATTATCACATATTTTACAGTTGATATAGAACACTTTCGTCTTCTATGTTGTATTATTAGATATTGGGATTTCAGGAAAAAGTCCCTTATACTACATGTGCAGTTTCATATGTTATTTTCCTTCCTACACTCTATGTACTAGCCCAGTGGTTCTTAACTTTATTTCTATCACAGAAACTCACTTTGGCAGTCTGAATAATCCTGTGGACTCCTCAGAGTTTTTTATTAATGCATAAATAACAATTTAAGATTATAAAAGAAATTAGCTATATAGTTATATACCCATATACTAAACAATATTTGGTATAAAAAGTTGGATACAGTTATTAAACATGTTATCAAATTAAAAAAAAAAATCAAGTTTAAGGAGCACATGTTTAGATTTTCAAATTTAGACAAAGTGACCTTTTTACCATGCTTCATATATATCAATACATTTCCTTTCTCTTTGCTTTGAAATGCCTATACTCCTTTCTAGGAATGTTCTACTTCCTAATATGTATTTTATAGCTTATCTTAATTCCCTCAAAATTCATCTCAAAAACTGCATTCTATATTCTGGAAGCCTTTTCCAATCCATCCCAATTGCTAATTGCCCATTCTATATATACTTTTATCACATTTTTGTTAATTATATACTTTATTTATCTGGACACTCACTCCCAGTTGAATTTAATCATGGTGAAAGTTGGGACTAATTTATTTTTGTTTTTGTATCCTTAGGAACTAGAATAAATCCAGATTTGTGATGTGATGGCGATATTTCACATTTATATAGCACCTATTATATGCCAGGCATTGGGCTAAGTGTTTTACAGCAGAATAACCTTAGTAAGTAGATGCTATATATTACATAGCAAGTACTTAATAAATACATGCTGAATTTTAATTTTAATTATTAGCAGAGTTGCTGGCGGAAATGGCCCCAAATGGGAATTAGGTGATCTAGAACTTGTTAATATAATTCATCATTAAAGAAAATTATGCCAACAGATCTTGGAACTTTTATTAAATTTTTTCATCTATTATTTCAATATATATTTCTCTTGGAATACATAGAAGTACTCTCTCATTTTGTATAAAAACTAGCAGTAAAGAAACACTATTCCTTTTGAAGTTAGTAAAACATTTTGGTTCCCATATAAAAATACCCTTTTATGAATTGTAATGTATGAAGGCAAATCAAAATATAGCTTTGTTGTTCTTGTTGTTGGTATTTCATTAATATTAAAATCAAAATCAAAATAAAAGAAGAATCAAAATTTCCCTTCAAGTTTTCTAATTAAAATTAGCAGAACATAGTGCTTCAGTAGACTGAACATTCAAGATTATAGAAATATCTCACATCTATGAATTGAATTCTGTAGTTGAGGCAATTGTTGAATTATTCACTCATAAAACTGCCATTAAGGATAAATTGGGTTTGGAGGAATTAATTATCTAAATATCTATTCACAATGTTCAAATTCATTCAACTATCCACTTTGCTTGTGTAGACAGCTACATAATACATTAAAAAAAATTATTCCATGACCTAGAGTGGATACTAACATGAAAAGCTATGTGAAATCAATGTCATTAAAAAGTACAGATGAGCACCACTGAGCATGGGTCAATACAAGAATCAAACATTCATTTTTTAAAAATGTTGGCCATGTCTAAGCAGCAAAAATAAGGTAAAGGAATGAAAATTATTCAGTGAATTTGGTTAAGCTGAGAGAAAAATGTGCATGTTTCAAACTCTCAATCTATTCTTCTCTGAGAAAAATGTGAGGAAAAAAAGAGCCTGGACAATATTTTCCAGGAAATTATCAAAGAGAACTGCCCAGACTGTTTTGGAAACGGAGTGTAAAATAGACATTGAAAAAATTCATTGATCATCTACTGAAAGGGATCCTAAAATCAAAACGCGAAGAAATATAGTGGCCAAGTTCAAGAACCATCAGACGAAGGAAAAAATATTGGAAGCTGTTAGAAAAAGTAATTTAAATATGAAGGAGCCACAATAAGGATAGCTGAGGATCTAGCAGTGTCCACTTTAAAAGAACAAAGGGCCTGGAATATGATATTCCAAAAGGCTAAGAAATTTGGTATACAGCCACAAATAACTTACCAAGCAAAAATTAGCATCATTTTCCAGGGAAGAAGATGAACATTTAATGAAATAAATGAATTCCATCTATTCTTGATGAAAAAACCAGATCTACATAAAATGTTTGATCTTCAAATACAGAATTCAAGAGATTTCTAAAAAGCTAAAAAGAAATCTTGAGAATTATATTTCTGCCATAAAGATGTAAAGAACACATGTATAAATTTTCCAGGAAACTAGAGGTGGAAAGGAAATTATATCATAAAAAAGGGTAAGGTGGTGGTACTACACATCTCATGAAGAAGCAAAGGTAACCTATTATATCTGAGAGAAAGAAAAGAGGGAGATGAACATAGTGTGTATCAATAGACATATTCGATTTATGGTGAAACTTCTTCCACTTCATTGAAAAGTGAGAGGGAAGGAGTAAGCTAAGGGGAAGGGAATACAGAAATTGTGAGAAAAGGGGTAAAATAGGAAGAGGAACTTTAAGGTGGAGGAGAGATACTAAAAAGGGAAGGCTGTGAAAAGCAAGTGGTGTTCACAAGTTTAATACTGGGGAGGGGGGTAAGAGGGAAGGAAAGAAGAAATGCATAAGCAGGGGCTAACAGGATGGCAAGCAGTATAGAATTATTCATTTTGACCATAAATGTGAATGGGGAAAACTATCTCATAAAGAGGAAGCAGGTAGCAGACTGGATTAAAAGCCAGAATCTTACTATATGCTGTTTACAGGAAATACACCTGAAACCAGGTGATACATTCAAAATAAAAGTAAAAGGGTGGAATAGAATCTACTATGCTTCAGATGAAGCCAAAAAAGCAGGGGTAGCCATCCTCATCTCAGATCAAGCAAAAACAAAAATTGATCTAATTAAAAGAGATAAGGACGGGCATTATATCCTGCTGAAGGGGAACATAAATAATGAAGCACTACCAGTATTAAACATATAAGCACCACGTGGTGCAGCATCTAAATTCTTAAAAGAGAAATTAAGAGAGCTGCAAAAAGAAATAGACAGCAAAACTATAATAGATATAAACTTTGCACTCTCAGAATTAGATAAATCAAACCACAAAATAAATAAGAAAGAAGTCAAAGACATAAATAGAATACTAGAAAAGTTAAATATGATAGATCTTTGGTAAAAGCTAAATGGAGACAGAAAGGAGTACACTTTCTTCTCAGCAGTTCATGGAACCTATACAAAAATTGATCATATACTAGGACATAAAAACCTCAAAATCAAATGCAGTAAGGCAGAAATAGTAAATGCATACTTTTCAGACCACAATACAATTAAAATTACATTTAATAAAAAGCCAGGGGAAAATAGACCAAAACATCATTGGAAACTAAACAATCTTATACTAAAGAATGATTGGGTAAAACAGGAAATCATAGACATAATTAATAACTTCACCCAAGAATATGACAATAATGAGATATCATACCAAAATGTGTGGGATACAGCCAAAGCAGTAATAAGAGGAAGTTTTATATCTCTAGAGGCCTAATTGCATAAAATAGAGAAAGAAAGGGCATATAAATTTTGCTTACAACTAAAATTTCTAGAAAAGGAACAAATTAAAACTTGAAATTCTAAAAATAAAAGGTGAGATTAATAAAATTGAAAGTTAAAAAAAAACTATTGAATTAATAAAACTAAGAGTTGGTTCTATGAAAAAGCCAACAAAATAGACAAACAGTAAATCTGACTAAAAAAAGGAAAGAGAAAAAGCAAATTGTTAGTCTTAAAAATGAAAAGGGAGAACTCACTACTAATTAAGAGAAAATTAGAACAATAGTTAGGAGCTACTTTGCTCAATTTTATGCCAATAAATTTGATAACTTAAATGAAATGGAAGAATACCTTCAAAAATATAGCTTGCCCAGATTAACAGAGGAAGAAGTAAATAGTCTAAATAGTCCCATTTCAGAAAAAGAAATAGAACAAGCTATTAACAAACTCCCTAAGAAAAAATCCCCAGGACCAAATGGATTTACATGTGAATTCTACCAAACATATAAAGAACAACTAACTCCAATGCTATAAAAAACTATTTGAAAAAATAGGGATTGAAGGAGTCCTATCAAATTCCTTTTATGACACAAACATGGTACTGATACCTAAACCAGGTAGGCTGAAAACTGAGAAAGAAAATTATAGACCAATCTCCCTAATCAATATTGATGCTAAAACCTTAAATAAAATATTAGCAAAAAGACTACAGAAAATCATCCGCAGGAAAATACACTATGACCAAATGGGATTTATACCAGGAATGCAGGGCTGGTTCAATATTAGGAAAACTATTAGCATAATCAACTATATCAATAAGCAAATTAACAAAAACCATATGATCATCTCAATAGATGCAGAAAAAGCATTTGATAAAATCCAACATGCATTCTTACTAAAAACACTTGAGAGTATAGGAATAAATGGACTATTTCTTAAAATAATCAGGAGCATATATTTAAAACCTTCACTAAACATCATATGTAATGGCGATAAACTGGAACCTTTCCCAGTAAGATCAGGAGTGAAACAAGGTTGCCCACTATCACTATTACTGTTCAGTATTGTACTAGAAATGCTAGCCTCGGCAATAAGAGCTGAGAAAGAGATTCAAGGAATTAGAGTAGCTAATGAGGAAACTATCACTCTTTGCAGATGACATGATGGTATACTTAGAGAACCCCAAAGACTCTGATAAAAAGCTATTAGAAATAATTCAGAACTTTAGCAAAGTTGCAGGACACAAAATAAATCCACATAAATCCTCAACATTTTTATACATTAACAAAATCCAACAGCAAGAGATGCAAAAAGAAATTCCATTCAAAATAATGGTCAATAGTATAAAATATTTGGGAATATATCTACCAAAGGAAAGTCAGGAATTACATGAGCAAAATTACAAAACACTTGCCACAAAAATAAAGTCAGATTTAAATAATTGGAAAGGCATTAATTGCTCTTGGATAGGCCGAGAGAATATAATCAAGATGACAATACTCCCTCAATGAATCTATTTATTTAGTGGTACACCAATCAGACTCCCAAGAAACTATTTTAATGACCTAGAAAAACGTAACAACAAAATTCATATGGAACAAAAAAAGTCAAGAATTTCAAGGGAAGTAATGAAAAAAAAAATCAATGAAGGTGGTCTAGCTGTACCTAACCTAGAACTATATTATAAAGTAGCAATCACCAAAACCATTTGGTATTGGCTAAGAAATAGACTAGTTGATCAGTGGAATAGGTTAGGTTCACAGGGCAAGATAGTGAATAAAAATAGCTATCTAGTATTTGACAAGCTCAAAGATCCCAACTTTTGGGATAAGATTTCATTATTTGACAAAAACTGCTGGGAAAACTGGAAATTCATATGGCAGAAACTAGGCATGGACCCACATTTAACACCACATACTAGTCCAAGATTTAGGCATAAAGAATGAGATTATAAATAAATTAGAGGACCATAGGATAGTTTACCTCTCACACTTATGGAGGAGGAAGGAATTTGTGTCCAAAGGAGAACTAGCAATCATTATTGATCACAAAATAGAAAATTTTGATTACATCAAATTAAAAAGCTTTTGCACAAACACAGCTAATGCAAACAAGATTAGAAGGGAAATAACAAATTGCGAAAACATTTTTACAGTTAAAGGTTCTGAAAAAGGCCTCATCTCCAAAATATACAGAGAATTGACTCCAATTTATAAGAAATCAATCCATTCTCTAATTGATAAATGGTCAAAGGATATGAAGAGACAATTTTTAGATGATCAAATTGAAACTATTTCCACTCATATGAAAGTGTTCCAAATCACTATTGATCAGAAAAATGCAAATTAAGACAACTCTGAGATACCACTACACACCTGTCAGATTGGCTAAGATGACAGGAACAAATAATGATGAATGTTGGAGGGGATATGGAAAAACTGGGACACTGATGCTTTGTTGGTGGACTTGTGCAAGAATCCAACCATTCTGAAGAGCAATCTGGAATTATGCCCAAAAAGTTATCAAACTGTGCATACCCTTTGATCCAGCAGTGCTACTACTGGGCTTATATCCCAAAAAAATACTAAAGAAGGGAAAGGGACCTGTATGTGCCAAAATGTTTGTGGCAGCCCTTTTTGTAGTGGCTACAAACTAGAAAATGAACTAATGCCCATCAATTGGAGAATGGCTGGGTAAATTATGGTATGTGAATATTATGTAATGTTATTGTTCTGTAAGAAATGACCAATAGGATGAATACAGAGAGGCTTGGAGCGACTTACATCAACTGATGCTGAATGAAACGAGCAGAGCTAGGAGATCATTATACACTTCAACAATGATACAGTATGAGGATGTATTCTGATGGAAGTGGATATCTTCAACATAGAGAAGAGCTAATCCAATTCTAATTGATCAATGATGGACAGAATCAGCTACACCCAGAGAAGGAACACTGGGAAATGAGTGTAAACTGTTAGCATTTTTTGTTTTACTCCCCAGGTTATTTTTACCTTCTGAATCCAATTCTTCCTTTGCAACAACAGCAACAACAAAATTCAGTTCTGCACATATATATTGTACCTAGGATATACTATAACATATTTAATATGTATGGGAATGCCTGCTATCTAGGGGAGAATTCGGAGGGAAGTCAGGGAAAATTCAGAACAGAAGGGAGTACAATGTATAATGTTGTAAAAAGTGTTATAATTATAAAATTTAAAAAAATAAATAAGTAAATAATTTGAGGCAGAAATTAAAATGCTAGGACTCTCTGAAAAGAAAGGGAACTGACCGAAGTGTAAAAAGCATCATTAATTGTTTTATTCTCTCAACAATTTTCTTATAAGTATTTGAGTTTCTTTATATAACTTGAATTGATGTGGAAATGAAAGCCTATTTTCCTATGAAATAAAGGAAATAGAGAAATCTGCAACCATTTAAAAAAAAAACTTTGATAAGTGTGGAGGAAATAACTCATTATGGAAACTTGAAAATAAGTTAACAACTCATAATGTTATTATATGGAAAAGCAGAATTCATTTCATAACATTTATTGTATTTCCTTATAAACAATATGTTTAAAATAATATACATGAAAATATAGAAGTTTTCACTCTTCAAAATTAAAAAAAAAATCTTGATGTCAATTTGGAAAAAGCTATCATTTTTTGTTCAATGGCCTGGACAGATGCATAAGCATAAAAGTTATAAATATAAATTTAGAGTTGAAAAAATTCTGGGACAGGTAGATAATAATTTAGATAAATTAGATGATTTAGGATTTTTTGGTTTTTTATTCTAAAATTAACAAACCAATAAAATGAGCATTTCACATACACCATGGAATAAGAGAGTGTTTTTTAATCAAGCTACAAATTCCTAACTTGCATTTCATATATGCAATATGTATTAAACTAAACAAAATAAATATATGACATTAAAATTATCCTATTTATTTGTGATTCTTTCTGACTTTTATTTTCTTTTTCTTCTCTTTTTTGGAGAAGGGTTTTACTGCTAGCACTTATCTCCAAACTGTTACCTGCATATAGAAAATAAACAATCCTTTCAAAAATATGCTCAGATAAGCAAAATTCCCCTACTACCTAAGTCCAAAAACATGATTTTTAAAAAGCTGAATCTATGACATAAAAAATAAGTAGCAGGTTTTATTGTTGGTTTGCTAACATTTTGGTCAGTCATTTTATCGATCTGACTTTTAAAATCTTTTAAAATGTATTGTCTTTATGATATTATTGCATAAAATATTCTCTTGTTTTGGTTTAATTTCATCAGTAAAGATAGTGACAACAAAAATCACATGGCCTAGAACAATATAACTAAAAGCTGAATATATAAATTTAAGTTTAAAAGATAAATTTGCATTCTCTCACAGATTCAGACATGAATTAACTTTCTATCTTAAGTGTAAAAAGTAGAAAACAAATTTTGTAATTCAAAGCTAGGAGATCTTTGGAGAAATAACAATTCTGATACATTACTTATGTAACTCTTGTATGGTGTGAACATTTTTGAAAAGAAATGACAATATCTTGAAAATAATAAAATGAATCTAAAAAATTTTAGTTATTCCATTGTTAGTAATTAAGTAATT
This sequence comes from Sminthopsis crassicaudata, assembly GCF_048593235.1. Lineage (NCBI taxonomy): Eukaryota > Metazoa > Chordata > Mammalia > Dasyuromorphia > Dasyuridae > Sminthopsis > Sminthopsis crassicaudata. Next base: position 181,278,214 of record NC_133621.1, read on the forward strand.
CATACCAGAGACCAATCAATAGTAAACAAGGAACTAAACAAAAGACATACACATGAGTACACACACATGTATGTATATAAATATACTACCATATATATATATATATATATATATATATATATATACATCTCCTAATTTTTCATTAATTAGTCATAGCAAACAATTAGAAGCAAACTATACATTCAACAACATATAAATGGATTAAAATTATGGTATGGTTTAAAAAGATGATAGTTATGTACAAAAAAATGGAACAAACACACAGGGAAATATGAAACAAGAAACCTATGTAATGTGTTATACAATGTACTTAGCACAACCAGAGCTGTATATATACTAATCACACTTATATGCAAAGAAAAGAAATAAAAGAAAGAATAAAGAAAAACAAGGTCAAAGATTCTTTGACAGACCTGAAAAGGGACAGAGATTATTGTTGATTTAACTCTTTTTGTTAGAAACTAAGTAACCAGGGGGCAGAGCCAAGATGGCAGAGAAGAAACACACAACTCTGTGAACGTCCTTAGTCCCTCACAACCAATTAGATAAATCAGCCTCAGAAATAGCACTGGACTGATAGATACCACAAGGACTGGAAGCACGACTTACCAGCTGAAGAAAATCTGGAGTTTCAACAGAAAAGGTCAGTTCCCAGGGGAGGAAGAAGAGAGGCCAGCACAGAAGGCTGGGTGCTAGCATACTGCACTAATCGCACTGGGAAGGGCTCTGGGATCAGAGAAGCCACTGAGATAAAGGAATCTGGCACAGGCTGTTAGCTCTTCTCTGCTTATAATATAGCATTTCAGAAGGGAAATCTAAACTACTTTAAAAATTCAGATAGATTAGATTTTCCTGGATCCTGGGGGTGACTCAGCGGATCTTGGCACCAGGGGGTGTGGCCTCAGCTCCCACCTGAGACTAGTTAAGAGATTGACAAGTGGGCAGATACGGCCCAAGGCAGCACACACTGCCTAGCTTAGCTGGGGGGTGTGGAACTCAACTCAGGAAGTCCCAGAGAAGCAGAACCTTTGAACTAGGGGCCATGGTTTCTGGCAGACACTTCCAGTTTGAGTGCAGGGGCTTTTCCCGTCACCTGCTGCAGACATCCACGCCCCACCAGGAAGCAGAGGCTGGGCTTTGTGCCTTCTTTACTGTTCAATCTCAAACCTCAGGGAAGCCAATAGAACACAACGCCCTCAAGGCACAGCAGTACTAATCACCTCTGAGGCACTTCCAGGGAAGGGGTGGGGAACTCTCTCCCAGAGCTCTTTCTTAGCTCAGGCACAGGAGCCGCTGCATCCATCCAGTCTGGGAGGAAGATGGTAAAGAAGTAAATAAATAATTTCCTAACCCAGGGACAGACCCCAAAAGATTTTTTAAGTATGAACAAAAGAGCCAGAAAAACTATAGAATCCTTCTACACAGAGAAAGAGCGGGTATCCAACCGCGAGGAAGTTAACATCATAGAGTCAGCAGATAACAACCTAAAGGGGAACGACACCTGCCCCCCATCACATAACTCTCTCCTAGAAGAGACTATTAAAAAGTTAATAGAGTTTGAAGAAAAATGGGGAAAGGAAAGGGAAGCTATGATAGAGAATAACAACGTCCTGAAATTGGAGTTGGAAAAAATAAAGAATTCACAGGAGATGCAAGGAAACAAAATTTGTGAATTAGAAAAGGTTAAAAAATCACAGGAAAGTAGGATTTCTGAATTGGAAAAGATAAAAAAGTCTCAAGAAAATAGAATTTCTGAATTGGAAAAAGAAAATAATTCTCAAAAAAAAATTAGGGAAATGGAAAAAAATTCAATAGAGCAAAATAATTCATTTAAAAATGAAATTGGGCATTTACAAAAAGAACTAAAAACTGTGAAAGAAGAAAATAACTCCTTAAAAGTCAGGATGGAACAAATAGAAATGAATGATTCACAGAGAACCCAAGAATCAGTCAAACAAAACAAAAAAAAAAAAAATGAGAAGCTGGAGAACAACGTCAAATACTTACTGGGAAAATCTATAGACCTGGACTATAGATCTAGGAGAGATAATCTGCGGATCATTGGACTTCCCGAAAACTATGACCAAAAAAAGGGCCTAGATTCTATTTTACAGGAAATTATCAAAGAGAACTGTCCAGAGATAATAGAAACAGAAGGGAAAGTAGATGTGGAAAGAATTCATCGAACTCCTTCTGAAATAGACCCTAAAAAAAGAACACCACGGAATATTGTGGCTAAGCTGCAGAATTACCACACAAAGGAGAAAATCTTGCAAGCAGCTAGAAAAAAACAATTTAAATACCAAGGTGCCACAATAAGGGTCACTCAAGATCTGGCTGCCTCCACATTAAAAGATAGAAGGGTCTGGAACCTGATATTCCATAAGCAAAAGATCAAGGACTGCAACCAAGAATGAACTACCCAGCTAAGTTTAGCATCTTTTTCCATGGAAGAAGATGGTCATTCAATGAAATAGAGGAATTCCATATGTTTCTAAGAAAAAAACCAGACTTAAACAAAAAATTTGATTTACATCCACAAGACTGAAGAGAAACAGAAAAAGGTACACAGAACCCTTGAGAAATGTAACTCTGTTGTGGGTATATAAAAAGTACTCAAGGATAATTTGATTTTACTGCTATAAAAGAAAAAAAAGCGGGGGGTGTAGTAAAGGGAAGGAGGTCGTTTCAGAAAAAGTGGAAGAAATGATAAAAAGAGGGAAACTACATCCCAGGAAGAGGCATAGAAAATACAACATATCTGAGGGAATTTAGTGAGGGGGGAATCATTGTGTGAATCTTACTCTCATCAGGAGAGGCTCAAAGAGTAAATAATTAACATGTTTGTTTTTCAGAGAATTTTCTCTCACCTCATTAAAAGGGGGGAGAGGAAAAGGGAAAAGGAAAAGGAGAATAAGTGAAGGGACTTGGAGAGAGGGGGGAGGGATACTAAAAAAAAAAGGGAGGGTTGCGCGTCACAAGGGGGGTCTGTAAATTAAATATCGAGGACGGGGATCAGGGGCATAAAGGGAAAAAGCATAATCTGGGGATAATATGATGGCAGGAAATACAGAATTAGTAATTTTAACTGTAAATGTGCATGGGATGAACGTTCCCATCAAACAGAGACGGATAGCAGACTGGATCAAAAATCAGAACCCTACAATATGTTGTCTGCAGGAAACACACTTAAAGCAGGGAGATACATACAGAGTAAAGGTAAAAGGTTGGAACAGAGCCTATTATGCTTCAGGTAAAGCCAAAAAACCAAGGGTAGCTATCCTTATCTCAGATCAAGCTAAAGCAGAAGTTGATCTAGTTAAAAAAGATAAGGAAGGAAACTATATCCTGCTGAAAGGTAGCATAAATAATGAAGCCTTATCAATACTAAACATATATGCTCCAAGTGGTATAGCATCTAACTTTCTAAAGGAAAAGTTAAGAGAATTGCAAGAAGAAATTGACAGTAAAACTATAATAATGGGAGATATCAACCTTGCACTCTCAGATTTAGACAAATCAAACCAAAAAAAAAAAAAAAAAAAAGAAAGAAAGAAATTAAAAAAGTAAATAGAACATTAGAAAAACTAGGTATGATAGACCTTTGGAGAAAACTGAATGGCAATAGAAAGGAATATACTTTCTTCTCAGCAGTTCATGGATCCTATACAAAAATAGACCATATATTAGGACATAAAGATCTCAAAATTAAATGTAGGAAGGCAGAAATAATAAATGCCTTCTTCTCAGATCACAATGCAATAAAAGCTACATTCAGTAAAAAGGTAGGGGTAAATAGACCAAAAGGTAATTGGAAAATGAACAATCTCATCTTAAAGAATGACTGGGTGAAACAGCAAATTATAGAAACAATTAATAATTTCACCCAAGATAATGACAATGATGAGACATCATACCAAAATCTGTGGGATGCAGCTAAAGCAGTAATAAGGGGAAATTTTATATCTTTAGAGGCTTATTTGAAGAAAATAGAGAAAGAGATGATTAACGAATTGGGCTTACAACTTAAAAGGCTAGAAAAAGACCAAATTATAAACCCCCAACCAAAAATTAAACTTGAAATACAAAAATTAAAAGGAGAAATCAATCATATTGAAAGTAAAAAAAAACTATTGAATTAATAAATAAAACCAAGAGTTGGTTTTATGAAAAAGCCAATAAAATAGATAAACCTTTGGTAAATTTGATCAGAAAAAAGAAAGAGGAAAATCAAATTGTTAGTCTTACAAATGAAAAGGGGCATCTTTCCACCAATGAAGAGGAAATTAGAGAAATAATAAGGAGTTACTTTGTCCAACTTTATGCCAATAAATTTGATAACTTAAGTGAAATGTATGACTCCCTCCAAAAGTATAGGCTCCCTAGATTAACATAGGAGGAGATAAATTGCTTAAATAGTCCCATTTCAGAAAAAGAAATAGAACAAGCTATTAATCAACTCCCCAGGAAAAAATCCCCTGGACTAGATGGATTCACATGTGAATTCTACCAAACATTTAAAGAACAATTAGCCCCAATGTTATATAAATTATTTGAAAAAATAGGGGATGAAGGAGTCCTACCAAACTCCTTTGATGACACAGACATGGTACTGATACCTAAACCAGGTAGATCGAAAACTGAGAAAGAAAATTATAGACCAATTTCTTTAATGAATATTGATGCTAAAACCTTAAATAAGATATTAGCAAAAAGACTTCAGAAAATCATCTCCAGGATAATACACTATGATCAAGTAAGATTTATTCCAGGAATACAGGGCTGGTTCAATATTAGGAAAACTATTAATATAATTGACCATATTAATAATCAAATTAATAAGAACCATATGATCATCTCAATAGATGCAGAAAAAGCATTTGACAAAATCCAACATCCATTCCTACTAAAAACTCTTGAGAGAATAGGAATAAATGGACTATTCCTTAGAATAATCAGGAGCATATATTTAAGACTGTCCGTAAGCATAATATGCAATAGAAATAAACTATAACCTTTCCCAGTAAGATCAGGAGTGAAACAAGTTTGCCCACTATCACCATTACCATTGAATATAGTACTAGAATCTCTACCCTCGGCAATAAGAGCCGAGAAAGAGATTCAAGGAATTAGAGTAGGAAATGAGGAAATCAAACTATCACTCTTTGCAGATGACATGATGGTATACTTAGAGAACCCCAAAGACTCTGCTAAAAAGCTACTAGAAATAATTCAGAATTTTAGCAAAGTGGCAGGATACAAAATAAATTCACATAAATCCTCAGCATTCTTATATATCACCAACAAAATGCAAACAGCAAGAGATACAAAGAGAAATTCCATTCCAAACAAATGTTGAGAGTAGAAAGTATTTGGGAATCCATCTACCAAAGAAAAGTCAGGAATTATATGAGAAAAATTACAAAACACTTGCCACAAAAATAAAATCAGATTTAGATAATTGGAAAGACATTCAGTGCTCTTGGATAGGCCGAGCGAATACAATAAAGATGACAATACTCCCCAAACTAATCTATTTATTTAGTGCTATACCAATCAGACTCCCAAGAAACTATTTCAATGACCTAGAAAAAATAACAACAATATTCATATAGAAGAATAAAAGGTCGAGAATTGCAAGGGAACTAATGAAAAAAAAAACTCAGAGGAAGGTGGTCTAAGTGTACCTGATCTAAAGCTATATTATATAGCAGCAGTCACCAACACTATTTGGTATTGGCTAAGAAATAGACCGGTAGATCAGTGGAACAGATTAGATACAAAGGACAAAAAAGGGTACATCTATAGCAATCTAATCTTTGACAAACCCAAAAATACCAACATTAGGGATAAAAGTTCATTATTTGGAAAAAAACTGTTGGGAAAACTGGAAATTAATATGACAGAAATTAGATATGGATCCACACTTAACACCATATGCCAAGATAAGATCAAAATGGGTCCATGATTTAAGCATAAAGAATGAAATCATAAACAGATTAGAGGAACAGAGGATAGTCTACCTCTCAGACCTGTGGAGGAGGAAGGAATTTATGACCAGAGGAGAACTAGAGATCATTATTGATCACAAAATAGAAGATTTTGATTACATCAAACTAAAAAGTTTCTGTACAGACAATACTAATGCAAACAAGATTAGAAGGGAAGTAACAAATTGGGAAAATATTTTGAAAAGCAAAGGTTCTGACAAAGGTCTCATTTCAAAAATATACAGAGAACTGACCCTAATTTATAAAAAAAACTGAACCATTCTCCAATTGATAAATGGTCAAAGGATATGAACAGACAATTCTCAGAAGAAGAAATTGAAACTATATCCACTTACATGAAAGAGTGTTCCAAATCACTACTGATCATAGAAATGCAAATTAAGACAACTCTGAGATACCACTATACACCTGTCAGATTGGCTAAGATGACAGGAACAAATAATGATGAATGTTGGAGGGGATGTGGGAAAACTGGGACACTAATACATTGCTGGTGGAGTTGTGAAAGAATCCAGCCATTCTGGAGAGCAATTTGGAAGTATGCCCAAAAAGTTATCAAATTATGCATACCCTTTGACCCAGCAGTGCTACTACTGGGTTTATATCCCAAAGAAATACTAAAGAGCGGAAAGAGACTTATATGTGCCAAAATGTTTGTGGCAGCTCTTTTTGTTGTAGCTAGAAACTGGAAGATGAATGGATGTCCATCAGTTGGAGAATGGTTGGGTAAATTATGGTATATGAAGGTTATGGAATATTATTGCTCTGTAAGAAATGAACAGCAGGAGGAATACAGAGAGGCCCGGAGAGACTTACATCAAGTGATGCTGAGTGAAATGAGCAGAACCAGAAGATCACTGTACACTTCAACCACAATACTGTATGAGGATATATTCTGATGGAAGTGGAAATCTTCAACATAAAGAAGAGCCAACTCACTTCCAGTTGATCAATGATGGACAGAGGTAGCTACACCCAGAGAAGAAACACTGGGAATTGAATGTAAATTGTTAGCACTAATATCTGTCTGCCCAGGTTACATGTACTTTTGGAATCTAATGCTTATTGTGCAACAAGAAAATGGTATTTACACACATGTATTGTATCTAGGTTATATTGTAACACATATAAAATGTATGGGATTACCTGTCATTGGGAGGAGGGAGTAGAGGGAGGGGGGGATAATTTGCAAAAATGAATACAAGGGATAATATTATAAAAAAATATATAATAAAAAATTATTAAAAAAAAAAGAAACCAAGGAACCTCTATAACATTTTATGTCTTGTTCTCTATGCATGTTTGACATGGTGACCAAGATATAACTTTATGTTTGTATAGAAATATTTTGATTATTTTATTGAATTGAATATATAAGCTGCAATATGACAGTCAAAAATTTGACTTTGGGCTTTGTCCATCTTATATGTGTGTTAGGTTTTTACTAAGTGCTCCCAGAGAAGGATTGTAATTGAGAGACGGCAGGACATTACAATTTGGCGCCCAACGTGGGGCAAGGGCTTATTCGGAGCCCTTCAGAGGAGCTAGCCCAGACCTTGACATTTTGGCACCTGAACAGGGACAGACAAGATCCTGATTCCAGTGGAAAAGACTCTGATCCAGATCTCAGTGGAAAAGTCTCTTTTACCCAGAAATAAGCATGGGTAACAAGGAAACTTTGTTAAAGAGTTAAAGTAGAATTTCAATGAAATGGGGCAAATGATTAGAAAACAGCTTTCTGTTTCTGTTCCAGAAAAATTTTAGAGAGCATTGTCAAAGTTATGAAAAGCCAAGGATTGATTATAATTCTGAAGGAGATCACTGAACTTTTAAAAACTGTGCAGGTCATATGTCCTTGTTTTTCTCTGGAAAATTGGATCTAGATGAATGGGAATTAGTAGGAGAGCAACTAGGTGAACACTTCAATTCCAATCCAAACTCAATCTCCTCAAGGTCAGGCAATAGTAGAGAGAAGAAACAGAGACATTAAGATACTCCTCCAAAAACAAAAGAAAGGGGGAGCCACAGGTAACCCTAGAAAATTTCTAAATTTAGTTCTCTATGCCATTATTTTTTTAATTTTTGACAAAGATGCACTTGCTCTGGCAGACAGGTTTTATAACCCACCAGAAGGGCAGTGTCCAGTATGAGCAACTCCACTATCTTTAGATAATTGCCAGGTGATGTGGAGAGACCCAGAAAGTAGTGAATGGAAGGGACCAGATAGGTTAACTGCTTGGGGGAGAGGGTTTGCTTGTATTTCTTCAGATGGAGAAGGAATCAGATGGGTACCAACAAGTCATATTCGCCTTGTCCATCAGAGAGAGACAGAAAAAGAGAAAGACCTCAAAATAAAGGAGAAAATCTAAGAAACATCTGACACTGAAAGAGCATGGCTGATAAGAAGACTGTTAAAGAACTTTAAAAACTTGCAGAAATTATTGGATTTCTGGCACATGAACTAATGGACAATGGACTTATGGACATGCATAAATTCTCAATTTATGATTATTTGATCATGTTATTTGTTACATCACTTCTAGCATGTGTTATGTCACTATGTGTTTATTAATTTATGTAATTATGTGTAATATCTCCCATATTGATGGATTTATGTATACCTCTTTCAAGGTCATGATTACCCTCTATTCTAAATCAAAAGAAAGGGGGAGATGTTAGGTTCTTACTGTGCTTAGTTGGTACTTAACAATTCTCTAGCTCAGAGTTCACACCTTTAGTTCAAACAAGCAAGTTCACTGTTTGTAAGTATTTCCCATAAGCCCCTGGAGTACCTGTAAGCCCATTCTCTGGGAGGATATAAGGAGCCACCAAGGCTGCCTCCTGGGAGATTGAGTTTGGACGGCAGTCTTGAAGAAGTCTAGATTGGGATAATAACAAGACTTCCCAGGATAACTTCAGGGAAGCTCAAGGAGATTCAGAGCCAGGATTCAGGAAGAAAAGGATTCGAGATTCTACCTTCGCTCTGCCTGGAGTCTCCAGAAGCCTCCCAAGAAACCTGCTCACAGAGGAAAAGATTTTACAGAGAAAAAAAAAAAAACCTCCTCCCAGAGAAGGATTATAATTGAGAGACGACAGGACATTACATATGTGGAATATGTATATATATATATATATATGTGTGTATATATATATATATATATATATATATATATATATATGTATATGTATATATATATACATATACATATATATGTATATATATATATATATATATATATATATATATAATCATTCCACCCTTTTTTTAACCATGATATTTTGCTAGATAAGAATGTATTTTGATTAATACAAGATCTCAAACTAGGTTAGAAGAATCTTTGAAAATATTAGATGAAGAAAAATATTGTGATAAAATAATTCTGAGCTAAAGAAGCACACTCATATTTTTTGGGAATGTTTATAAATTATCAAAGGAGTTGGGAACTACCGTTATTCAAAAGGTGGGAACAAGTATTGTATTCAATAAAGCATCCTTCTGAAAAGAACTGCCTTGGAGAAGAAAATGTCTTAATTTTTTCCCTATTTCTTATTTTGGCCTTTCCTTCTTCACCAATTTTGGCCAGAAAAATTCCATATAAGTTTTAAGGATTTCAGATTATGCAGAACTTCCCATCTTTCTATCAATGATATCTTAACTGCTTCCATGGATCACCTGATAGCAGCATTTACATCTGCCAGGGGCAGAGTAATTCACCTTAGTTATGATTAAATAGAACTTCTGGAGTTTACCAAAGAAGAAAAAAAAATGCTCACAGCAAAAAGTTACAACTTTGGTTAATGAATGGGAGAATAATTCACATATCTTTAGAGGGATGTTTCATACTAATTGTTTTAACTGTGCCACTTTAGTAAATACTCTTTTCTAAAAGCTACTTAGGGGTGATAAAGAATTCTCTAACTCATATTATTGAGAGGAATTATACAAGTGGGTGTGTAAGTAGAGGACAGAAAAGGATTGCCTGCTTTGTTCTGGAAAACTTTAGAAAAGAAAATTCTTTTAGGTTTTCACCTTGATTAACAAGATATAACTCAAGACAAAAAAAGATTTAAAGGGATTTTATTATAAGTACATCAAAGTAACAAACTTATCACAGGTCAGCAATGGCTTCAAAGTAGAAATAACTTCTATAGGTCATTTTAAGACAATCCAGATAATGCCCACTTTGAATCTCAGATCCTCTCTAAGATATCAAGAACATGACAATTTGCAGAGAGGAACATGTGACAAAGAGTAGATGATATCCTTTACTGGCAAAAAATGCAGACAGTGTCTTCTTCCTCAACAGAGTCTTCTCCAACACTGACTGATAAATAGGGTGGGAATAATGGATAACTGAGTCAACACACCTTTCACTATATATATATATATATATATATATATATATATATATATATATATATATATATATATGAAACTCTCAAAAGATTAGTATTTATCTAAAATTTAACTAATCAGTGGGAGAGAAAAATAAAATTAGGGAAACATATGTGTTGGAAAGGTTTGGGGGTTTTGGTATTTTCCAAATTAAATATCATTTGCAATATGATAACTAAAAATTAATTTGTTCTAAGGCTGTATAATACAGTATTCAAAATAAGAAAACTGATAGCCTCATTATAATCTAATCAATCTACATTTGGAATATTGGATTCAATTGTTGAATTATAGTGTTTTAAAATCATAGATTTATAAGGTGAATGTTAGCTCAGAAGAAATTTAACCCAACTTCATTATTATACAAATGAGGAAACTGAGTACCAGAGAATCTTTGATTTGCACAAGGTCACACATAAAGGAAGTATAATCAAATTTTAACATAGTTCTTCTGACTGAAAATCCAATGATCTGACTTTTGTACTTCACTGCTTTATGAAAGACACTGCCAAGATGGAGAAAGTTCAGAAAAGGGCAGCCACAGTTAAGAGGGATCACAAACTATTTTGTACTAAGATCAATAGAGGAATTGAATATATGAAGCCAGGATATGGGAAAATTTAGGAGATACATAAAGTTCTTTTTATTAATTGAAGGTTGCATATGAAGGAGGTATTCAGTTTTATTTATTTATTTATTTATTTTTTACTATTGAAGCAGAAATTGGATTAATCTCTGAAAGCTGCAAAGCAATTTCTACGACAAAAAGAAAAGAAAGAAAAACATTCCAACAATTAGAATTGTGAAAAATCATCCCTAGAGATTTTTAAAAGAATGTAGGATGACCTCTTGCCAGGTGCTGCAAAGGAGAGTTGCATGTAGAGACAGGCTAAATTAGGATGCTTCTGAAGTCTGCCTCAAGTCTAAGATAATATAATGTATCAGTACAAATAGATAGAATTAAAAACATTTTAAAATTGTAAATAATTAACTTAGTACCAAAAAATCATTAAGAATGATGAGACATGTAAAGGAGGGCTTCTAAAAGTAATTCAATTTCAATATAACAATTCAGGCAACTGCTATTCATTGCAAGTTCTAATTTGTCTCAACTTCATGAGGCCTGTTGTGCCTGGACAGTGTTCCAGGCAAGTGAGGAAGACTTAAAACTGTAAACATCATGTTTTTTATAGAAGGTCTTATTATCATTGACCAACTTATAAAACAGTTTATATGCTCATCATATTATAGCTGAGTTGAAAATCAGCATTTCAAACGACTAGAGCTTTTGTTCTCCAAAGTTTTCCTGTTCAGAGCATCATTCAAGCAAGAGAATGAAACAGATTAAGGGGTTCAGCAATTTTCCGCATTGGAGTCAATTCCAAAGATGGTGTCTGCTGAAAACAAAGATCTGGATGGCATTTTAGGCAATATATCAACTGTGTTAGGAGAGCCACAATGCCATCCTCGGCTGTGGCTAGGAGATAAGGATGCTGACTAATAAGAACAGTGCTAGGACAGGCACAAATGAGATTATTGTAAGAAGTCTCTAATTGTGCCAAAACTGAGGCTGACTTTTTTGTCTCAAGCTGTCACAGATGGGAATGCTTAAAACATGAACACCACATAGCCTTAAAAAAAAAAAGGGGGGGGGTCATGTTATGGTGCTGGCTTGTGCTTTGGGGTAGGGGAAGGATGAATCAGTTTTCAAGGACAAAATATTATGAAATGACATGGAAGTTGAACTTAAAGAAAAAAAAAAAAACTAGTAGAATTCAACCTATTACAAAATTGGCACATTACAATTTGCATTCTCTTCAACATTTTGGCAGAATCTATTTATAACAGATTTCATTTTGGGGACTGAATCCAAAAGCTACTCCTCTTCTAATTGTGGATTGAATGTCCCCTTTAAAAAAGAAAATGAAGAAGAAAAGAAAGACAGGGGGAAAATCCTCTCCATTTGTGGATTATATGGAAATTTGAAAGGAATCAGCCCAGCAGGATGGATTAACAACTGGAAAATTTGGAAAGGATGTAAGGGCTGGGATTTCAGGCTCCAAGCTGGTGGACTCTGAAATTGTCACAGAGGTTAGCTCAGTCTCCAAAGGGGAGCCAGGCATCCTGTGCAAGAGTACCCCCTGTTGGTTGGTTGGCTAGAGAACATTGGCAAAGTTTACTGCAGCAGCTGTTCATTTAAACTTCTACCCAGAAAGTTAATGGATTGAAAGCTAGAAGAGGAAATAGTGGGGAGGGGAGAGGAATTATTAAAAGGGGAGGGATGAATAATTAAATTAAAAGAACAAATGACTGGAATGGAGGAAAGTGTGCAGAGGGCAAGGTATAAAATAAATAAATTCAAATATTTAATTCTGTACTGGTTTTAGCCTTTAGCCAACTATAGCTTTCCATGTCATAATTTTTTCCTTTAAATTGTTAACAATGAAAATCTAATTACTTAATCTACCTTTTCTTAAAGCATAATTAAATCAGTAATATTGAAGACAAATGTTTATGCCAAATGAACTTCATTGGTTTTATTTCAACTAATTACACAAAGAGTTACTGGAATATTATCCATTATAGTCTGCCTATAGTATGTGCAGAAATTAAAGGGAAACACCAGTTAAAAATGTATTCATTCTGATCTTAGGTAACTTGCTGGGAATGCCCACATAGGAGCCAATTAGTCTTTAACTACAATAGCAGAGTCTATGTTAAAGACATTTGTTTATTAAAAACTGAACTGTGAAAACAAAATCCTTTCACATTGAATCTTCAATTGTTATCTAGTACTTTTTTTTTCTTTTGATGAGGGGAGATACAAATATACATCTGATAGGAAGACTTTGAAGTACAACAATTCCATGGTATTGCATTACTGATTCTCTCTCTGCCATCTGGTCCCCACTCAGATAACAATATTCTTAGGTAACTGTCCTTTGAAAATAATTTCTTCACAAGGAAAAAAATATGTTTTTCCTATACTGGAATATTAGCAAATGCTAGTAAAGATTGAGTTTGGTTTGTTGTATTCTTTTCAACAAGGATTCACTAGGGTTCCAAAAGGTTAATGAACCACTTGTGGCAGACCTTTCCTTCACATTTTAACTCTGTTTTATTCCTCATAGAACCATTAACTTTTACACTAACCTTTCCACTTGTTACTGTTATACACATTCTACCTATTAAAGCTTTCTATTGATTTTTGCAAGTGAGGTTCTATAAAATGTAGCTTTAAATATATGATTTCCACAATTGAGTTGGCATCAGTATAGGTGAAGATAAAAATTAATTTTTAGGTTTGATATTTTTCTATAGTTCATTCAAGCCTTTTCCTTCCTTGATTCTATTTTAATTGTTTGATTTAATATTGATTTTGTATTTATTTTAGATCAATTTAGCTTAAATAAAGGAAAAGACAAAAACTTTCTTCCCTTGTCCTAAGTTCAGATTTTTCCAGTTTGGATAACATGTTAATTTTTTATCCTAGGAACTTCTGCATAAATATAAAAATAACAATAGATAGATACATATACATATACTCATTGATATATGAAAATCATTTAATTAAATAACATTAACTAAAATTATTTAAGGTGAATAGAATTTCATAAACAATATCTACATGTTTAAAATAATAGCATTGGTTTTAAATTTAATTTTGATCACTCCTTTTTCTTACTTTCAATATTCAAGCTAATTACACAACTATCATAATGTAATTGATTTGTTTCCACTTATATTACCAATAATTTAGTTCAGATAACTCTTATTTTTCATATTGACTATTATATAATTCTCACAACTGAAGTTCTTATTTCCATTCATTATTCTCCTCAATCAGTTCTTTATAGAAATAGCCAAATAACTGTTCTAATATACATGTATCATGATGTCAATATTTTCCTGAAAAACTTTTGGTCATTTCCTATTACAAGTATAAAATAGAAATAAATGATTTCTCTTAGTATTTAAGGTGCTCCATAATTTATCTACAATCTTCCTTTTTAGTATTGATTTATATTACTCTCTTTTATGTATTATCAGACAAGTAGTCTACATACTAAGTTTTTTTTAACCAAACCTATCATGTTTCACGTCTATACATTTATGCCTAGAATGTCTTTCATCTCTTATTCAAGACTGCCTATATTCCTCAATTATACTTTTATTCTCTCTTTTCCTTCAAGCTTTATCTCTGGTGTCACCTCTTTCACAAAACTTTTTTTCAAACAGTTGGAGTTCAATCATTATTATAATTGTATTTTTTTAAGTTAAAAAACAAAAAGGTTACATCAGTTTTGGAAACTGCCTCCTCCATGTGTAAAAGGGCTTTTCTGCTTTCTCAGGCATGTAGTCAGACTTTTTGCTAGTACACTCATATAAACATCAAACATGACAGTGTATGAATGCATGCATGTGTGTGTATGTGTGTGTGGGGGAAGGCAAGAACAACTTACATATAGTGTGACCTCAGGTATTATTGTAGTACTCAAGAATTACTGGATATTCTTTTTTTACTCAACAGTAAGATGCAGCATTCAAAGACAATCAATATTCTAATATTCTATCACAATCATTAAAATCACATTATCTTTCTCATCAGTTCATTAACTCAAAAGCTTTTCCCCATTTATAAAATGAGGGAAACCTCTTTTATTCTAAACCTCTTTTGGATTATACAATCATCAGTAATATTAACTGTATCTTTTATTTATTTATTAACAGGAAAGCAAATATTCTTTCACAGACCATGGAGTCACAACTCCCTTTAATCAGCTTATTCAGGAAGGCATTTAAGAATTTTCTTCAGTATCTCTTTTCCATAGCATATCTTCTCCAAAAGATTTCTTCTTCACTCTTTCAATGATAATAATTAACCTCTCACTCTTAAAGATTACAATTAACTGTATTATTCTCACAGTCTCTTCAAAATTATAAGTTAGCACCATAGAAAGTCACTTTAACTATCTGAATCTCAATATCTCATAAAGATCAATAGGTAAACTATCTTAATCACATTGTCTCACATAGAATGACATTACCCTCTTGCAGTTCTCTCACAACATTCTTATGTAATATCAGTTAAACTGTCAATTGTCCCAAATTCTATTTATTTCCTTTTCCTTAAAGCTACAGTAGTAATCTACATTTTGTGAAAGGGGTTAATTAAAAAAGTTTAAGTACACATTTGTTCTTTGATATTAAATGCATATCCTAATACACAATTCACCCAACACTTAAGAGAAAAGAATTAGTTAATTTCAAGACAACCAACAGACTATGATATCTGACAGAATGTAATGCATTAGATATCTTTAGAATCTAACCTTTTTATCTATATAACAGTTATGTTTATACATCTATTTTATTGAATCAGTATTCATTAATATTAGCCTTTTGTGTTACTTATCTAAATGTTTATTTTTTTATTCAAAAGTGAATTTTATTAATTATAATATAATATATATATATATAATAATTATAATTTACACCAAGATTGCATGGCTTGATATGAGGAAAACTATCAGCAAAATAAACCATATCAATTAAAAAATCAACAAAAATACAATTGGTAAACACTGAATCAATATATATATATATATATATATATATATATATATATATATATATATATATATATAAAATTTTTTATATTGCTCAATTGTTTTTTTTAATACCTTTTTATTTACAAAATATATCCATGGTTAATTGTTTAGCATTGACAATGACTGACAAAATAAATAATTGACAATTGTTCAATTCCTTCAATTCATTACTGCTCTATTGGAACTAATTGGATTCATCTCATTATTGAAGAGGGCCACATCCATCAGAATTGATCATCATATATAGTATTGTTGTTGAAGTATACAATTATTTCCTGGTCCTGCTCATTTCACTCAGCATCAGTTCATGTAAGTCTCTCCAGGCCTTTCTGAAATCACCCTGCTGGTCATTTCTTACAGAACAATAATAGTCCATAATATTCATATAACACAATGACTATTCAGTCATTCTCCAGTTGATGGGTATCCACTGTTCCCAGATTCTGGCCACTATAAAGAGGGCTGCTACAAACATTCTTGCACATACAGGTTCCTTTCCCTTCTTTAAAATCTCTTTGAGATATAAGCCCAGTAGTAACACTGCTGGATAAAGGGTATGCACATTTTGATAACTTTTTGAGCATAGTTCCAAATCACTCTCCAGAAGGCTAGATGTATTCACAATTCCACCAATAATGCATGAATGTTCCAGTTTTCCCACATCTCCTTCAACATTCCGCATTATCTTTTACTGTAATTCTGGCCAATATGTCAGGTGTGTAGTGGTATCTCATAGTTGTCTTAATTTTCATTTCTCTGATTAATAATGACTTGGAGCATCTTTTCATATGGCTAGAAATAGTTTCAATTTCTTCATATGAGAATTGTTTATTCATAACTTTTGACCATTTATCAATTGGAGAATGTCTTGATTTCTTATAAATTAGAGTTGATTCTCTATATATTTTGTAAATGAGGCATTTATCAGAACCTTTGACTGTAAAAATGTTTTCCCAGTTTATTGTTTACCTTCTAATCTTATCTGCATCACTTTTGTTTATGCAAAAACTTTTCAATTTGATATAATCAAAATTTCCTACTTTGTGATCAATAATGATCTCTAGTTCCTCTTTAGTTATAAATTCCTTCCTCTTCCATAGATCTGAGAGGTAAACTATTCCATGTTCTACTAATTTATTTATAATCTCATTCTTTATGTCCACATCATGAGCCCATTTTGACCTTATCTTGATGTACGGTGCTAAATGTGGATCAATGCCACCTATTTTGTCAAACACTAGATTGCTATTTTTATTCACTATCTTGTCCTGTGAACCTAACCTATTCCATTGATCAACTAGTCTATTTCTTAGTCAATACCAAATGGTTTTGGTACCTGCTGCTTTATAATATAATATTAGATGTGGTACAGCTAGGCCACCTTCATTTGATTTTTTTTTCATTAATTCCTTTGAGATTCTTGACCTTTTGTTTGTGCATGTGAACTTTGTTGTTATTTTTTCTAGGTCATTAAAAACTCCCATTTTGGGGGAGTCTGATTGTTATAGCACTAAATAAATAGATTAGTTTGGGCAGTATGCTCATCTTTATTATATTTGCTTGCCTATCCAAGAACATTTAATATTTTTTCAATTAGTTAAATCAGACTTCATTTGTGTGGAAAGTATTTTGTAGTTTTGCTTATGTAGTTTCTGATTTTCCCTTGGCAGATAGATTCCTAAATATTTTATACTATAAGTAGTGACTTTAAATGGAATTTCTCTTTGTAACTTTAACTGTTGGATTTTGTTAGTGAAACATAAGAATGCTGATGACTTATGTGGGTTGATTTTGTTCCTGCAACTTTGCTAAAGATTTGGATTATTTCTAATAGCTTTTTAGTCGAATCTCTGGGTTCGCTAAGTATACCATCATATCATCAGCAAAGAGTGATAATTTGGTTTCCTCATTACCTTCTCTAAATCCTTGAATCTCTTTCTCAATTCTTATGGCCAAAGCTAGCATTTGTAATACAATATTGAATAGTAATGGTGATAGTGGGTAACCCTGTTTCACTCCTGATTTTATTGGGAATGGTTCCAATTTATTTCCATTACATATGATGCTTACTGATGGTTTTAAATAGATACTACTGATTATTTAAGGAAAAGTCCATTTATACCTATAATCTCAAGTGTTTTTAATAAGAATGGATGTTGGATTTTATTAAATGTTTTTTTTCTGCATCTATTGAGATGATCATATGGTTTTTGTTAATTTGGTTATTAACAGGACTTCCAGGCAAGATGGCGGCATGGAGTCAGATAGCTGCTTGAGCTCCACATTTTCTCTCAGGACTTACTTCATGACAAGCCGTGGAATTAATGCTTGACTGGAAAAGAAACCCACAAATAATCACCAACAGTTGACATTCTTGAAATTTGCCAGAGAAGGTCTGTGTTTGCTCGGGGGAGGGGACTAACAGACTGGACACAGACTGAGGGCAGAAAGCGAGAGCATGGCAGGCAGCTCACACAGGTTAGACTGGAGCTGGAGGGGAAAGGGGTGCAATTTCTTCCATTTCTGTGAAAAGACTTTTACCCCAGTGTGGATATTCCCTCTTGGCAGCAAGCCAGGAGCAGCAGAGAGGATGTAAAAACCAGGGGTGAAGAATAAAACCCCAGAATGCTAGCATCTCTCGTCCACCTGCACCCCAAGCCAAAGTGACTCAGCGTGTTCGTAGAGCCTCAGAGTCCAGATGCAGCACAGCCATCACTGTCCTGTTAGTGCCTCACTGCTGTCTCCTGCAGTCTGCAGAGGAAGCCCGGTAACACCATACAGCCCCCCCCCAAAGAAAAACAGACCAATTGTTTTCTTGTCAATTTGTTTTCTTCGTTTCACGCTCTGATAAAATGAACAAAAAATTTAAAAGGGTTCTAACAATTTACAGCTTCTGAATGGAGAGAGAGCAGACTTCAAACACTGAGGAGACTAAAAGCAGATTGTTTCCAGAGGAATCCCCTAAGGGGGATATGATCTGCTCCTCAATACATAAGACTCTCATAGAGCAAATCAAAAAGGCTCGCACAAGAGAGTTAGAAGAGAAATGGGAAAAGGAAAGGGAAGCTTGGCAAGAGAGTTGGGAGAAGTCAACCCACACATTTAAAGACAGAGTGGATAAAGAGATCAAATCATTGAGAAATAAAATTAGTGAGCTGGAAAAAGAAAACAACTATGATAGATCTTTGGCAAAAGCTAAATGGATACAGAAAGGAGTACACTTTCTTCTCAGCAGTTCATGGAACCTATACTAAAATTTATCATGTCCTAGGACATATAAACCTCAAAATCAAATGCAGTAAGGCAGAAATAGTAAATGCATCCTTTTCATACCACAATGCAATTAAAATTATATTTAATAAAAAGCCAGAGGAAAATAGACCAAAAAATAATTGGAAACTAAATAATTCTATACTAAATAATAATTGGGTAAAACAGGAAATCATAGACATACTTAATAACTTCACCTAAGAAAATGACAATAATGTGTGGGATACAGCCAAAGCAGTACTAAGGGGAAGTTTTATATCTCTAGAGGCCTACTTGCATAAAATAGAGAAAGAGAAGGTCAGCGAATTGGGCTTACAACTAAAAATGCTAGAAAAGGAAAAAATTAAAACCCCTCATTCAAACACGAAACTTGAAATTTTTAAAATAAAAGGTGAGATTAATAAAATTGAAAGTAAAAAAAAAATATTGAATTAATTAATAAAACTAAGCATTGGTTCTTTAAAAAAACCAACAAAATAGACAAACCCTTAGTAAATCTGATTACAAAAAGGAAAGAAGAAAAGCAAATTGTTAGTCTTAAAAATGAAAACAGAGAACTCACTACTAATGAAGAGGAAATTAGAGCAATAGGAGCTACTTTGCTCAACTTTATACCAATAAATTCGATAACATAAATTAAATGGAAGAATATCTTTAAAAATATAGCTTGCCCAGATTAACAGAGGAGGAAGTAAATAGTCTAAATAGTCCCATTTCAGAAAAAGAAATAGAACAAGCTATTAACCAACTCCCTAAGAAAAAATCCGCAGGACCAGATGGATTTACATGTGAATTTTACCAAACATTTAAAGAACAACTAACTCCAATGCTATATAAACTATTTGAAAAAAGTATGGATTGAAGGAGTCCTACCAAATTGCTTTTATGACACAGACATGGTACTGATACCTAAACCAGGTAGGCTGAAAACAGAGAAAGATAATTATAGACCAATCTCCCTAATCAATATTGATGCTAAAATCTTAAATAAAATTTTAGCAAAAAGACTACAGAAAATCATCCCCAGGATAATACACTATGACCAAGTGGGATTTATACCAGGAATGCAGGGCTGGTTCAATATTAGGAAAACTATTAGCATAATCAACTATATCAATAACCAAATTAACAAAAAACATATGATCATCTCAATAGATGCAGAAAAAGCATTTGATAAAATCCAACATGCATTCCTACTAAAAACACTTGAGAATATAGTAATAAATGGACTATTCCTTAAAATAATCAGGAGCATATATTTCAAACTTTCACCAAACATCATATGTAATGGCGATAAACTGGAACCTTTCCCAGTAAGATCAGGAGTGAAGCAAAGTTGCCCACTATCACCATTACTATTCAATATTATACTAGAAATGCTAGCCTTGGCAATAAGAGCCAAGAAAGAGATTCAAGGAATTAGAGTAGCTAATGAGGAAATCAAACTATTACTCTTTGCAAATGACATGATGGTATACTTAGAGAACCCTAAAGACTCTGATAAAAAGCTATTAGAAATAATCCAGAACTTTAGCAAAGTTGCTGGATAAAAAATAAATCCACATAAATCCTCAGCATTTTTTATACATTACCAACAAAATCCAACATCAAGAGATACAAAGAGAAATTCCATTCAAAATAACTGTTGATAGTATAAAATATTTGGGAATATATCTACCAAAGGAAAGTCAGGAATTACATGAGCAAAATCACAAAACACTTGCCACAAAAATAAAGTCAGATTTAAATAATTGGAAAGACCTTAAGTACTCTTGGATAGGCCGAGAGAATATAATCAAGATGACGATACTCCCTTAACTAATCCATTTATTTAGTGCTATACCAATCAGACTCCCAAGAAACTATTTTAATGACCTAGAAAAAATAACAACAAAATTCATATAGAAGAAAAAAAGGTTGAGAATTTCAAGGGAAGTAATGAAAAAAAAATCAAATGAAGGTGGCCTAGCTGTACCTGATCTAGAACTATATTATAAAGCAGCAGTCACCAAAACCATTTGGTATTGGCTAAGAAATAGATTAATTGATCAATGGAATAGGTTAGGTTCACAGGGCAAGATAGTGAATAAAAATAGCAATCTAGTGTTTGACAAGCCCAAAGATCCCAACTTTTGGGATAATAATTCATTATTTGACAAAAACTGCTGGGAAAACTGGAAATTCATATGGCAGAAACTAGGCATGGACCCACATTTAACACCACATACTAAGATAAGATCAAAATGGGTCCATGATTTAGGTATAAAGAATGAGATCATAAATAAATTAGAGGACCATAGGATAGTTTACCTCTCAGACTTATGGAGGAGGAAGGAATTTGTGTCCAAAGGAGAACTAGCGATCATTATTGATCACAAAATAGAAAATTTTGATTACATCAAATTAAAAAGCTTTTGCACAAACTCAACTAATGCAAACAAGATTAGAAGGGAAATAACAAATTGCGAAAACATTTTTACAGTTAAAGGTTCTGAAAAAGGCCTCATCTCCAAAATATACAGAGAATTGACTCCAATTTATAAGAAATCAACCCATTCTCTAATTGATAAATGGTCAAAGGATATGAAGAGACAATTTTTAGATGATCAAATTGAAACTATTTCCACTCATATGAAAGTGTTCCAAATCACTATTGATCAGAAAAATGCAAATTAAGACAACTCTGAGATAACACTACACACCTGTCAGATTGACTAAGATGACAGGAACAAATAATGATGAATGTTGGAGGGGATATGGAAAAACTGGGATACTGATGCTTTGTTGGTGGACTTGTGCAAGAATCCAACCATTCTGAAGAGCAATCTGGAATTATGCCCAAAAAGTTATCAAACTGTGCATACCCTTTGATCCAGCAGTGCTACTACTGGGCTTATATCCCAAAAAAATACTAAAGAAGGGAAAGGGACCTGTATGTGCTAAAATGTTTGTGGCAGCCCTTTTTGTAGTGGCTACAAACTTCAAAATGAATGGATGCCCATCAATTGGAGAATGGTTGGATAAATTATGGTATATGAATGTTATGAAATATTACTTTTCTGTAAGAAATGACCAACAGGATGAATACAGAGAGGGTTGGAGAGACTTACATCAACTGATGCTGAGTGAAATGAGCAGAACTAGGAGATCATTATACACTTCAACAATGATACAGTATGAGGATGTATTCTGATGGAAGTGGATATCTTCAACATAGAGAAGAGCTAATCCAATTCCAATTGATCAATGATGGACAGAATCAGTTACACCCAGAAAAGGAACACTGGGAAAAGATAGTAAACTGTTAGCATTTTTTGTTTTCCTCCCCAGATTATTTTTACCTTCCGAATCCAATTCTTCCTTTGCAACAACAAAATTCGGTTCTGCACATATATATATATATATATCGTACCTAGGATATACTATAATATATTTAATATGTATGGGAATGCCTGCCATCTAGGTGAGGAGGTGGAGGAAAGGAGGGGGAAAATTCAGAACAGAACGGGGTACAAAGGATAATGTTGTAAAAAAATTGCCTATGCATATGTACTGTCTAAAATGTTATTAATATAAAATTTAAAATATATATAATAAAAATTGGTTATTAACATGGTTAATTATATTAATAGTTTTCCTAATATTGAACCAGCCCTGCATTCCTGGTATAAATCCTACTTGGTCATGATATATTATCCTGGAGATGATTTTTTGTATTCTTTTTGCTGATATTTTATTTAGCATTTTAGTATCAGTATTCATTAGGGACATTGGTCTATAAGTCTCTTTCTCTGTTCTCAACCTACCTGGTTTAGGTATCAGTACCATGTCTGTGTCATAAAAGTAATTTGGTAGGACTCCTACATTTCCTATTTTTAAAAATAGTTTATATAGTATTGGGGTAATTGTTCTTTAAATGTTTCGTACAATCCACATGTCAATCCATCTGGTCCTAGGGGTATTTTCTTAGACAGTTGATTTATATATTGTTCTGTTTTTGTTTGTTTGTTTGTTTGTTTTTTCTGAAATGAGACTTTTAAGCAATTTACTTCCTCCTCTGATAATCTGCAAAGCCTATGTTTTTGGAAGTAGTCATCTATTTCACTTATGTTATCAAATTTAATGGCATAAAGTTAGGCAAAGTAACTCTTCATTATTGTTCTAATTTCCTCTTCATTGGTGGAAAGTTCTCCCTTTTCGTTTTTAAGACTAACAATTTGATTTTCCTCTTTCCTTTTTCTAATCAGAATTATCAAAGTTTTATCTATTTTATTGTTTTTTTTTTCATAAAATAAACTCTTAGTGATATTTATTAATTCAATAGATTTTTAAATTTTTCAATATTATTAATTTCTCCTTTTAATTTTAGAATTTCAAGTTTAGTATTTGATTGGGGGTTTTTAATTTGGTCTTTTTCTGGCTTTATAAGTTGCAAGCTCAATTCATTGATCTTCTCTTTCTCTATTTTATTCAAGTAAGCCTCTAAAGATTTAATATTGCCCCTTATTACTGCTTTGGCTGCATTCCACAAATTTGGCATGATGTCTCATCTTTATCATTATCTTGAGTGAAATTATTGATTGTATCTATAATGTCCTGTTTCACCCAGTCATTCTTAAGATGAGATTATTTGGTTTCCAATTACTTTTTGGTCTATTTACTCCTAACTTTTTCTTGAATGTAGTTTTTATTGCATTGTCATCTGAAAAGACAGCATTTACTATTTCTGCCTTTCTGCATTTAATTTTGAGGACTTTATGTCTTAATATATGGCCAATTTTTGTATAGGCTCCATGAACTGCTGAGAAGAAAGTATACTCCTTTCTGTCACCATTCAGTTTTCTGCCAAAGATCTATCATATCATCGTCTCTGCTACCCTTTAGCAAGATATACTTTCCTTTCTTATCTCTTTTAATTATATCAATTTTTGCTTTTGCTTGACTGAGATAAGGATGGCTACCCCTGCTTTTTCTGCTTCATCTGAAGCATAATAGATTCTGCTCCAGCCTTTTACCTTTACTCCGTATGTTATCTCCCTGCTTTAAATGTGTTTCCTGTAAACAACATATTGTATGGTTCTGACTTTTGATCCAGTCTGCTATCTGCCTCCTCTTTATGGGGGAGTTCATCCCATTCACATTTCTGGTTAAAATTCCTAAATCTGAACTTCCTGCCATCTTATTATCCCCATATTATGCTTTTCTTTTTCTTGCCCTCCTTATTCCCTTTTCCTATCATTAAACTTATGGCCACCACTTGCCTCACCCAGATCTCCTTCTTTAGAATTCCTCCAATACCCTTTAAAACCCTTTCCCTTTCTGGTACCTTTCCTTTGTTACTCTTTTCTTATTCCCTTTTCTTCTCCCACTTTTTGATGAGGTGAGAGAAGTTTCTCTGTAAACCAAATATGTCAATTATTTTCTCTTTGAGCCAACTCTGATGAGAGTAAGATTCACATAATGTTCCTCTCCCTCTGTAAATTCCCTCAGATATGAACAATTTCCTTGGCCTCTTCGTGGGATGTAATTTCCCTCTTTTTATCGCCCCTTTTCCCTTTTTTCTGATACTATGCCCTTTCCATTTCTACTTCCCTTTTTATGTTATGTTAGTAAAATCAAATTATACCTGTACTCTTTAATGCATATCCATAACAGAAATACAGTTCTCAAGTATTCTTTTTACATTTTTCTTCTCTTGATTCCTATGGTTGGAAATAAAATTTTTGTTTAATTCTGATTTTTTTCCTTAGAAATAAATAGAATTCATCTGTTTCATTATAATGTCCATCTTCTTCCATGGAAGAAAATGCTCATTAGCTGGGTAATTTATTCTTGGCTGCATTCTAAGTTCTTTTGCCTTTCAGAATATCAGATTCCAGGCCCTTCAATCTTTTAATGTGGTAGCAGCTAGATCTTCAGTGATCCTTTTTATGGTTCCTCGATATTTGAATTGTTTTTTTTTTTTTTTTTTCTTGGCTGCTTGTTTTATTTTTTCCTTAGTCTGATATTTTTCAAATTTAGCCACTTTATTCCTTGGAGTTTTAACTTTAGGGTCTTTTTCAGAAGGTGTTTGATGAATTCTTTCAATGTCTATTTTACCTTCTGATTCTATTACATCTGGGCAGTTCTCTTTGATGATTTCTCAATGAATTATTCATTTCTATTTCCTTAGTTCTAATTTTTAATGAGTTATTTTCTTCATTAGCTTTTTTTTTAACTTCTTTTTCTTTATGTTCAATTGAGTTTTTAAATTGCTCTAATGGATTGTTTTTTTTTTCCATTTCACTACTTTTTTTCTTACTGAGTTATTTTCTTTTTCCAATTCACAAATCCTACTTTTTTGGAAGTTCTTTATCTTTTCCAGTTCACAAATCCTACTTTCCTGGGAATTCTTTACCTTTTTCCAATCTACCAATTCTGTTTCCCTGTGCTTCCTGAGAATTCTTTACTTTTTCCAATTCACATTTCAGAAAGTTGTACTCCCTTGCATAGCTTCTCTTTCCTTTCCCTTTTTTTCTTCTAGCTCTTTTTAAAGATTCTTTATAGTTTCTTCTATGTGAACTTTGTGTAATGGGGCCCAGGTTACATCCCTCTTTGGGGTGTTGTCTAGAGACTGTCTACTATTAGTCTTCTTGGGGTTGAAAATCTGCTCTTTTTCTGTACAGAAGCTATTGATAGTCCTTTTGGTTTTTTTACTCATTTTTTCAAAGCCTTTAGGGTCTGCCTTCAGGCCAAGAAGGTTAACAGCTTCCTCTGCAGAACAGGGTTAGGTATATGGACTGTAGCTGTCCTTCAAACGGGCTTCAAAGAGTGGCTAAGCTGTGGGAGTGCTCTGGGAAAAGTTTCACATCAGAAGTGACTCTGACTTAGGCCTGGGTAGCACTGGCCAGACTCTGGAAGTGCCCTGCAAGGAGCCCTGCTGTGTGGATTAGTGACCCCCTGCTGTGCAGATTTGTGATTGCCCTCACAAAAGCCCTGTGCTGCAGAACTCAGCTGCACAGCTGTCTTGAGGTCTGTGTTGAGTCACTCACTTCTAGATTTGGGTGGGTATAGCTAGATCCTGTTAGGTTCTGGCATTTTGTAGATTACCCTCTACCATTGGCTTTAATTTCTCTGCTGATCTACAGCTTTGCCACCAAAGCAGAGGATTATGGTAGAGCCCTCTGTAAATTTTCCAACCACAGAGACCATCCCCATCCCCGGTCTGCTTCATTTGCTAGCCTCTCCTTTTTCCCTGCTTGTGCAGGTCTGCTCTTGCTGCTCAGAACAAACCTTTTCTGGCAATCTTCCAGATTATTTTTGGCTGGTAAGTTGTATTTCCAATCTTCTTGAATTTTACCAGTCAAGTGCTATTTTTGAAACTGATTTTAAAAATGGTAATGAGGGTATAAGAGAAGCTTAAAAAGTCGTGTGTGCCTTCTCCACCATCTTAGCTCCATCCCTCTACTTATGTATTAATCCGGGCAACTTAAATTTTTAGAAGTATTCATAGATTTCACTTACTTTATCAAATTTATTGACATATAGTTGGGCAAAATAACTCCTAAATATTTCTTTTTATTTGTGGTAAGTTCTCTCCTTTCATTTTTGACAATAACAATTTGATTTTATTTCCTTTTTCTAATCAAATTAATTAAAGACTTATGCATTTCATTGGTTTTTCATAAAATAACTCTAAATTCTGTTCATTAATTCAATAGTTTTCTTATTTCAATTTTATTCATCTCCCCTTTTATTTTCAGAATTTCAATATTTAAATTTAATTGGGGGGTTTTAATTTAGTTTTGCTCTAGCTTTTTTAGTTGCAAGTGTACACTCATAGAGTAGCACCTAGTGAGAATCTAACATGCAAGCCCAATTCATTAATCTTCTTTTCCACTATTTTATGGAGTAAGCATCTAGAGCTATAAAATTTCCCCTAAGAGCTGCTTCAGCTGCAGACCATGAATTTTAATGTATTGTGTCATTGTTGTCATTTTCTTGGATCAAATTATCAACTGTGTCTATGATTTGTTGTTTCACCCAGTCATTCTTTTTTGTTATTTTTTATAATATTATCCTTTGTATTCATTTTTCCAAATTATCCCCCCCTCCCTCTACTCCCTCCCCCCGATGACAGGCAATCCCATGCATTTTACATGTGTTACAATATAACCAAGATACAATACATGTGTGTAAATATCATTTTCTTGTTGCAAAATAAGCATTAGATTCCGAAGGTACATGTAACCTGGGAAGACAGATATTAGGGCTAACAATTTACATTCACTTCCCAGTGTTTCTTCTCTGGGTGTAGCTACCTCTGTCCATCATTGATCAACTGGAAGTGAGTTGGCTCTTCTTTATGTTGAAGATTTCCACTTCCATCAGAATATATCCTCATACAGTACTGTTGTTGAAGTGTACAGTGATCTTCTGGTTCTGCTCATTTCACTCAGCATCAGTTGATGTAAGTCTCTCCAAGCCTCTCTGTATTCCTCCTGCTGGTCATTTCTTACAGAGCAATAATATTCCATAACCTTCATATACCATAATTTACCCAACCATTCTCCAACTGATGGACATCCATTCATCTTCCAGTTTCTAGCTACAACAAAAAGAGCTGCCACAAACATTTTGGCACATATATGTCTCTTTCAGCTCTTTAGTATTTCTTTGGGATATAAGCCCAGTAGTAGCACTGCTGGATGAAAGGGTATGCACAGTTTGATAACTTTTGGGGCATACTTCCAAATTGCTCTCCAGAATGGCTGGACTCTTTCACAACTCCACCAGCAATGTATTAGTGTCCCAGTTTTCCCACATCCCCTCCAACATTCATCATTATTTGTTTCTGTCATCTTAGCCAATCTGACAGGTGTGTAGTGGTATCTCAGAGTTGTCTTAATTTGCATTTCTCTGATCAGTAGTGATTTGGAACACTCTTTCATGTGAGTGGATATAGTTTCAATTTCTTCTTCTGAGAATTGTCTGTTCATATCCTTTGACCATTTATCAATTAGAGAATGGTCCGGTTTCTTATAAATTAGGGTCAGTTCTCTATATATTTTGGAAATGAGACCTTTGTCAGAACCTTTGCTTTTAAAAACATTTTCCCAATTTGTTACTTCCCTTCTAATCTTGTTTGCATTAGTATTGTTTGTACAGAAACTTTTTAGTTTGATGTAATCAAAATCTTCTATTTTGTGATCAATAATGATCTCTAGTTCTCCTCTGGTCATAAATTCCTTCCTCCTTCACAAGTCTGAGAGGTAGACTACCCTCTGTTCCTCTAATCTATTTATTATCTCACTCTTTATGCCTAAATCATGGACCCATTTTGATCTTATCTTGGTATATGGTGTTAAGTGTGGATCCATATCTAATTTCTGCCATATTAATTATCAGTTTTCCCAACAGTTTTTTCCAAATAATGAATTTTTATCCCTAATGTTGGTATCTTTGGGTTTGTCAAAGATTAGATTGCTACAGATGTACCCTTTTTTGTCCTTTGTATCTAATCTGTTCCACTGATCTACCGGTCTATTTCTTAGCCAATACCAAATGGTTTTGGTGACTGCTGCTATATAATATAGCTTTAGATCAGGTACACTTAGACCACCTTCCTCTGAGATTTTTTTTTTCATTAGTTCCCTTGCAATTCTCGACCTTTTATTCTTCCATATGAATTTTGTTATTATTTTTACTAGGTCAATGAAATAGTTTCTTGGGAGTCTGATTGGTATAGCACTAAATAAATAGATTAGTTTTGGGAGTATTGTCATCTTTATTGTATTCAGTCGGCCTATACAAGAGCACTGAATGTCTTTCCAATTATATAAATCTAACTTTATTTTTGTGGCAAGTGTTTTGTAATTTTGCTCATATAATTCCTGACTTTTCTTTGGTAGATGGATTCCCAAATACTTTATACTCTCAACATTTGTTTGGAATGGAATTTCTCCTTGTATCTCTTGCTGTTGCATTTTGTTGGTGATATATAAGAATGCTGAGGATTTATGTGGATTCATTTTGTATCCTGCCACTTTGCTAAAATTCTGAATTATTTCTAATAGCTTTTTAGCAGAGTCTTTGGGGTTCTCTAAGTATACCATCATGTCATCTGCAAAGAGTGATAGTTTGATTTCCTCATTTCCTACTCTAATTCCTTGAATCTCTTTCTCGGCTCTTATTGCCGAGGCTAGCGTTTCTAGTACTATATTGAATAGTAATGGTGATAGTGGGCAACCTTGTTTCATTCCTGATCTTACTGGGAAAGGTTGCAGTTTATTTCTATTGAATATTATGCTTACTGAAGGTCTTAAATATATGCTCCTGATTATTCTAAGGAATAGTCCATTTATTCCTATACTCTCAAGGGTTTTTAGTAGGAATGGATGTTGGATTTTCTCAAATGCTTTTTCTGCATCTATTGAGATGATCATAAGGTTTTTATTAATTTGATTATTAATATGGTCAATTATACTAATAGTTTTCCTAATATTAAACCAGCCCTGCATTCCTGGTATGAATCCTACTTGATAATAGAGTATTATCCTGGGGATGATTTTCTGAAGTCTTTTTGCTAATATCTTATTTAAGATTTTAGCATCAATATTCATTAAGGAAATTGGTCTATAATTTTCTTTCTCAGTTTTCGATCGACCTGGTTTAGGTATCAGTACTATGTCTGTGTCATAAAAGGAGTTTGGTAGGACTCCTTCATCCCCTACTTTTTCAAATAATTTACATAACATTGGGGCTAATTGTTCTTTAAATGTTTGGTAGAATTCACATGTGAATCCATCTGGTCCTGAGGATTTTTTCCTGGGGAGTTGATTAATAGCTTGTTCTATTTCTTTTTCTGAAATGGGACTATTTAAGCAATTTATCTCCTTCTCTGTTAATCTAGGGAGCCTATATTTTTGGAGGAAGTCATCCATTTCACTTAAGTTATCAAATTTATTGGCATAAAGTTGGGCAAAGGAATTCCTTATTATTTCTCTATTTCCTCTTCATTGGTGGAAAGATCCCCCTTTTCATTTGTAAGACTATCAATTTGATTTTCCTCTTTGTTTTTTCTGATCATATTTACCAAAGGTTTATCTATTTTATTGGCTTTTTCATAAAACCAACTCTTGGTTTTATTTATTAACTCAATAGTTTTTTTACTTTCAATATTATTGATTTCTCCTTTTAATTTTTGGATTTCAAGTTTAATTTTTGGTTGGGGGTTTATAATTTGGTCTTTTTCTAGCCTTTTAAGTTGTAAGCCCAATTCGTTAATCTTCTCTTTCTCTATTTTCTTCAAATAAGCCTCTAAAGATATAAAATTTCCCCTTATTACTGCTTTAGCTGCATCCCACAGATTTTGGTATGATGTCTCATCATTGTCATTATCTTGGGTGAAATTATTAATTGTTTCTATAATTTGCTGTTTCACCCAGTCATTCTTTAAGATGAGATTGTTCATTTTCCAATTACTTTTTGGCCTATTTACCCCTACCTTTTTACTGAATGTAGCTTTTATTGCATTGTGATCTGAGAAGAAGGCATTTATTATTTCTGCCTTCCTACATTTAATTTTGAGATCTTTATGTCCTAATATATGTTCTATTTTTGTATAGGATCCATGAACTGCTGAGAAGAAAGTATATTCCTTTCTATTGCCATTCAGTTTTCTCCAAAGGTCTATCATACCTAGTTTTTCTAATGTTCTATTTACTTTTTAAATTTCTTTTTCTTTTTTTTTTTTTTTTTTGGTTTGATTTGTCTAAATCTGAGAGTGCAAGGTTGAGATCTCCCACTATTATAGTTTTACTGTCTATTTCTTCTTGCAATTCTCTTTACTTTTCCTTTAGAAAGTTAGATGCTATACCACGTGGTGCATATATGTTTAGTATTGATATGGCTTCATTATTTATGCTACCTTTTGTTAGGATTACTAAGTGAGAACTGAGGTTTTCTGGACAATTACAAGGTGAGAACTCAGGTTGACTTGATAGAGGGGGCAAGCTCATTGGCTGGGGTGGTTCTTCCCAGAAGCCCTTGCATTATCCCACGCCCATTCTCTGGGAGAATAAAAGAGAGGACTCCAAGAGACAAGAGGAAGACTCTGAATTGCTTCAGGCTTGACGGGGCTCTCTGCAGGAAGGGAAGTCACTTCTTTGGACAAGAGTTAACAGCAACTGCCTGGAGACAACGGTTCGTTACAGGAAGAAGAATCTGTTGGAGAGATTTGAGTAGACACAGCAGATCTCTTCCCAGAGAGCGATCCAGCAGCTTCTAGAGACGACAGCTCGCTACAATTGGCGCCCAACGTGGGGCAAGGACTTTTGCTTATCCTGACAAGAGGAGCTAGACCAGACCTTCGCAATTTGGCGCCCGAACAGGGATTTCTCAACCAGGAGAAGTAGTAGCATCAGGCTTATTGTTACGGACCCCTAATAAGCAACCTAGTGATAGTCGCCTAGATTTTGACTCCAATGAACAAAATCCAGGAATATATTGGACAGCAGCTGTGACAGCTGACCGACCTATGCGTACTATTTATATAAACGGAATACCATTTGAAGCATTGGTAGACACGGGTGCAGATCGTACAGTTATTAGAGGTGCCAATTGGCCCGGTCACTGGCCAAAGATTAAAGCAGACACCTATATGTCTGGTGTGGGAGGATCAATAGCAGCAGAAGTTAGTGCTAGGCCTTTGAGATGGGTATTTGAAGGAGAAACAGGAGCTTTTACTCCTTTTGTGGTTGAAAAAATCCCCATCAATCTGTGGGGAAGAGATGACATGATGGTATACTTAGAGAACCCCAAAGACTCTGCTAAAAAGCTATTAGAAATAATTCAGAATTTTAGCAAAGTCGCAGGATACAAAATAAATCCACATAAATCCTCAGGATTTTTATACATTACCAACACAATCCAACAGCAAGAGATACAAAGAGAAATTCCATTCAAAATAACAGTCGATAGTATCAAATATTTGGGAATATATCTACCAAAGGAGAGTCAGGAATTATATGAGCAAAATTACAAAACACTTGCCACAAAAATAAAGTCAGATTTAAATAATTGGAAAGACATTCAATGTTCTTGGATAGGCCGAGCGAATATAATAAAGATGACAATACTCCCCAAACTAATCTATTTATTTAGTGCTATACCAATCAGACTCCCAAGAAACTATTTTAATGACCTAGAAAAAATAACAACAAAATTCATATGGAAGAATAAAAGGTCGAGAATTGCAAGGGAACTAATGAAAAAAAAGTCAGAGGAAGGTGGTCTAAGTGTACCTGATTTAAAGCTATATTATAAAGCAACAGTCACCAAAACCATTTGGTATTGGCTAAGAAATAGACTAGTTGATCAGTGGCATAGGTTAGGTTCACAGGACAAGATAGTGAATAAAAATAGCAATCTAATCTTTGACAAACCCAAAGATCCCAAATTTTGGGATAAGAATTCACTATTTGACAAAAACTGCTGGGAAAACTGGAAATTAGTATGGCAGAAACTAGGCATGGACCCACATTTAACACCACATACTAAGATTAGATCAAAATGGGTCCAAGATTTAGGCATAAAGAACGAAATCATAAATAAATTGGAGGAACATGGGATGGTTTACCTCTCAGACTTGTGGAGGAGGAAGGAGTTTGTGTCCAAGGGAGAACTAGAGACCATTATTGATCACAAAATAGAACATTTTGATTACACCAAATTAAAAAGTTTCTGCACAAACAAAACTAATGCAAACAAGATTAGAAGGGAAGTAACAAATTGGGAAAAAATTTTTACAGTTAAAGGTTCTGATAAAGGCCTCATCTCCAAAATATACAGAGAATTGACTTTAATCTATAAGAAATCAAGCCATTCTCCAATTGATAAATGGTCAAAGGATATGAACAGACAATTTTCAGATGATGAAATTAAAACTATTTCCACTCATATGAAAGAGTGTTCCAAATCACTATTGATCAGAGAAATGCAAATTAAGACAACTCTGAGGTATCATTACACACCTGTCAGATTGGCTAAGATGACAGGAACAAATAACGATGAATGTTGGAGGGGCTGTGGGAAAACTGGGACACTGATGCATTGTTGGTGGAGTTGTGAAAGAATCCAACCATTTTGGAGAGCAATCTGGAATTATGCCCAAAAAGTTATCAAAATGTGCATACCCTTTGACCCAGCCATACTACTACTGGGCTTATACCCCAAGGAACTACTAGAGAAGGGAAAGGGTCCTGTATGTGCCAAAATGTTTGTGGCAGCCCTTTTCATAGTGGCTAGAAGTTGGAAGATGAATGGATGTCCATCAATTGGAGAATGGTTGGGTAAACTATGGTATATGAATGTTATGGAATATTATTGTTCTATAAGAAATGACCAACAGGAGAAATATAGAGAGGCTTGGAGAGACTTACATCAACTGTTGCTGAGTGAAACGAGCAGAACCAGAAGATCATTATACACTTCAACAATGATACTGTACGAGGATGTATGCTGATGGAAGTGGATTTCTTCAACATAGAGAAGAGCTAATCCAATTCCAATTGATTAATGATGGAAAGAACCAGCTACATCCAGAAAAGGAACAATGGGAAATGAATGTAAACTGTTATTTTTACCTTCTGAATCCAATTCTTCCTGTGCAACAAAAAATTCGGTTCTACACACATATATTGTATCTAAATTATACTGTAATATATTTAACATATATAAGACTGCTTGCCATCTGGGGGAGGGGTTTGGGGGAGGAAGGGGAAAAATCTGAATAGAAGTAAGTGCAAGGGATAATGTTGTAAAAAATTACCCATGCATATGTACTGTCAAAAAATGTTATAATTATAAAATAAAATTAAAAAAAAAAAAAAAAAAAAAAAAAAAAAAAAAAAAAAAATCTGTGGGGAAGAGACATTTTACAGCAGATAGGATTACAAATAAGCACTTCGGCTTTTTAGGCAGGGCTGCTGTTGAAGGCCTACCTGCACTTTCACCAGTTCCTATTTAGTGGAAGACTGATTCACCAGTGTGGGTAGAACAGTGGCCCTTAAGAAGTGATAAAATTCAGGCCTTATTAGACATAGTGCAAGAACAACTTGACCAAGGACACTTGCGGCCTTCTCTAAGTCCTTGGAATTCTCCAGTATTTGTGGTGAAAAAGAAATCTGGAAAATGGAGGATGATAACTGATCTAAGAAGAGTAAATGAACAGATGGAAACTATGGGAACTCTTCAGCCTGGACTTCCATCTCCTACTCAGTTGCCAAGAGAATGGCCTCTATGGGTTATAGACATTAAGGATTGTTTCTATTCTATTCCTCTAGATAAGGAGGATATGAAAAGATTTGCTTTTTCAGTGACTAGTGTTAATTTGGCTGAGCCTTATAAAAGATATGAATGGACAGTTTTGCCACAGGGAATGAAAAACAGCCCTACTATGTGCCAAATGTATGTTGCAGCTGCTCTTGCCCCAGTAAGAAAAGCCTTTCCAAAAGTAATATTGTTACATTATATGGATGATATTTTGGGATGTGCACCTGAGGAACAAATGTTAGAGGCATGTCTACAAAGGACCATGGAAACATTAAAGTACTACAAACTGCATATAGCTACAGAAAAAATTCAAAGACATGCTCCTTTTCAATATTTAGGATATGAAGTATATCCTAAGACACTCACAGTACAAAAGCTTTCTTTAAGAACAGAGAAGTTGAACACCTTAAATGACTTTCAAAAATTAATAGGAGATATCCAATGGATGCGTCCAGTGTTAGGCTTAACTACCAATCAACTACAACCTCTCTATGACATTTTAAGGGGAGACAGTGCTTTAAATTCACCACGCCAGCTTACAAAAGAAGCACAAAAGGCTTTGAGAGAAGTTGAACTGGCTTTATCCAATGTGGTTGAAAGAGTCACTCAAAAACCCTTGGAAATATCAGTTTTTGCTACAAAAGAGGCACCCACAGCAGTCCTTCATCAAGGAGACAGAGTGATTGAGTGGGTGAACCTCCCAGCACAACCAGAACAAAGCCTTACACCTTACCCAGTGCTTGTGGCTAGGATTTTATTAAAGGCTATTAAGAGAGTAACACAATTATCTGGGATAAGTCCTGAAAAAATATACACATTCTATACTAACGCACAGATTAATGTATGCTGTGAGAACATCCCAGAATGGCAAATTTTATTGGCCACCGCTCCAAATTTTGCACATGGATCTCCATTAAAGATTACCCGGCTACTACATAATTGGTGATGGATTTTTGAAGAAAAGGTTTCTAAGGTTCCTCTTAAAGGACCAACAATCTTTACAGATGCCTCCAAAGAAAATATTTGTGCCATATACTCTCATGATTTAACCATAAAGAGAGTAATCAGGACTCCTTTTCAATCCACTCAACAGAATGAATTATTTGCTATCATGCTAGCTCTCACTTATTATCCAGGAGACGTAAATATAATTACTGATTCAGCCTATTCAGTAGGTGTAGTACAAAGAATTGCCACAGCCCAAATAAAATTTGCAGCCTCCAATATTTATCAGCTCTTTAAGGAACTTCAAGAGCAAGTGAGAAAACATCCAGGCAAGATTTATATCTTGCATGTCCACTCACATAGTGGACTCCCAGGTCCTATTTTTGATGGAAATTCAATGGCAGATAGCCTTCTAACCATGTTAGCCAGTAGTCTTTTATTTCAGGAAGCGCAAGAATCTCATTCTAAATATCATCAGGCTGCTCGAGCTTTACGTTTACAATTTGGAATCACAAGAGAGGAAGCTAGGAGCATAGTAAAAAGCTGTACAGCTTGTCTTCCTTTCCATGCTCCTACACTCCCTCCAGGGAAGAATCCTCGTGGTTTGAGACCCAATGAAATCTGGCAAATGGATGTGACCCATTATAAATCTTTTGGTCGTCTATCTTTTATTCATGTCGTGGTAGACACCTTTTCAGGATTCACATTTGCAATGCCAGCAGCAAAAGAGACAGCCCGAGTGGTCACTGAATTCCTTATACAGGCTTTTGCAATTATGGGTGTGCCACAAGCAATAAAAACAGACAATGGACCTGCATATACATCCAAACATTTTACACACTTTTGTGCACAGTATAAGATTTTACATACCACGGGCATACCCTTTAATCCTCAAGGGCAGGCAATAGTAGAGAGAAGAAACAGAGATATTAAGACACTCCTCCAAAAACAAAAGAAAGAGGGAGCCACAGGTAGCCCTAGGGAACTTCTAAATTTAGTTCTCTATACCATTAATTTTCTAATTTTTGACAAAGATGCACTGGCTCCAGCAGACAGGTTTTATAACCCACCAGAAGGGCAGTGTCCAGTGAGAGCATCTCCACTGTCCTTAGATAATCGCCAGGTGATGTGGAGAGATCCAGAAAGTGGTGAATGGAAGGGACCAGATAGGTTAACTGCCTGGGGGAGAGGGTTTGCTTGTATTTCTTCAGCAGGAGAAGGAATCAGATGGGTGCCAACGAGTCATATTCGCCTTGTCCATCAGAGAGAGACAGAAAAAGAGAAAGGCCTCAAAATAAAGGAGAAGATCTAAGAAACATCTGACACTGAAAGAGCATGGATAATAAGAAGACTGTTAAAGAACTTTAAAAACCAGCAGGAATCATTGGACTTCCTCACACAAGATGAGACTAATGGACAATGGACTTATGGACATTTATAAATTTTCAATTTATGATTATGTTATATACTTCTAGCATGTGTTACGTTACTATGTTACTATGTGCTTATGTAATTTATGTAATTATCTGTAATACTTCCCATATTGATGGATTTATGTTTCAAGGTCATGACTGTCCTATGTTCTAAATCAAAAGAAAGGAGGAGATGTTAGGATTACTAAGTGAGAACTGAGGTTTTCTGGACAATTACAAGGTGAGAACTCAGGTTGACTTGATAGAGGGGGCAAGCTCATTGGCTGGGGTGGTTCTTCCCAGAAGCCCTTGCATTATCCCACGCCCATTCTCTGGGAGAATAAAAGAGAGGACTCCCAGAGACAAGAGGAAGACTCTGAATTGCTTCAGGCTTGACGGGGCTCTCTGCAGGAAGGGAAGTCACTTCTTTGGACAAGAGTTAACAGCAACTGCCTGGAGACAACGGTTCGTTACAGGAAGAAGAATCTGTTGGAGAGATTTGAGTAGACACAGCAGATCTCTTCCCAGAGAGCGATCCAGCAGCTTCTAGAGACGACAGCTCGCTACAACCTTTCAGCAGGATATAGTTTCCTTCCTTATCGTTTTTAACTAGATCAACTTCTGCTTTTGCTTGATCTGAGATAAGGATAGCTACCCCTGCTTTTTTGGCTTTACCTGAAGCATAATAGGCTCTGTTCCAACCTTTTACCTTTACTCTGTATGTATCTCCCTGCTTTAAGTGTGTTTCCTGCAGACAACATATTAGGGTTCTGATTTTTGATCCAATCTTCTATCCGTCTCCATTTGATGGGAGTGTTCATCCCATTCACATTTACAGTTAAAATTACTAATTCTGTATTTACTGCCATCATATTATCCCCAGATTATGCTTTTTCCCTTGACCCCCCTGATCCCCCTCCCCGATATTTAATTTACAGACCTCCTTTGTGACGCGCAGCCCTCCTTTTTTTTTTAGTATCCTTCCCCCCTCCCTCCAAGTCCCTTCACTTATTCTCCTTTTCCTTTTCCCTTTTCCTCTCCCCCCTTTTAATGAGGTGAGAGAAAATTCTCTGAAGAACAAATATGTCAATTATTTACTCTTTGAGTCTCTTCTGATGAGAGTAAGATTCACACAATGATTCTCCCCCTCACTAAATTCCCTCATATATGGTATATTTTCTATGCCTCTTCCTGGGATGTAGTTTCCCTCTTTTTATCATTTCTTCCCCTTTTTCTGAAACGACCTCCTTCCCTTTACTACACTCCTCTTTTTTTCTTTTATATAAGTAAAATCAAATTATCTATGAGTACTTTTTATATACCCACAACAGAGTTACAGTTCTCAAGGGTTCTGTGTACCTTTTTCTGTTTCTCTTCAGTCTTGTGGATGTAGATCAAATTTTTTGTTTAAGTCTGGTTTTTTTCTTAGAAACATATGGAATTCCTCTATGGCACCTGTCAGATTGGCTATAACACCATATAAGCCCAGTAGTAGTATGGCTGGGTCAAAGGGTATGCACATTTTGATAACTTTTTGGGCATAATTCCAGATTGCTCTCCAGAATGGTTGGATTCTTTCACAACTCCACCAACAATGCATCAGTGTCCCAGTTTTCCCACAGCCCCTCCAACATTCATCGTCATCTGTTCCTGCCATCTTAGCCAATCTGACAGGTGTGTAATGATACCTCAGAGTTGTCTTAATTTGCATTTCTCTGATCAATAGTGACCTGGAACACTCTCTCATATGAGTGGAAATAGTTTTAATTTCATCATCTGAAAATTGTCTGTTCATATCCTTTGACCATTTATCAATTGGAGAATGGCTTGATTTCTTATAAATTAAAGTCAATTCTCTGTATATTTTGGAGATGAGGCCTTTATCAGAACCTTTAACTGTAAAAATTTTTTCCCAATTTGTTACTTCCCTTCTAATCTTGTTTGCATTAGTTTTGTTTGTGCAGAAACTTTTTAATTTGGTGTAATCAAAATGTTCTATTTTGTAATCAATAATGGTCTCTAGTTCTCCCTTGGACACAAACTCCTTCCTCCTCCACAAGTCTGAGAGGTAAACCATCCCATGTTCCTCCAATTTATTTATGATTTCGTTCTTTATGCCTAAATCTTGGACCCATTTTGATCTAATCTTAGTATGTGGTGTTAAATATGGGTCCATGCCTAGTTTCTGCCATACTAATTTCCAGTTTTCCCAGCAGTTTTTGTCAAATAATGAATTCTTATCCCAAAATTTGGGATCTTTGGGTTTGTCAAACACTAGATTGCTATTTTTATTCACTATCTTGTCCTGTGAACCTAACCTATGCCACTGTCAGATTGGCTAAGATGACAGGAACAAATAACGATGAATGTTGGAGGGGCTGTGGGAAAACTGGGACACTGATGCATTGTTGGTGGAGTTGTGAAAGAATCCAACCATTCTGGAGAGCAATCTGGAATTATGCCCAAAAAGTTATCAAAATGTGCATACCCTTTGACCCAGCCATACTACTACTGGGCTTATACCCCAAGGAACTACTAGAGAAGGGAAAGGGACCTGTATGTGCCAAAATGTTTGTGGCAGCCCTTTTCATAGTGGCTAGAAGCTGGAAGATGAATGGATGTCCATCAATTGGAGAATGGTTGGGTAAACTATGGTATATGAATGTTATGGAATATTATTGTTCTATAAGAAATGACCAACAGGAGAAATACAGAGAGGCTTGGAGAGACTTACATCAACTGATGCTGAGTGAAACGAGCAGAACCAGAAGATCATTATACACTTCAACAATGATACTGTACGAGGATGTATGCTGATGGAAGTGGATTTCTTCAACATAGAGAAGAGCTAATCCAATTCCAATTGATTAATGATGGACAGAACCAGCTTCATCCAGAAAAGGAACACTGGGAAATGAATGTAAACTGTTATTTTTACATTCTGAATCCAATTCTTCCTGTGCAACAAAAAAAAATTCGGTTCTACACACACATATTGTATCTAAATTATACTGTAATATATTTAATATATATGACTGCTTGCCATCTGGGGGAGGGGGTTGGGGGAGGAAGGGAAAAAATCTGAATAGAAGTAAGTGCAAGGGATAATGTTGTAAAAAATTACCCATGCATATGTACTGTCAAAAAAATGTTATAATTATAAAATAAAATAAAAAATTAAAAAAAAAAAAAAAAAAAAAAAGAAACATATAGAATTCCTCTGTTTCATTGAATGACCATCTTCTTCCATGGAAAAAGATGCTAAACTTAGATCGGTAGTTCATTCTTGGTTGCAGTCCTTGATCTTTTGCCTTATGGAATATCAGGTTCCAGGTCCTTCTATCTTTTAATGTGGAGGCAGCCAGATCTTGAATGACCCTTATTGTGGCACCTTGGTATTTAAATTGTTTTTTTCTAGCTGTTTGCAGGATTTTCTCCTTTGTGTGGTAATTCTGCAGCTTAGCCACAATATTCCGTGGTGTTCTTTTTTTAGGGTGTATTTCAGAAGGAGTTCGATGAATTCTTTCCACATCTACTTTCCCTTCTGTTTCTATTATCTCTGGACAATTCTCTTTGATAATTTCCTGTAAAATAGAATCTAGGCTCTTTTTTTGGTCATAGTTTTTGGGAAGTCCAATCATCCACAGATTATCTCTCCTAGATCTATTTTCCAGGTTTATAGATTTTCCCAGTAAGTATTTGACGTTGTTCTCCAGCTTCTCATTTTTTTTTTTTTTTTGTTTTATTTTGTTTGACTGATTCTTGGGTTCTCTGTGAATCATTCATTTCTATTTGTTCCATCCTGACTTTTAAGGAGTTATTTTCTTCTTTCACAGTTTTTAGTTCTTTTTGTAAATGCCCAATTTCATTTTTAAATGAATTATTTTCCTCTATTGATTTTTTTTTCCATTTCCCTAATTTTTTTTGAGAATTATTTTCTGTTTCCTATTCAGAAATTCTATTTTCTTGAGACTTTTTTATCTTTTCCAATTCAGAAATCCTACTTTCCTGTGATTTTTTAACCTTTTCTAATTCACAAATTTTGTTTCCCTGCATCTCCTGTGAATTTTTTATTTTTTCCAACTCCAATTTCAGGACGTTGTTATTCTCTATCATAGCTTCCCTTTCTTTTTCCCATTTTTCTTCAAACTCTCTTATATTTTTAATAGTCTCTTCTAGGAGAGATGGGGGGTAGGAATCATTCCCCTTTAGGTTGTTATCTGCTGACTCTCTGCTGTTAACTTCCTCGGGGTTAGATACTTGCTTTTTCTTGGTGTAGAAGGAATCTATAGTTTTTCTTGCTTTTTTTTCATACTTAAAAAATCTTTTGGTGTCTGTCCCTGGGTTAGGAAATTATTTATTTAATTATTTACCTTCTTCCTCCCAGACTGGATGGATGCAGCGGCGACTGTGCCTGAGCTAAGAGAGAGCTCTGGGAGAGAGTTCCCCACCCCCTCCCTGGAAGTGCCTCAGAGGTAACTAGCACTGCTGTGCCTTTAGGGCACTTTGTTCTATAGGCTTCACTGAGGTTTGAGATTGAACAATAAAGAAGTCACAAAGCCCAGCCTATGCTTCCCGGTGGGGCGTGGATGTGTGCAGCAGGTGCCGTGTAAAGCCCCTGTGCTCAAACTGAAAGTGTCTGCCAGAAACCACAGTCCCTAGTTCAAAGGTTCTGCTTCTCTGGGACTTTTTGGAGCTGAGTTCCACACCCTCCAGCTGAGCTAGGCAGTGTGTGTTGCCTTGGGCCGTATCCGCCCACTTCTCAATCTATTAAGTAGTCTCAGGTGGGAGCTAGGGGCCACAACCCTTGGTGCCGAGATCTGCTTAGTCACCCCCAGGATCCAGGAAAATCTAATCTATCTTTGAATTTTTAAAGTAGTTTAGATTTCTCTTCTGAACTGCTATATTATAAGCAGAGAAGAGCTAACAGCCTGTGCCAGATTCCTTTATCTCAGTGGCTTCTCTGATCCCAGAGCCCTTCCCAGCATGCTCAGTGCAGTATGCTAGCACCCAACCGTCTGTGCTGGCCTCTCTTCTTCCTCCCCTGGGAACTGACCTTTTCTGTTGAAACTCCAGATTCTCTTCAGCTGGTAAGTTGTGCTTCCAGTCCTTGTGGTATCTATCAGTCCAGCGCAATTCCTGAGGCTGATTTATATAATTGGTTGTGAGGAAGTAAGGACGTTCACAGAGTTGTGTGTTTCTTCTCCGCCATCTTGGCTCCCCCCCCCCCCCCCAGTCATTCTTTAGGATTAAATTATTTAGTTTCCAATTAATTTTGGTCTTTTTTTCCCTTGGATTTTCATTGCATCATGATCTGAAAAAAAAATGGATTGACTATTTCTGCCTTTCTACATTTGATTTTGAGGTTTTTATGCCCAAATATATGGTCACTTTTGGGACAGATTGTATGTACTGCTGAGAAAAATAAATATATTTCTTTCTGATTTCCATTCAATTTTTTTCCATATCTATCATAACTATTTTTTGTAGAATTATATTTACCTCCTTAACTTCTTTTTTATTTATTTTGTGATTTGACTATATAGTTCTGAGAGGACAATTTTGAGATGCCCCACTGTCTATTTCTTCTTGCAGTTCTCTTAACTTCTCTTCTAGGAATTTGAATTCTATACCACTTGGGACTGTATGTTGAGTATTGATATTACTTCATTATCTATAGTACCCTTTAGCAAGATGTATTTTCCTTCCTTATCTCTTTCAACAAGATATTTATTTTTTTTTCCTTTTGCTTAATTTAAGATCAGGATCACTACCCCTGCTTTTCTTTTCTTTTCTTTTCTTTTTTTTTTTTTTTTTTTTTTTTTACTTCAACTAAAGCATAATTGATTCTGCTCCAGTCTTTTACTTTTATTCTGAATGTATCAGGCTACTTTAAATGTGTTTTTGCAAACAACATATTGTAGGATTCTGGATTTTAATTCAGTCTTCCATCTGCTTCTGTTTTATGGAAGAGCACATCCCATTCACATTCATAGTTAAAATTACTAACTCTCTATTTCTTGGCACCTTATTTTCCCC
This sequence comes from Sminthopsis crassicaudata, assembly GCF_048593235.1. Taxonomy (NCBI): domain Eukaryota; kingdom Metazoa; phylum Chordata; class Mammalia; order Dasyuromorphia; family Dasyuridae; genus Sminthopsis; species Sminthopsis crassicaudata. Next base: position 181,321,211 of record NC_133621.1, read on the forward strand.
AATTTATACTTTTCTTTTTCTTTTCCCCTTTTCATTCATCCCCTGTATTTTGCTTCTGCCTACTCCCTCCCTCAAACTGTCCTCCCTTTTTATGTCCTTCCCTTTTACAACCCTTCTCTCTTTCTTTCTTCCCCCTTCCCCTTATACTTTTGTTGTCCCTTTTATTAGCCTTCCTCTTTCCTTTCCCCTTTCCCCTCCTACTTCCCTATAAGGTAAAAATAAATATTTCCCTGTGAAACTAAATATGTCTGATAATTGTCTTTTAGCAAAATATGATGAGAGTAAGATTCAGACAATATTCACTCCCCTCTGTTCTTTTCCTCAATTGTAATATATCTTTTTTTACCTCTCAATGAAATGTAATTTACATTTTTTAAACTTCATTTTCCTCTTTTCCTAGTAAAATCCTCTTTCCTTCTCTAGTTTATTTTTATATCATCACAATAAAATTGAATTATACCTGCACCCTTAATTTACTCATAACAAAGATACAGATGTGATGAGTTAAATATAGGAAATACAAGCTTTTTAACTTATAAAATAAAGTTATTTTTCTTTCCTTTTTACCTCTTATTTCTTGAGTTCTGTATTTGAAGATCAAAAATTTTCTGTACAGTTCTGATCTTTTCATCAAAAATCAATAAAATTCACCTTTTTCATTAAATATTCATCACTTTTCCTGAAAAATAAAGCGTATTTTTGCTGGGTAGTTGATTCTAGGCTTCAATCCAAGTTTCTTTGCCTTTCAGAATATCAGATTCCAGGCTTTTCCATCCTTTAAAGTAGAAGCTGTTAGGTCCTGGGTAATCCTGATTGTAGCTCCTCAATATTTGAATTATCTCTTTCTGAATAGTTGCAATGTTTTCTACTTGATCTGATAATGCTTGGAATTTTCATTTTGGGGTCTCTTTCAGGAGGTGATCATTGAATTCTTTCAATTGCTATTTTCTCTCTGGTTCTAGGATCAGTTTTCCTTGATGATTTCCTGAAAGATTATGTCTAAACTCTTTTTCTCATCATAATTTTCAGAAAGTCTAACAATTATTAGATTGTCTCTCTCCTGGAGCTATTTTCCTGGTCAGTTATTTTTTTAATGAGGTATTTTAAATTTTCTTCTATTTTTTTCTTTTTTTCATGTTTTGCTTTTGTATGACTGATACTTAAATTTTCATTGAGTCATTCACTTCCATTTGTTCAATTCTAATTTTTAGTGAATTATTTTCTTCAGTTAGCTTTTGTAAATCTCCTTTTGCTCTTGGCTGATTGAAATAGACTTTTTCTGAAGTTCCTCCAAAACATATTTTACTGGAACCTTGTTACACTTCAAATATTTGTGGGTTCTGTCACTCCATATTCAATTCAGAGGTTTGATTTGGTGCTGAGCTGAGGGATGCCAGAAAGAGCTCAGATAAAGGCCTGTCTAATCTCAGCTATCTTGGCTCTGCCTCCTACACTAGCATTTTAATCAAGTAAAATGTTTAAGGAAGAGGGAATTTTGATTAACTTAATTTTTCTGGTTTATTTCAAGTTAGCTAGAAACTTTGAAACATATTTTTGTGATAGGTATATATTAAACTATATCAATATATGTCCCAAGACTGATTACTAAATTTTGTAAACTTTTATTCAATAATCATTTATAGTGAAGAATTTCATATTGGCTGAGTCATCATCATGAATCCCTCTGTATGAATATAGCATAATAGATATCGAAGTGGAAAAAGTAGAAATTAATTTCTTTTAATAAATCCCTAATTACTTTTAGGGAAAACTTATTTTTTTCATGAAAATGGGAATTGAAAAAAAGGTTGTTAACTGAGAATAGCAATTATATTGGCTTCAATAAATCAAGGAATTTATTGTAATTGTTGTTGTAATAATTATTTGCATGATACATGATATACTAAATAGAAAAGTGTGAGACAATTGTATTACTGAAGAAAAAAATAAATATCTAAAAACAACAACAATAACAATCTTTATGATAAAATCTAAGGGTGAAAAAATCTGCTATGTGAAATTGTCTTAGAAAAAGTCCAAAAGATTTTTTATCTAAATTTCCACTGAATGGATCCATTGATCCAAAATAATTAAAAGGCCCAGATATATTTTAGGAACATGACCAATTCCAAGAGTTCACCAAAGGGCTCAAAAATTTCAGGGATTATCACGATTTCATATTTATTTGTAATGTCATAGTATTATGATTTTTTTCACCAAAGAATTCAAATGTATTCTCAGCTTTCAATTGTACTCAAATCTATGATTTTATTAATTAGGCTATTTCCTCCCATAATGCAAATCAAAACTTACACAGGTTTGTCTATATTATTCCATCAGTTTGACATAGATGTTTCACTCAATGTGTGGGCAACTTTTCTTTATTTCTCTTGAAATCATGAAAATACAGTGAAATGTCTTGGAAAAATTCCTTTATCAACTACTCCCCTTTTAACCATCTTGTCTTTTCCTATTATATATTTGACTTATATGTTATTACTGTTTTTTTAAGTCTGCATTGATTACTTGTAGCACTTTGTTTATTTGCACCTTATACTTATTTTTCTATATTCTATGTGGTATTAATTTTCATCTCTTCAGATACTGTTACCTTTTTGGCTTACAATCATATCATAACATCTGTAAATACTAGAATAGTGGCTTTTTGTTTCTGAGAAAAGATTGAGACCATTAAAGTACCTTTGCATTTTCCTAAAGACAATCTAATCTCTTCATTATATATTTCTATCCCTAATTTATTGTTGATTTATGAAGTTTGTCCAAGATATGTATGTATGTATGTATGTATGTATCTATCTATCTATCTATCTATCTATCTATCTATATCTATCTATCTATCTATCTATCTATCTATATATCTATATCTATCTATCTATCTATCTATCTATCTATATATATATATATATATTTATATAAAATGTTTTCCATGCACTGCATTGAACAATATAGCAATATATTGTAACAATATAAATTGTTCATCCTTATCTTTCCCATATAGACTGTCAGGTCATATTATTTTGACTCATTATGGATCTCCTTCAAAAGGCTTTGGGATGCACCAGTGATTCATGTGACCAGTACTAAGTTATCTTAAAGCAGAAATATATTAGTAATTGATTCTTCTTTGATTTTAACCTTACAATCAATCTCCATTAGATGTCGAAAAGCATTATCCCGTCATGCTTTCTCTCTATGTCTCTTTCTCTCTGTTTCTGTCTCTGTCCATTTCTCTGTTTCTGTCTGTGGGTCTGTCTGTCTGTTTGTGTGTGTGTGTGTGTGTGTGTGTGTGTGTGTGTGTGTGTGTGTGTGTGTGTGTATGTGTGTGTCTGACTCTAATGAGAGGGTCATTTGAATAGGATTATTTTTATTATATTTTTGAAGAATCTTTCCTTTATTTTAAAAAATGTGTATATGCCATATTCTCTATCATGCTACTTATTATAACTCTGAAATATTACAAGATGCAAAGATATAGTATACTGTAGAATACAGCTTGTGAATAGATTTTATATGTGGGGTGCAATGGGTAGTACACTGGATTTGGATTTGGGAGTGTTCAAATTGTAAGCTGAAAATAATAATAGTATCAACTTCCAAATGTTGTGAGGATAAAATGAGTAAGTATTGTGTCTAAAATTATATTTGAAGGTAAGACTTTCAAAATCCAGGTTCATTGATCTATTTATTACAGGGAACAAATAAAACTGATTAGGCCTACTGATGATTTTATTAGGCATATATATATATATATATATATATATATATATATATATATATATATATATATATATATATATATATATATATATATATATCTATCTATCTTATAACTACGGTCCTTTTCTTTTAACTCTTTGGTATGTATACCTAATATAATTTGATCATTTTTTAGAATAATATTTCACTACATTCATATACCATAACTTATTCACTCATTCTCCAATTGATGGCATTCACTCAAATTCCAACTCCTTACCACCTCAGAAAGAGCTAATACAAACATTTTTGCCGATGTGGGTTCTTTTCCCTCTTTTATGATCTTGTTGGAATACAGACCCTGTAGCGTGACAGCTGGATCAAAGAATATGCAGTTTTATTGCTTTTTTGGACAACAAATAATATATACACTTTTACTGCTTATAATTTAAATAAGTTCAACATAAAATATATTTTGTTTGATTATGCTTATGTATTTAAAGGTTTTTTTACTCTTTTTCAATGATGAGTGATAAAAAGGAAATAAAATAGGAAATAAAATATTTAAAATTTTAAAAAGACAAAATCATGCTTAAAATGAAAACAAAATTAGATTGATCTACATCTCTACTAATCATTTCCTTTACATTAAATATTTAAAAGATTTGTATAATTGATAGAAACAAGGAAACGTGTCAGAAGAAAAATATAAATGATTGAGTCCTGTCACTATATTATCAAGAACTCTAAATTTCAGAATGAGCTGAGGGTGGCAAGGAAAACTAAAGGAACAAAAAAGAGATCTGAAAGATTGTGGAATGCCATATTTTCTTCATTTTTCAAGTAAATTGAAACAAAATGAAATCTCCAAAATATGGGACAATAACACTGAATTCTATTCCTAGAAAATTTTAGAACTTTTTATTGAGAAAGCAAAGTAAACAATAATTTAAAAGAAGAAGGGAATGAAAGAGGGGAAGCAAGAGAGGATATCTAAAAACAATCCTTCCCCCCAAAGAACTGACATATTAACATTAAAACAAGTTTGTACATATATGATCTATATACAAAGCTAAATTGGAGATAGTCACAGAGTAAAGTCATAGGCATGGAGCAAGAACATGAAAAGCTTTTGTGAAGAGATAAGCAGAAACTTGAAAGCCAAGGTAGCCACAAGTCAGAGACAAAGACTGAAGAAATTTTAGTCATGATTGACAGCAAAAAATGCAAAACATATAGAGATGTAATGTCTTATTTGAGGAATGGGGCCAAAAATCACTGGATCATAGATCTCATGCAGAGAAGTATAGAAGACCACGTAAACTGGGACTCCTCAAAATGTGAAGCACTTTTAAAAAGAAATAGGATGATTTCCTATTTGATTTTGAAGGTATAATTAAGAAAAGTGAAACAGATGGGTGGATCTGGAGTGGGATACTGAGAAAGTAGGATTGATGATGGAAGGAGAGAAGTGAATAGTAGATGAGAGAGAATATGATTTCTAGGAATAAAGGTTCATTAGAATAGAAAAAGTATAAGGAAATGGCAATACTACTCACTAAAGAATGAGTGCTTGGCCCTGAAAGTACCTGGAATAAAGTCCATCAAAGGAGAAAGAGAATTAAACTGTGTATGGCTCTCTTTTAAACTTTTACCTCCTAATAAGTGTTAATATTGAATCCTGGGAAGATCAGGGTGCCAACCTGATAGAAGACAAGAACAAGCCAAAGTATAGCCTGGTGGAATCTAGACTGGAAGCACAAATTGGTAATTTGAGGTATGTCTCATTTGGAAATGATCTACAAAGTACTGTAAGATAACCTGAAGTAAAAATAGAAGTCAGAGACTTGAAATGTACCTAGAACTGAAATAGGGCACTCTGGTAAGATTCAGAATTAAGGCAGATACAAAGATTTAAGTTGAACTGAAAGTAATTCAATGTTTGCAAAGTTACAAATTTCTGAAATTCTGAGTGGCAAAATCAGATGATATATTTTAGAGCATCTCAGGGAAAAAAAAAAAAAAAAAACAAACAAACAAAAACCACCACCAGCATCAACAAGAGCAACTAAAAGTAATTAAGCTGTTCATCATTTTTGACCCACAACAGGCTTCTACTAGCCATATATCAAAAAGTAAATGATGAAAGATAAGAAACATCAAAAGCAGAAATATATAAGAAAAACTAAATGACACAATGCAAAAGAAGCTATAATAGAACTTTAAATGAAGTAGCAAAGTACTAGAAACAAAATGGGCTATGTGAACTGAGGAATGCCCAAGGAATTTACGGTATGAAAACTTAATGGTATTTTACTGTGCTTTCAAAAAACAATGAATATGAAGTGTGAAGAAAGCCTTTTATGAATTGATGCAAAGAGATGTAAGCAGAGTGAAGCCATATACTATGCTTATAATTATTCAGAAATGATGACCTATGAAATAAAAGTTAAACATTGTATAATTATAACAATTAAACATGATCCTGAAGAAAATATAATATGTACCTCTCTTCTTTGCATAAATTAGGGTATACATGTGTATGTCTCTATGAATGTATAATCCTATAGATCTTGGATTTGTTTATTTTTAATTAAGTATGTTTATTTACTTCTAATTATGACTTGCTTCTTTTTAAAAATTTAATTATTTAAAATTTAAATATGAAGCAAAAAAAACAGAAAAAAAATTAAAAATTGACTTGTGTGCAGCAGAACATTAGAAGATTCAAAATATGAGATAATAAATTGCCATTTCAAGAAAGTCTATATAATAAATACTATGAATTGTGTTCGATGCTATGCATCTTTTCTTTGCTTCCTTGTAGCTTTTCTTTTGAGGCTATAATTAAACACAGAAAAATGTATGTCTGTATGTATTATGTATGTGAGAGAGACATATAAACATAACATATATACACATGCACTCATATACATCTATAAACATAGATCATACATACATATATACATTTTTGTAATCTATGTAAGGCCATACTGCACTTGTATGCCCTGTTTTTCTGAAAGTGCATAACATCATCCTTCATTAGTTTAAGTCTTTCCATATGTTTCTAAATCCACTACCTTACCATTTCTTATACCTCAGCAATAATGCAAGCTTATGGTATCTAATTATTTTCAATACTCTAAAGTAATATTGATTAATATTACTGGCATTTAGTGCAGTTTCCCTATTTTTCTCTTTTGATTAAAATTATTTTACCTTTAACTTTGTCTAAGATCAGTGATTGCTACATTTCATTCTTGTTCTAATAAATTCTACTCCCATATTTCTCAATTTCTGTCCCTGATGACTTATACCTGCTTCCTTGCTTTGCTATTACTTAACATGACTTGGCTTCAAGTGTCCCTCTCTTATCTTCTTCCTCAACTCTTTCCCTTTTTATCCCTGCTATTAATATACCCACCTTATCCTATTCCCTTTAATGTGAATACCCTTCTATATTCCCCTATTATTTCTTTATAAATTAAGGAAATTTTTATATGATTTTAGAAATATAAGTTTTGTTTTCTTTATAACCCATTCCTGATGTGAAGATGCCAGAACTACCAGCTATCCTATCCTATCTAATTCTTCTGTATCAGTTCTTGCTTTCACAACTCATTTATATAACATAATAACTCTTTTTATCTTTCCTACATGGTATATTAACATTATGGAATATTATTATTGTATGAGAAATAATCAGCAGGATGATTTCAGAGAAGCCTGGGGAAACTTGCATGAACTGATGCTAAGTGAAATGAGCAGAACCAGGAGATAATTATATGGCAACAACAAGATTATATGATGATCAATTCGATGGAGATGACTCTTCTCAACAATGAGACCATTCAAGCCAGTATCCATGATCTTTTGATAAAGAGAGCCATCTACACACAAAGAGAGAAGTGTGGCAACTGAGTGTGGATCACAGCAGAGCATTTTTACTTCTTTTGTTGTTGTTTTCTTGAATTAAATTTTCTTTCTAATTTTTTTTCCATTTTTGGTCTGATTTTTCTTGTGCAGCAAGATAATTGTATAAATATGTATTCCTATATTGGATTTGCTTATATTTTACCATGTTTAACATATATTGGATTACTTGTGATCTAAGGGAGGGGGTGGATGGAAGAGGAAACTTGAACACAAGGTTTTGTAAGAGTCAATAGTAAAAAAAAAATATATCCTTGCATATTTTTTGAAAATAAAAAAACTTTAATAAAAAAGCATTCTTTTCCATCCTGGACCTGTGACCATGGTGCATGCTTCTCTGTTACTGTAAGCTCTAATCTGATAGTGTTCCTCTTCATCTTTGGAGTAGGACTGAAGCCTGCCTCCCTGATCCTCATATATAATAGTAGCCTAGATGTCATCTTTCAAGAAATTTTCAAGGAAAAACTGTCCTGATACTCTAGAACAAGTGGGGAAAATAGAAATTGAAAGAATCCGCTAATCATTTTCTGAAAATGATCCCAAAATCCTAAAACTTCCAGAAATAGCAAAATTTCAGGGAATCTTTTGTGACACTGGGTGTTATACTTTGTTGTGTTACCTATATGAGGATCAGGGAGGCAGGCTTCAGTCTCCTGGCCTCTCTGAAATCATCCTGCTGATCATTTCTTATAGAACAATATTATTCTTACTTCTTTTCACAAATTTTCTGCTATCTCTCTTACTTGATTTTCAAAATCTCTTTCCATGACCTGAAACCAATTATTCTAAGAGGCTGTGAATGCAGGAGCTTTGACTTTGTCATGTTCTGAATGTATGTTTTGATCTTATTTGTCACTATAGTAAGTTTCTATGATCAGAATCTTTTTCTGATGCAGGCTCGTTTTCCCAGCCTGTTACTTGGCTTTTAACTTTTTATTATGTAGGACTCTATTTCCACAGAAAACGGGGCACTGTCCCAAGCTGTTTTCAAAGATCCTTGTATTGACTTAATCACAAACACTCTTTTCCTGCTCTGGAACTGGGAGGAATATCTCTACTCCTCTACTCCACTATGGTTATAAGTTTTTTTGTTTTTTTTTTTTTTTTGGTGATAAAGCAATTGAGTCTTTCCTTAGTGCTAATAAAGAGACATGTTGTGAGGAAAGGCCTCTGGAAGCTGCTGCCTCAGTGCCAACCCCCATGCCCACTTTTGGTGCAACTGGTTTCTCAAGGCTTTCTCACTTTATTGACAGACTGACTTCTCCTGACAAACTTCTCAGTTGCCTTTAGTGCCTCTGAGCTAAGAGGTACAAAAATTGACAATACTGTTGCTGATTCAGAGGTCCTCAAAGTCTGTTTCTACTTTTCTGGTTTTGGGGCAGATTGTAGAACTAGTGCTGTGGCTGGAACTGTGCAGTCTGCACTGATACTGCACCGAGCTCTCATCTTTATGCCACAGATCTTTCCTGCTAACTTTCTAAACTGTCTTCAGATGGAAAATGTTCTATTAAAACTTTTTTTGTGAATTCTGACATGCTAAAAATCTTTAAGAGTCATTATTTAAAAGAATTTGAAGCAGTTTGGGAGCTCAGAGTCCCCACTATTTTGACTCCACTTCCTTTGACTACTTTCTGACCACTTCTTTTTTTACATTTCTGTGTTGAATGTTGTGAAATTTCCTAGAGATGATTCAGATACCCACAGAAATTGCTGTTTTGTCATGATGAGATCTGCTGCTGGCTTATTTGATACTACTGGCTTACAAGGGTTACCAACTGGCCTGAACTGCACTCCACTCTACTCAGAGTAAGACAGACTTTTCCTTTTCATCTTCTTAGATGCCTTAGAATGGAAATTGTTTCACCCTGTCCTTTGATTGGTTTTGGTAGTCCAGATTTCATTTTAAGGCATTATCTTAAAGTTTTTTAGAGGAAAATTTGGGAATGCTCAGATGAGTCCTTGCTTTTACTCTGCCTTGTTGGATATGCCTCCTCAACTTGGATTTGTTGTATTGATTATATTTAGCAAAGTACAATGTCTATACTTTATGTCTAAGTCCCCATTCAAAATCATAGCTGTTTTAAGCTAGTTTTCTCTATTAAAGCTCTGATTGTTTCATCTACTTTCTCGACTCCTAGCACATGGCCTTTACTTTACTGATTAAATGAGGTATCTGATATAAGCTTCCCTATTTCATATATAAAAGCTTATCTCTTATTTCCTTCCTATTTTCAAGGAATAGATGACATTGTTCATTCTCAAGGTGGTCCTCTTTATTTTTGTTTTCTATCTCATATCATCTTTTAACTATTTGTTTTCTACTTTAGCAAGTCACAAAATTGTTTTGGACAAACTAAACTCATAACTATTTTTGATGAATAAACAAGATTTAGAGAAGTATATCAAATGCCTTAGTAGGAAGAAAGCATACATATCAATTCTCCCCATGTCTCCAAATATTCTATAAAGATTTAGAAAACATGCCAGGCAAAGGAACTACAGATTTGGATATTGAAAGAAAATTCATAAACTTTGTTTTGTTTTGGGGCACAGATCAGCTTAAGAACACATGATCTAAAGAAAGCACCTAGCCAGGAGGATGCCAAATGGAATCCTATAGTATAGATGGTCAACTGGGACTTTGTACTGTCGGCACTGAGGAAGATAGAATGTCCTCAGAGTCAGCACAACAAAGAATAATGCTTTTCGGTCAACAATAAATCATGCTCAATGTGGTTTGGTTCACAGGTCCAGTGCACACTAAAGTAGAGATGTTGTAGGAATAGCAAATAAGCAGAAATAGTAGTTATGTTTCTGAAGCCGTACACTAGACAATGAGTAGGAAACAGAAGTGAATAGCATCTTGCTATGTGGTCTGGATCTCAGAACTAGTTCTAAGTTTGTAATAGAGAAAGATCAGAGTTCAGATCAAGGCAGCATGTTTATTTTGGTTGTTCTGAATGTGCAGGATTTTCTAACTAGCTAATAATAATTCTCATCAATCTAGTATGGCCAATTAGAACTTAACCAAGGGCAGATTCATTTTTCTGTCACTTTAGCCCAAACTCTAAGTTTACAAATCTCAGAAGAGAAAAGCATAGATCAGAATTGACTCAGTTTTGGAAAGGTTTGGGTGAAAATCATAACAAATCACTCTATGTTTCTTAAAAAATATAACAGAGAAAGCAGGAGTGAACTCTAAAAAAAAAAAAAAAAATCAGGGCCATCAAGGACCAAACAACCCTTTAGAAGTGCACAGAGCTTATCCTTAAAACAAAATGCAATGATAAGAAGGAAAAATGGAATAATGAGTTTTTTTTTTTTTTAAAGATGATAGTTATTTGGAGATATTATTGTGAAAAGATATTTGTCCTTAGTAACAAATCCAAAAGAGGATGAGGCAAAAATCTACAAGCAAAGTCTTCAGTGAGAGGGGAAAACAACAACTTGGGCACAATTTCAACTAAAATTCCAGACTAAAGTGAAATTAGAATAAAAAATACTTTTTAAAAAGAAATAATGATACTAAAGGAAATATTTTGGGAAAACATAAATTATGGAGGAAAAGAAGAATAGCTTGTCAAATTAAGTTCAAACTCTTTCCAAATTCCCTGAAATTTATAATGAATGGTACAATATATAAATGTTTAAAGAAAAGATAGAATGAATTAGAGGGAGAAATACACAGCAAAATTATAATCAATATGCCACATTCAGAGCCAGAAAGTTCTAAACAAAACATGAAGAGATAAAATCCAAAATACCATTCTACAAAATTTAAATATAATAGACCACTAGTAATTATTGAATGAGAATTGGAAAGTGAGTATATGTGTGTTTCTCATCCTCGCAAATGTGGCCATTAATTGGTCTCATGAAAAAAAAAAAATGTTTCTATTCAATGAAATGTTGCCAAAAATGTTTAAATTTAATTTAAAAGTTTTAATAATATTGTTATTGAATGTGTTGGTGAATAACAAATTAAATATAATGATAACAATAAGAAAATAAATCAAGACTTTTGAGATGTAAGTGTAGCAGTTCTCAGAGAAAAATACATTTCTGAATACTTACATCAAACAAAGGGGAAAAAAAATCAAAGAATTTTACCAGGCAATTAAGAAGTATATTTTTTAAAAAGCAAGCAAACAAATGAACAAAAAGGTAGAGAATTTTTTAAAATGAGGTCATAGAAATAATAAAAAGTTAAGAAAAAAATCAAGAGAAAACAAATTTAATTCACAAATAAAATACTAACTAAAAACAATACTGAAAATATTAATATAACAAATATTGATAAAATATGGTTATCCATTGCTTATTTTGATTTAACAAATAAGGAACACCAAATGATCATCATTATAATTAGAAATGATGAATGCATAAAAAATAAGGAAGTTATTAGAAAATCTTTGTTCAATTGTATAGATATGAAAATGGCAACCTAAAAACTGAATGATTATTTATAAAAAAATGTAAAAAGGTGACATTAACAGAAGAAGAATTAAAGGACTTAAAGAATTCAACATCATCTTTGGAAAGGATGAAATGTGTGAGCAAAGAAGAACTGGAGATGAGGAAGGAAGCCAAGATAACAGAGAGTGGACAGGTCTTTAACTGAGCTCTTCCTGGCTTCCCTCAGATCAATAATAGATCAAGACTCTGAATAAGGTTTGGAATAATAGAACACACAAATATCTGGAGTATAACAAATTTCCAGCAGAAGATATTTTGGAAGAACTTCGGAAAATATCTGTTTCAATCTAGTATGTTGGGGGGAATGCAGCTGAGTGCAGGTACAGCATAGGGACTCTGTGGTATCCACAGGCTTGGGGAATCTACCAGGAGGCTCTTAGCTAAAATGCAGCAGCATTAGCTAGTCCTAGTTCAGAAGCCAGTGAATCAGCAGACTAGTTGTGAGACAACCAATCCAATGAGACAGAAAGGAATATACTTTTTTTTTCTCATCTGTACATGAAACCTACACAAAAAGTGTATATAAAAAACTCAAAATCAAATGCAGAAAGGCAGAAAAAGTAAATGTATCTTTTTCAGATCATGACAATAAAAATTATATATAATAAAGTGCCAGGGCAAAATAGTCCAAAAATTATTTGGAAACTAAATAATCTCTTCCTAAATAATGAATGGGTGAAACAACAAATCATAGATGCAATCATCAATTTCATCTGAGGTTATGGCAATAATGAGAGAGTATATTAAAATTTATAAGATGCATCCAAAGTACTGTTTAGGGGAAATGTTATATCTTCTACTAGATGTTTACTTTCATAAAATAGAGAAAAAGATCAATGAATTGAAATACAACTTAAAAAGCTAGAAAAAGAACAAATTAAAAATCTTCAATTAAATACCAAATTAGAAATTCTCAAAAGAAAAAGGGAGATTAATAAATTTAAAAGTAAGAAAACTATTGAGCTAATAAACAAAAATTAAGAGTTGGTTTTATGAAAAAAACAATGAAATATATAAAACCTTAATTAATTTGATTTAATATTTAGTATTTTGATTTAGTTACTTTGATTGAAAAAGGTGAACTTTTCACTAATAAAGAGGAAATTAGAGCAATAATTAGAAGTTATTTTGCCCAACTATATGCCAACAAATCTAATACTCTAAGGGAAATGGGTTAATAATTATAAAAAATATAGATTTCTCAGAATAATAGAGAAGGAAATAAATTACTTAAATAGTCCCATTTTAGGAAAAGAACATGTACATGTTACTAATCAATTTCCTAAGAAAAAGTTCTCCAGGACAAGTTGAATTTACATGTGAATTTTACCAAACATGTCAAGAATAATTAATTTCTATACTAGGCAAACTAGTGGAAAAATAGGGAAAGAAGGAGTCCCACCACATTCCTTTTATGACACAGATATGGTGCTGATACCTAAACTAGATAGGGTAAAAACAGAGAAAGAAAATAATAGACCAATTTCCCTAATGAATATTGATGCAAAAATATTAAATTCTGGAGAGTGATTTGGAACTATGCTCAAAAAGTTATCAAACTGTGCATACCTGCTGGAACTCTGTCTTCCCAGAAATCAGCTGGAGTCAGGGTCACTAACCATCTTTATTCTTGATCTTTTACGGTCAAGGTCAGGGGGTTAAGCCTAGCAACTTCACACACCTGGAGAGACTGAGTCAGCTTCTGCATCTCAATTCGCTGGGGAGGGTCAACCTTCAAACAAGTTAATAGGGAACTGTCCAATTGGCAATTAGTCTCACATGCTTCATTATCCAAGTGCATTGCTCAGTTCTAGCCCTTAACACATACCCTTTGATCCAGCAGCTTTGCTACTAGGCTTATATCCCAAAGAGATACTAAAGAAGGGAAAGGGTCCTGTATTACAAGAATGTTTGGCTGCCCTCTTTGTAGTGGCCAGAAACTGGAAACTGACTGGATGCCCATCAATTGGAGAATGGCTGAATAAAGTGTGGTATATGAATATTATTGTTCTGTGAGAAATGACTAGCGGGATGATTTCAGAAAGGCCTGTAGAGAGTTACACGAACTGATGCTGAGTGAAAGAGTAGGACCAGGAGATCATTATATACTTCAAAAACAATACTATATGATGATCAATTCTCTTGGATCTGGCACTCTTCAACAATGAGATAAATCAACTGAGTTCCAATAGAGCAGTAATGAAATGAACCAGCTACACCCAGGGAAAGAACTCTGGGAGATGGCTATGAACCACTACATAGAATTCCCAATCCCTCTATTTTTGTCCACCTGCATTTTTCATTTCCTTCACAGGCTAATTGTACACTATTTCAAAGTCCAAATCTTTTTGTTCAGCAAAATAACTGTTTGGACATGCATACATATATTGTATTTAACTTATACTTTAATATATTTAACATGTATTGGTCAAACTGCCATCTGGGGGAAGGGGTGAGGGGAAGGAGAGGAAAAGGTTTTGCAATTGTCAATGCTGAAAAATTACCTATGCATATATCTTGTAAATATAAAGTTATGATAAAAAAAGAAAATATTGGGAGCAGAAAGCAAATGTATCATTTAGGAATTATAGCTAAAGACTAAGTCAGGATCATTTCTGAGCTTTTCCTTTGGCATGAGGGAGCAAAGGATCAAATAGTTTTTAATTGATTTCAATTTAATGAATATTTAATTAAACATCTGCCATGTAACAGGCACTGTACTAATCACTAGGGATATAAAAAGTTGCAAAAGACAGTTTCTTCCTTCAAGTAGGTTACAATCTAACATTTTTTTGAAATCCCCATTGGTATTATAAAGGCAAGTTATCCAGTTTCCATATTCTATTTTCCATTTCTTCTCTCCATTTAATTAGCCACTTTTCTCATTGACTAACAATGATGCTGTTTTAATAGACTTCCCGTTGGTATCTCTTCCTCAAATTTCTCCTATTTAATCCATCCTCCACTCTTCCATTAAAATAATTCTTTTAAAGTTCAATTCCGAAAGTATCATTTCCATTATTAATAAATTCTAGGGGCTCAATTTTGTCTCTAGGATTATGCAGAAACTTTTTTGATTTGTCATGTAAGCTCATTCAGAACCTGGCCTCAACCCATCTACACTGTTTTACTACATCTTCTGATGCTTCCACAACTTATGGTCAACTGAAACTGGAAGTAACACTGTTGCTCATTCACAGTACTCTTTTCTATTTCTGGAGGATACTAGATATCCTTCATAACTGCCGTGCATTATTCCTCACTTTTTAATCCACTCTCCTTCAAAATTAATTTCAAATACTGTTTACTAACATTGTCATTTTCTGATTGTCCTAGCTACTAACGTCCTCTCACCATAATCAATACCTTTTTATTTATAGGTTATTTGTCTTGATAAAAAGTAAATTCTTTCACAACATAAAATGTTTAATTTTTATCTTTACATTCTGATGACCTTTTGCATTGGTATGAAATCCAGTAGGCATTTAAAGCATACTTGATAATTGTTTGATTGACATCATTGTGTGGAAATGCTCTCGTAGGAAGTGAAATTGTTTTATTTATTTATTTTTTGATAATCATTACCATTTTTTATAAATTACTGTTCCCAATACGGGAAGTACAACGGACTTGGTTCTATTTAGACCAATCTGATTTCATGTGTAAGAGAGTTTCCTAAGTCACTAAAATTTTGATATTATCCATTATCTCAAATACCTTAAAATAGTTTCAAGATGTGTATACACACACACATACACATATATGTATGTATAAAACCAAGAGACGATCTTAACATAAACCCTTAATAACCACCAAATTCTAAAATTATTACTTCTTATAACTTTTAATGTAGCTGGTAAATGTAACGTCTATATTACAATTAAAGTGTTTTCAATTTGAAAAAATTGGTAACCTCATACTTAAATAGGTAATTGCTAAACCTGGCACTTGTTAATTGACAACTTCAGATTAACATATACTAAATAATCATGTTTTAATCAAGTTTTCTTCATATTTTGAAATATATTTCTAGAGAAAATTAAATTATTAGGGAATTTAACTCACATTTAGTACACATATCAAAGCACCTTCTACATAATCTGTTGAAAATGAACAGGTACACTCAACATGTGTGGAATGTAAGCTTAACTATTAGAATATAAGTAAGTTGATGAAAGTTCCCTTCTCTTCATTTCCTCAAACCTGAGGATCTGATTCTATTCCTATTATTTTCAGTTTCTAGCAAGCAATACTGAAATTTAAATCAGTTGTTCTGTCCACTTTCATCATCTTATTCAATGTCTGGAAGTCTATAGAGGTTAATATTACTGTAGTCAATAGATATAGACAAAACACCATTGATTCAATAAATCATTTCTGAGATATTCCATTAAAGATAGGAGAAAATTCTGAGAGCACTTGTAAACAGGTAAGCTGCCTATGAGATAATGTGTAATTTGCTTGTCATGTACATATACTCATCGTACTTATTTATTAGTAAAACTTCTATTTTCTTGTTGAACTTCTTAAAACAAACCAAATTTGAAGTTTTCTCATTTTTCCTTAAAGTATTTTGTTTTTTCTAATTACATGTCGACAACATATAGCATTCATTTTTACAAGATTTTGAGTTCTAAATTTTTCTCCCTCTCTGCCACATATCCCTTTTTCCAAAAATGGTAAAGAATTTAAAATTGATTGTACATGTATTATCATATAAAATATAGTTCCATATTAAATACAATTGTAAAAAACAGGTCAAAAGAAGAAAAAAACATTGAAAAAGAATGAAATAAGTAAAAATAATAGTTTGATCTTCATTCAGAATTCATCAAATCTTTATGTGGATGCAGATAGCATTTTTCTTTTTGAGTTCTTCGTATTTATCTTGCATAATTGTGTTGCTGTGAAGAATCAATTAATTCATAGATGCTCAAAAATAATGTTTCTCAAATTACATACAAGGTTTTCTTAGCTCTATCAAATAATTTTGGTAGTTTGATTGGTATGGCATTGAATAAGTAAGTCAGTTTAGGCAAAATTGTCATTTTTATGGTATTGACTCAATACAATTGACTCCAAGTATTTGATATTGGAATTTCTCTTTTTCTCTTTTTTTTTTTTTTCTGGGCTCTGTTAGTCATATAAAAATGCTGATAATTTGTGTGGGTTTATCTTATAGTAGGCAACATTGATAAAAGTTAATATATATATTTAAGTAATATTTAGTTGATTTCATAGGATTCTCTAAGTATACAAAAAGGAAAATTTTGATTGCATTTCTAAATATAGAGAAAACTGAGTCAAATTTATAAGAACACAAATCAGTTTTCAACTTATAAATGATCAAAAAATATGCACAATTTTCAGATGAAGTTAAAGCCATGAAAAATGTTCTAAATCACTATTGATTATAAAAATGCAAATTAAGACAACTCTGAGGTGCTATCTTACATCTATCAAACTGTCTAAGATGTGAGGTCTTTGTGTTGGTGTTTGCCTGCTTTACCACATCAGGGTTCAGTATTTCCTACTGGTCTGCTGACATAAGGCTTGCCACTGACTTGAAGGGACACTTTTATGCACTCCTTCTTTAAATGAGACAGACCGTTCTTATCTACCCTACCAATTACTTGGGCTCAAAGATTATTTCATCCTTTCAACTGGTTTTGCTTTTTTAAAATTTGTCCTGGGATACCACTTTGTAGCTCTTTTAAAGTGAATATGGAAGAGGAACAGTGATTCATTCATGCCAATAATCTTAAAGTTTTCTTGATTTACTTCATAGCTAATGAAATAGTGTCGTTCTGAGAATTTCCACCATTGCTTGCCTCTTTCTCTAAACTTCCATATAGGATGAATTGACAATCAAGGTGCTTAAGTACAATGTCTTAGTTGATTGCTTGAAATGTTCTGCTAATAATTTAAATAAGCTAGCTAGTTCCAATCAACACTGACGTTGGAGACTTCAGTCACATCTGTAATGCTATCTCGTCAAAATCTATATTCTTGATTTCAAGGATTTTCTTCACTTTCACTCTATTGAAATAGACCAACCATGAATAATCTTTATTATTTAATCGACAAAGTCATAAAATCATAACTCTTTAAAAAGATGTAAAGATAGTTCTTTTTTATTTCATCAAATATTTCTAATGAAATGAGTAAAAAAACAATGATTTTTTGAGATCCACTGAATAGATTACTGGAATATTCTGTATCTTTACTATTTACAAACATTTCTATTTGAGTTCACTTCATAAGATTATAGATGTAGAGATAGAAAAAAATGTTAGATGTTTAATTTTTTTTTTTTTTTTACTTTGTAACTGAGTTACAAAGGTGGTAAGGTTTACCCAAGGTCAAAATAGGTGCATGCAACAAAGAATGGATTTGAATCCATATCCTCCAACTCTTAAGCCAATTTTTCCCCAGTATGCCATCTCCTTCTGTGGTTATCAGTCAGAGGAATCAAAAGCTGATTGATCATTAGGTCATGTCTTAGATAAATCTTTGAATTCAGAAAGTAATCCAGAGCCTTTCAGTTTTTGCTAAACAAATGTCTGGTTTTTCTTCTGAGTGTATTAAGTACATGTTTGGCCCTCTAGACTGAATTTGTTACAGAAGATAGGTGGCCCCCATCCTTTATGTTGTCATCTCTTAGTGCTTTTGAATTAGACTTCTATGATCTATTGTCTCTTTTGTGTCTTTACATGAAATATTTTTTTTCTGATGCTCCATTTCTCATCAGTGTGTCATCATGTCTTCTAATATAAGCAACCAGTGTTTTATGAGAAGGTAAAGTTAGATTTTCTGAGTTAGAGCAATCTTTGAAGGCCTATACCTGTCTTCAATCAAATTTAATCCTATTTCAAATGCTCATAATCCATTTCTTGTCTCCCTCAATATCAGATTTTTGTGATACAGATTCTTGTTTGCTGAACGGGTCTAATCTCATCCATATTTCCTAGTTCTACTGCCCTTCTCACTACCAGCTTTTTCCACATTCTTCACAGAAAAAAAGATTTCTTCCCTTATATTGCAGGCAACAGAGATGTGTAGGATATCTTTATTTAGGCACTCTTCTTAGTCAAAATTCCTTTTCTAATCATTTGTACAAATGATTAAATGATTCTTTGACTCCTTTTCTTTTCTTTTCTTTTCTTTTTTTTTCTTTCTTTTTGGGCAACACTAACTGTAGTCGCTTTTAAAGTCACCTGCAAATTAAAAAAAAAAAAAAGAGAGAGAGAGAGAGAAAAATATAATCCTCATATCAAAAGATCTAAACAAAACAGATCTATACATTTGAAATCTCCCCAAAATGTGTTACAGCCCTTGATACATCAATTTTTGTTTGGACTTGGATAATGGTTTATTGTTAATTTTCTGGATTCATGCTTAGTCAGCATTCAAAAGGAATTTCAACTTATTTTTCTTTGTAATTTTATTTTTATGGATTCAAATTTTCAACTAGTTCTGCTCACTTCACTTTAAACCAGTTTGTATAAGTTGTCCCAAGTTGCCCTAAACGAATATCTTTTGGCATTTCTATAGACCATCTTGTCATTATGTTTGTAGAACACAATTTTTCTTTATAAAATTTTAATATTTTAAAATATTTTCTTTCTTTAATTTCACATTATAAAATCTCTGAATCACTCCCTCACCATTGCACAACCAATAAGAAGGTAGGCAAAATTATATTAATTATACATATGAAATCATGCAAAATATAACTCCATATTAGCCATATAACATTCAAAACAAGAAAAAAATAAAGAAAATGAGACAATTGCACTTCAATTAGCAAAGTTAATCAGTTCTCTCCTGGAACTGGATATTATTTTTTCATCTAACTTTCTTTGTTCATTTGATTCATCATAGTAGCTAAGTCTTAACATTACAATAATATTATTTCTATTCATAATGATACTGTGGTTATTTTTATTTTATTTTGCATGAGTTTATATAAGTGTTACAATATTTTGTTTTTTTCTTTTCGGAAAGCAGTCTGTTTGTCATTTTTATACTACAATAATTTACCATAACAATCATAAAATATAATCATTCTCCAATTAATGAGCATGCCTCCAATTCCTTCTTCTTTGGAATCACAAAAAGAGCAATTATAAATATTTTTGTATATATTTTTTTATTTTGTATATATTTTTTATTTCATATTTATTATGATTGTAGTGTTGCTGGATCTAAAGATATGCATTTTTGTAACCCTTTAGGCATATACTGCCAAATTGTTTCCCAAAATCTCTTAACCAATTTACAACTCCACCATTAGTTAATTTATTTTCCCACATTCTTTCTAGTATTTTTCACTTCTTATAGCTGTGGGATGATATCTCAGAGTTGTTTTAATTAACATTTTTCTAATCAATATTCTCCTTTAAATTGGAAGCCGTTAAATCTTTTGTGATCCTGACTGTGTACCCATGATAATTTCATATGCTTCTTTCTAGAATTTGAAATACTTACTCCTTGTCTAAGGAGCTGTCCAATTTTTCTTTAATATTTCCAAGACTGTTATTTGATCTTTTGAGAAATCAGTGGATTCTTTTTTTCAATTTCTATATTACCCACTGGATGTAAGATTTAAAGAAAGCTTTCCTTGATAATTTTTCAAAAATGATATTTCATTCAATTTCTTTTTTAAAATTTCATATTTTAATGGAATTTTATTTTTCCATTACAACTAAAGATGGTTTTCAATATTCATTTTTATTAGATTTTTTTTCTCCCTCTCTCTTTTAACTTCTTGAAGACAATAAGTAAACTTATATGAGTTATACATCTAAAATCAATTTTCAAAATATTTTTATGCCAGATTGGGAAATAACAAAAGGGAATAAACTATAAAACAACAGCAATCACCACCAAAAAATCAGCAATAAAAAGTGAAAATTGAATGGTTTCATCTACATTCAACATTGATACTTCTTTCTCCATTAGCCATCATATTATTATTTCAGTCTTATTGGAATTATCTTGAATCACTGCATTACAGAAAAGAGTTGATTCTATCATAATTGATAGTAACACAGTGTTGCTGAAACAATGTACAATGTTCTATTGGGTCTGCTCATTTCACTCAGTAACAGTTAATAAAAATTTTCCAGGCTTTTCTGAAATTAGCCTGTTCATCATTTCTTTTTTATTATTTTTTTTTAAATTTCCAAACATATGCATGGATAATTTTTCAACATTGACCCTTGCATAGCTTTGTTTTCCAAAATTCCCCTTCCTCTTACTCCCTCCCCCAGTTGAAATATATATTCTATCCAATATATGTAAACATATTATACCATTGTCTTGCTGCACTAGAAACATCATATCAAAAAGGAAAGAAAATGAGTAAGAACAAATAGTGCAAGGGAAAAAACAAACAAACAAAAGAAAAAAAGTGAGAATGTTATGTTGTGATCCATACTCACTTCCCACAATCCTCTCACATGCCTCTTGTCATCACAAGAACTGGACTCAATTATAACTCCTTGGAGTCATGTCCCTCAGAATTGATCATCACATGATATTGCTGCTACCAGCATGAATTAGTTTTGTTCCTACAAAAATTTTTCAATTTGACATAATCAAATTTTCTATTTTGTGATCAATAATGATCTCTAGTTCTTTGGTCATAAATTCCTTCCCCTACCACAAGTCTGAGAGGTAAATTATCCTATGTTCCTCTAATTTATTTATAATCTCATTCAATATGGCTAGGTCAGGAATCCATTTTGACCTTATCTTGGGTGTATTGTGTTAAGTATGGGTCAATGCCTAGTTTCTGCCATACTAATTTTCAATTTTCCCAGCAGTTTTTGTCAAACAGTGAATTATTATACCAAAAGCTGGGATCTTTGGGTTTGTCAAACACTAGATTATTAAAGTTATTGACTATTTTTTCCTTTGAAGATAACTATTCCACTGATCAACTAGTCTATTTTTTAGCTAATACCAAATGGTTTTGGTAACCACTGCTTTATAATATAATTTTAGATCTCGTACAGATAGATCACCTTCATTTGATTTTTTTTTCATTACTTCCATTGAAATTCATGGCCTTTTGTTTTTCCATAAGAACTTTGCTGTTATTTTTGTAGGTCATTAAAATAGTTTCTTGGGAGTCTGATTGGTATAGTGTTAAATAAATAGATTCGTTTGTAGTATTGTCATCTTTATTACATTTACTCGCCCTATCCAAGAGTATTTAGTATTTTTCAAATTGGTTAGATCTGACTTTATTTGTGTGGGAAAATGTTTTGTAGTTTTGCTCATATACTTCCTACTTTTCCCTTGGCAGATAGATTCCCAAATATTTTATACTATTGGTAGGTACTTTAAATGGAATTTCTTTTTGTAACTCTATTGGATTTTGTTAGTGATATATAAGAATGCTGATGACTTATGAGGGTTTATTCTGTTAATGCAACTTTGATCAAGGTGTGGATTATTTCTAACAGCTTTTTAGTCAAATCTCTGGGTTCTCTAAGTATACTATCGTATCATCAGCAAAGAGTGCCTCATTACCTACTTTAAGTCATTTAATATTTCAACTCTTATTGCTGAAGCTAGCATTTCTAATACAATATTGAATAGTAATGGTGATAGTGGACAACCTTGTTTCACTCCTAATCTTATTGAGAATGGTTATCCCCATTACATATGATGCTTACTAATGGTTTTAAATAGATGTTAATGATTATTTTAAGGTAAAGTACATTTATTCTTATACTCTCAACTGTTTTAATAGGAATGGATGTTGGGTATTATCAAATGCTTTTTATGCATCTATTGATATGATCATATGTTTTTTGTTAATTTGGTTATTAACATGGTTAATTAATAATAGTTTTCTTAATATTAAACCAGCCCTGCATCCCTGGTATAAATCCTACTTGGTCATGGTGTCCTATCTTAGGAATGATGCTCTGTAGTCTTTTTGTTAATATTATATTTAAGACTTTAGCATCAATATTCATTAGGGAGATTGGTCTGTAATTATCCTTCTCTGCTTTTACTCTACTTGGTTTAGGTATCAGTAATATTTGTGTGTCATAAAAGGAATTTGGTAGGACTACTTCATTCCCTTTTTTTTCAAGTACTTTATATAGCCTTGGAGTTAATAATTTTTTAATGTTTGGTAGAATTCACATGTAAATCCATCTGGTCTTGGGGACTTTTTCTTAGGCAGTTGATTAATAGCTTTTTTAAATTCTTTTTCTGAAATGGGACTACTTAAGCACTTTAATTCTTCCTCTGTTAATCTGGGAAACCTATATTTTTGGAGGTAGTCATCCATTTCACTTAGGTTATCAAATTTATTGGCATAAAGTTGGGCAAAGTAACTCCTTATTATTGCTCTAATTTCCTACTCATTGGTGGAAAGTTCTCCCTTTTCATTTTTAAGATGAAAAATTTCATTTTCCTCTTTCCTTTTTCTAATTAGATTTACCAAAAGTTTATGTATTTTGTTGGTTTTTTTCATAAAACCACTTTTTAGTTTTATTTATTAATTCAATAGCTTTTTTACTAGCAATATTATTAATTTCTCTTTTTAATTTTAGAATTTCAAGTTTAGTATTTGATTGGGGGTTTTTAATTTGATCTTTTTTTTAGCTTTTTAAGTTGCAAGCCCAATTCGTTGACCTTCTCTTTCTCTATTTTATTCTAGTAAACCTCTAAAGATATAAATTTTTCCCTTATTACTGCTTTGGCTACATCCCACAAATTTTAGTATGATGTCTCATGGTTGTCATTTTCTTGAGAGAAATTATTAATTGTATCTATAAGTTGCTGTTTCATTCAATCATTCTTTAAAATAAGATTATTTAGTTTCCAATTACCTTTTGGTCTATTTACCTGTAACTATTTGTTGAATATAGTTTTTATTGCATCATGATCTGAAAAGAATGCATTTACAATTTCTATCTTCCTACATTTAATTTTGAGGTCTTTATGTCCTAATATATGGTCAATTTTTGTATAGGTTCCATGAACTACCGAGAAGAAAGTATACTCCTTTCTGTCTCCATATAGTTTTCTCCAAAGATCTATCATACCAAATTTTTCTAAAAATCATAAGTAGGATAATACACCATGACCAAGTAGGATTTATACCAGGAATGCAGGGCTGATTCAATATTGGGAAAACTATTAGTATAATTAACCATTTTAATAACCAAATTATCAAAAACCATATGATCATCTCAATAGATGCAGAAAAAGTATTGGATAAAATCCAACATCCGTTCCTATTAAAAACACTGGAGAGCATAGGAATAAATAGACTTTTCCTTAAAATAATCAGTAGTATCTATTTAAAACCATCAGTAAGCATCATATGTAATGGGGATAAATTGCCACCATTCCCAATGAGATCAGGAGTGAAACAAGGTTGCCCACTATCACCATTACTATTCAATATTGTATTAGAAATGCTAGCTTCAGCAATAAGAGTTGAGAAGAAGATTTAAAGAATTAGAGTAGGTAATGAGGAAACCAAATTATAACTCTTTGCTGATGATATGATGGTATACTTAGAAAACCCCAAAGACTCTACTAAAAAAAAAAAAAAAAAAAAAAAAAAAAAAACTATTAGAAATAATCCAAACAAATGTTGAGAGTATAAAATATTTGGGAATCCATCTACCAAAGAAAATTCAGGAATTATATGAGCAAAATTACGAAACACTTGCCACAAAAATAAAGTCAGATTTAAGTAATTGGAAAGACATCCAGTGCTTGTGGATAGGCCGAGCTAATATAATAAAGATGCCAATACTCCCCAAACTAATCTATTTATTTAGTGAAATACCAATCAGACTCCCAAGAAACTATTTTAGTGACCTAGAAAAAATAACAACAAAGTGCATATGGAAAAATAAAAGGTCGAGAATTTCAAGGGAATTAATGAAAAAAAAGTCAGATGAAGGTGGTCTAGGTATACCTGATCTAAAACTATATTATATAGCAGCAGTCACCAAAACCATTTTGTATTGGCTAAGAAATAGACCAGTCAATCAGTGGAACAGATTATGTACAAAGGACAAAAAAGAGTACAACTATAGCAATCTAGTGTTTGATATACCCAAAGATACCAACATTAGGGATAAAAATGCATTATTTGAAAAAAAACTGTTGGGAAAACCAGAAATTAGTATGCCAGAAAATAGTTATAAACCCACACTTAACACCATATACCAAGATAAGATCAAAATGGGTCCATGATTTAGGCATAAAGAATGAGATCATAAATAGATTAGAGGAACAGAGGATAGTCTAACTCTCAGACCTGTGGAGGAGGAAGGAATTTATGACTAGAGAAGAACTAGAGATCATTATTGATCACAAAATATAAGATTTTGATTACATCAAACTAAAAAGTTTCTGTACAAACAATACTAATGCAAACAAGATTAGAAGGGAAGTAACAAATTGGGAAAATATTTTTATAGTTAAAGGTTCTGATAAAGGTCTCATTTCCAAAATATATAGAGAATTGATCCTAATTTATAAGAAATCAAACTATTCTCCAATTGATTAATGCTCAAAGGATATGAACAGACAAATCTCAGATAATGAAATTGAAAATATATCCACTCATATGAAAGAGTATTCCAAATCACTACTGATCAGAGAAATACAAATTAAGACAACTCCGAGATACCACTACACACCTGTCAGACTGGCTAAGATGACAGAAACAAATAATGATGAATGTTGGAGGTGATATGGGAAAACTGGGACACTGATACATTGCTGGTGGAGTTTTAAAAAAATCCAGCCATTCTGGAGAGCAATTTGGAACTATGCCCAAAACGTTATCAAACTGTGCATACCCTTTGATCCAGCAGTGCTACTACTGGGCTTATATCCCAAAGAAATACTAAAGAGGGGAAAGGGACCTGTGTGTGCCAAAATGTTTGTAGCAGCTCTTCTCATAGTGGCTAGAAATCGGAAGATGAATGGATGTCCATCAATTGGAAAATGGTTGGGTAAATTATGTTATATGAAGGCTATGGAATATTATTGCTCTGTAAGAAATGAGCAGCAGGATGAATTCAGAAAGGCTTGGAGAAACTTGCAAGATCTGATGCTAAGTGAAATGAGCAGAACCAGAAGATCACTATACACTTCAACAATAATACTGTATGAAGATGTATTCTGATGGAAGTGGATAACATAAAGAAGATCCAACTCACTTCCAGCTGATCAATGATGGACAGAAACAACTACACCCAGAGAAGGAACACTGGGAAGTGAATGTAAATTGTTAGCACTAATGTCTATCTACCCAGGTTACTTATACCTTTGGAATCCAATACTTAATGTGCAACAAGAAAATAGGATTTACACACATGTATTATATCTAGATTATACTGTAACACATGTAAAATGTATGAGATTGTCTGTCATCTAGGGGAGGGAGTAGAGAGAGGGAGGGGAAAATCTGAAAAAATGAATACAAGGGATAATGTTATAAAAAATTGCTCATGCATATATATACTGTCAAAAATGTATAATTATAAAATTAATAAAATAAAAAAAGAAATATTCCACACTTTTAACAAAGTTGCAGAATGCAAAATAAACCAACATAAATCATCAGCATTCTTTTATATCACTAACAAAATCCAACAGTTAGAGTTACAAAGAGAAATTCCATTTAAAGTAACTACCAATAGTATAAAATATTTAGGAATCTATCTGCCAAGGGAAAATCTGAAACTATATGAGCAAAACTACAAAACACTTTCCAAACAAATTAATTCTGATCTAACCAATTGGAAAAAATATTAAATGCTCTTGGATAGGGCGAGAAAATATAATAAAGATGACAATACTACCTAAAGTAATCTATTTATTTAGCACTATACCAATCAGACTCCCAAAAAACTATTTTAATGACCTAGAAAAAATAATAACAAAGTTCATATGGAAAAACAAAAAGTCAATAATTTCAAGGGAATTAATGAAAAAAAATCAAATAAAGGTGACCTAGCTGTACCGGATCTAAAATTATATTATAAAGCAACGGTTACCAAAACCATTTGGTATTGGCTGAGAAATAGACTAGTTGATCAGTGGAATAGGTTAGATTCAAAGGACAAAAAAATAATAATCTAGTAATCTAGTGTTTGACAAACCCAAGGACCCCAGCTTTTGGGATAAGAACTCAATGTTTGACAAAAAATTTCTGAGAAAATTGGAAATTAATATGGCAGAAACTAGACATTGACCCACACTTAACACCAAAATATATAGAGAATTGACTCTAATTTATAAGAAATCAAGCCATTTTCCAATTGATAAATGGTCAAAGCATATAAACAGACAATTCTCAGATGAAGAAATTGATACTATTTCTAGCCATATGAACAGATGCTCCAAGTCATAATTAATCAGAGAAATGAAAATTAAGACAACTCTGAGATACCACTGTAAACCTGTCAGATTGGCTAGAATGACAGGGAAAGATAATGCACAATGTTGGAGGGGATGTGGGAAAATAGGGAGACAGATACATTGTTGATGGAATTTTGAATATATCCAGCCATTCTGGAGAAAAATTTGGAACTATGCTCAAAAAGTTATCAAACTGTGCATATCCTTTGACCCAACTGTGTTACTACTGGACTTATATCCCACAGTGACCTTAAAGAAGGGAAAAAGACCCTTATGTGCAAAAAAGTTTGTGACAGCATTCTGTGTAATGGCCAGAAACTGGAAACTACGTGGATGCCCATCAACTGGAGAATGGCTGAATAAATTGTTGTACATGAATATTATGGGATATTATTGTTCTGTAAGAAATGACCAACAGGATGATTTCAGAAAGGTCTGGAGAGACTTACATAAACTGAGGCTGAGTGAAATAAGTAGGACCAAGAGATCATTATATACTTCAACAACAACAGTATATGAAGATCAGTTCTGATGGATGTGGCCCTCTTCAACAATGAGATGAACCAAGTCAGTTCCAACAGAGCTGTAATGGACTGAACCAGCTACACCCAGTGAAAGAAGTCTGGGAGATGACTATGAACTGCTACATAGAATTCCGAATCCCTTTATTTTTGTCCACCTGCATTTTTTATTTCCTTCACAGGCTAATTGTACACTATCGCAAGGTCCTATTCTTTTTTGTACAGCAAAGCAACAATTTGGACAAATATACATATATTGTACTTAATTTATACTTTAACATATTTAACACGTATCAGTCAACCTGCCATCTGGGGCGGGGGGGAAAGGAGAGGGGAAAAATTGGAACAAAAGGTTTGGCAATTGTCAATGGTGTAAAATTACCCATGCATATATCTGGTAAATAAAAACTATAATCAAATTTTAAAAAAAGATATAGCTCACAAGAGTTCTTTCCTTTTTACCTTTTTATGCTTTTCTTGAATTCTGTGCTTGGAGATCAAATTTTTTGTTCAGTTCTGGTCTTTTCATTAGAAATAGAAATAGAAATATCATTTAATTTCATCTTCTTCCCTGAAAAATAATGTTCATTTTAGCTGTATAGCTTATTCTTTGTTCTAATCCCAGTTCCTTTGCTTTTCAAAATGTCAGTTTCCAGGCACTTCAGTTCTTTCAGGTTGAAGCTGCTACATCCTGGGCAACCCTAATTGTGGCTCCTTGGTATTTAAATTCTTTCTTTCTGGCTCCTTGCAGTATCTTTTCCTTGGTATGATAGTTCTGAAATTTAGCCATGATATTCCTTGGGGATTTAATTTTGGAATCTCTTTCAGGAGGTGATTGTTGGACTTTACTGATGGCTATTTTACCTTCTGATTCTAAAATATTAAGGCACTTTTCTTTTATGATTTCCTGTAATATAATGTCCAGTTTGTTTTTTGTTTTTTTTTTTTTAATTTTCTACATCACTTGATTTTCCTTGGAGATATTTCATATTTTCCTCTATTTTTTAAAATATTTGTTTGACAGATTCTTGAAGTCGTATTGAGTCATTCACTTTCATTTGTTCAATTATAATTTTTAGTATATTATTTTCTTCAGTTACCTTTTTTATCTCCTTTTGCAATTGTCAAATTATTTTTTTGTTCATTGCATTATTTTTCCATTTTTTTTCATTCCTTCTTGCAATGATCTTATTTCATTTCCCCATTTTTCTTCTAATTCTCTTGTAATATCCTTTATGCAATATTCAAAGAAAGCCTTATAAAATGGGGACCGAATCTTATCTGTCTTTGGGGCTTCTTCTGATGTTGCTTTGCCTTAAAAATCTCAGGATTTGAGGTGTGTTCTTCTCTCTCTCCATAAAAGCTATTTATGGTGAGAGTTCTTTTTTGTTTTTTATTCATTTTTTAAAGGCTTGAAGTCTCTTCAATGCAAAAGAGCAACAGCTGCTTTAATTTGCCCTGGGGCAGTTCCGTTGATTGATTTCCAGTGCTGGCTAAAGGTGACTAAGTCTGGTATTCTTCTGAGGTTCAGTGGTTTACAATTTGTTTTTTTACAAAAAGCAAGTCTGC
Source organism: Sminthopsis crassicaudata (assembly GCF_048593235.1). Lineage (NCBI taxonomy): Eukaryota > Metazoa > Chordata > Mammalia > Dasyuromorphia > Dasyuridae > Sminthopsis > Sminthopsis crassicaudata. The sequence continues at coordinate 181,350,847 of NC_133621.1, forward strand.
CAAACCACCTGCTTGCAACCAGGATAGAGTGGCCTAAGAGGCCCCCCAAAATTCCCAGGTGTGTGGAAGTTACAATGCTTTGACTCTCTGCTCCAGCTTCTTGCCCTGGTCTCCCTATGCTGTGTTCTGTGTTCAGCAGACTGTCTCTCTACCCCATTGAAACAGACCTGTTCTGAAGTTTTTCCAAGGTATTTTCTTCTAGAAATGTGTTGTACTTCAAATATTTGTGGATTCTTTGACTTCAAAACCAGTTTAGAGGCTTAATTTGAGAGAAGGGTAAAGGAGGTTACAGAGAGGTTACTGCTCTCTCCCATCTTAGCTTTGCCCACAGAAGTTGAATTGGTGTCTTTCATATCTGTTTTGTAGGGCATTGTATGCTTTTCCCATTTATTATTTAAATAATCTCATTTTATTTCCCCATTTTTTTTCTAACTCTCTTTAAGATCCTTTACTCATTCTTATAAGAAAGCCTTGTGAATTGGTGACCAGCTCATGCCTCCCTTTGGGGCTTCATCTGGACTTGCTTTGCCTTTAGGAACCTCAGGATTTGAGGTCTGTTCTCTCTTTCCATAAATGCTGTCTATGGTGAGAGGTGTTTTTTTTTTTTTTTTTTTTTTTTTCATTTTTTAAGGCTTGAGGTCTATTCAATGCAAAGGATTGACAGTTGCTTTAATTTGCCCTGGAGTGTAGAAGGCCAGAATTCTGGAGAAGTATACTTGAAACAAGGATATTTAAAACAAGGTATGTTAACTCAGTGAAACTGATGAAATTATAGTTCTCTAGTTTGCATATACTTAGTACCTAGTATGGTGATATAATGGTTCTCTAGTTCACACATATTCAGTATGCTGTGATGATGTAATTGTAATAGGGTATTTAAGGCCTGAGAGGACTAGAAATGAGACATTCTGTCTTTGACCAGCCTTGTGGTAGCCCTCCTGCCTCCTTTACTCCTCCACTAAGACCAAGACTGATTTGGAGCCTTGATTTGGAGGACAACTCCAGAGCTAATCCAGACATTACATTTTGGTTACCAATGTGAGGCACTGAAATAAGAATATTACATTTTGAGACTCTGGACATAAGGACCTACACTTAGAAGCTAGACTGATACAATCATAAGTTCAGTGAAGAAGTCCCTGTGATCTGGAAATAGGGTGAGTAAATTAATCACTATTTTTTTTTCAGCTAAATGGGGGAAATAGTAAGAAAAGAGCCTTCTCCACATCAAGGGAAGTGTGTAGCAAGAATAGCTAGGTTAATAAAGAAGCAAGGTTTATTGGTAACTTGGGAGCAGATCATTGGAGTCTTAGAAATATTAGAGTGCATCTCTCCTTGGTTCTCTAAGGAAGAAAAATTAGACCCAGATAAGTGGAAAATAATGGGAGAGCAACTATTTGAATATTATGAAGATAAGGGTTCTGATTCAATTCCTGAGGAAACAATATATATATATATATATATATATATATATATACAACATAATACAATTGACTATAAGGAATTTCATAGGGAATTCTGTCCAAGATGGCAGAGAGGACACACACGTCTATCTAAGCTCTTTCTTGCCCTCAGAATATTTTTTTTCATGACAAGGCCTTGGAATTAGTACCTGACTGAAAAAAAACCCCACAAATAATTACCAATAGAAGATATCTTTGAAATTTGCCAGAAAAGGTCTGTTTTTGCCCTCAGACAGGGATGGTTAGATCAGGTGCAGACTGAAGGCAGGCAGTGAGATCAAGGAAAGCACTCACACTGAGAAGACTGGAGGATAGTGGGGTGTGATCTCAGGCATTTCTGTGGGGAGAACTTTACCACAGTGTGGCTACTTTACCCTGCCAGCAAGCCAATAGATCAGCAGAGAAGCTATAAACACAGAGGATAAACATTTTAATCCTGAAACCATAGGGTTCACTCACCCAGCACCAAGAGTGACTTAGCAAGCTCTCAGATCTCAAAGACCAGACTAGGTTCAGCCATTGCTATCCTGCTGTTGCCTCACTACTACCTCCTGCAGTCTGTAGAGGAAGCTTGGTAATACCAATCCAAAAAAAGCAGATCACATTTTGTTGTTGTTGTTGTTGTTGTTGTTGTTGTTTGTTTGTTGGTTGTTTGGTTGGTTGGTTTGTTTTCTTTGATTCTTCTTTGACAAAATGAGCGAAAAATTAAAGCAGGCTCTAAATAGCTTCTATGCAGATAGAGTGCAGACTTCAAACCCTGCTTCAGGTGAAGTAAAAAAAAATAATAGCAGGGGTGGCAATCCTGATCTCAGATCAAATAAAAGCAAAAATTGATCTAATTGAAAGAGATAAGGAAGGAAACTATATTTTATTAAAGGGTACCATATTTAATGGAGCAATATCAATAATAAACATACATGCACCAAGTAGTATAGCATCTAAATTCTTAAAAGAGAAATTAAGAGAGCTGCAAGAAGAAATAAAATAGACAGCAAAACTTTAATAGTGGGAAATCTCAACATTGTACTGTCAGAACTGGATAAATCAAACCACAAAATAAATAAAAAAGAAGTCAAAGAAGTAAATAGAATACTAGAAAAGTTAGGTATGATAGATCTCTGGAGAAAACTAAATGGAGAAAGAAAGGAATATACTTTCTTCTCAGCAGCTCATGGAACCTATACAAAAATTGATCATATACTAAAACATAAAAACCTCAAATTCAAAGGCAGAAATAGTAAATGCACCCTTTTCAGATCATGATGCAAAGAAAATTACATTCAATAAAAACACAGGGGAAAAGAGACCAAAAATAATTGGAAACTAAATAATCTCATTCTAAAGAATGATTGGGTGAAACAGCAAATATAGACATGACTAATAACTTCACCCAAGAAAATAACAATAATGAGGCATCATACCAAAATGTGTGGGATGCAGTCAAAGCGGTAATAAGGGGAAATTTTTTATCTCTAGAGGGCTACTTACATAAAATAGAGAAAGAGAAGGTCAATAAATTGGGCTTGAAAATAAAATAGCCAGAAAAGAAACAAATTAAAACCCCCCTAGTCAAATACTACACTTGAAATTCTAAAAATAAAAGGAGAGATTAAAAAAAACTGAAAGTAAAAAAAAAAATTGAATTAATAAATAAAACTAAGAGTTGGTTTTATGAAAAAGAAATAGAAAAACCCTTAGTAAATCTGATATAAAAAAGGACAGAGGAAAATCAAATAGTCTTTAAAATGAAAAGGGAGAATTCACCAGTAATGAAGAGAAAACTAGAGTAATAATTATGAGTTACTTTGCCCAACTTTATGCCAATAAATTTGATAACTTAAGTGAAATTGAAGAATACCTTCAAAAATTTAGCTTGCCCAGATTAACAGAGGAAGAAGTAAATTGGTTAAACAGTCTCATTTTAGAAAAAGAAATAGAACAAACTATTAATCAACTCCCTAAAAAAATCCCCAAGACCAGATGGATTTACATGTGAATTCCACCAAACATTTAAAGAACAATTAACTCCAATGCTATATAAACTATTTGAAAAAATAGGGATTGAAGGAGTCCTACCAAATTCCTTTTATGAAACAGACATGGTACTGATACCTAAACCAGATAGGCTGAAAACAAAGAAAGAAAATTAAAGACCAATCTGCCTAATCAATATTGATGCAAAAATCTTAAATAAAATGTTAGAAAAAATATTACAGAAAATTATTCCCGGGATAATGCACTATTACCAAGTAGAATTTATACAAAGAATGTAGGGCTGATTCAATATTAGGAAAACTATTAGTGTAATTGACTATGTCAATAACCAAATTTTAAAAAGGCCTATGTTCATCTCAACAGATGCAAAAAAAGCATTTGATACAATTCAACATCCATTCCTATTAAGAAACACTTGAGAGTACAGGAATAAATGGACGTTTCCTTAAAATAGTCAGTAGCATCTATTTAAAACCATCAGTAAGCATAATATGTAATGGGGATAAACTGGAACTATTTCCAGTAAGATCAGGAGTGAAACAATGTTGCCCACTATCACCATTACTATTCAATATTGTATTATAAATGCTAGCCTCGTCAATAAGAGTTGAGAAAGAGAATAAAGGAATGAGAGTAGGTAATGAGGAAACAAAATTATCACTCTTTACACATGTATGATGGTATACTTACAGAAGCCCAGAGCTTCTCCTAAAAAGCTATTAGAAATAATTCACAACTTTAACAAAGTTGCATAATACAAAATAAATCCACATAAATCCTCATTATTTTTATACATCACCAACAAAACCTACCAGCAAGAGATACAAAAATAAATTCCACTCAAAATAACTGTCACTAGCATAAAATATTTGAGAATCTGTCTACCAAAGGAAAGTCAGGAGTTATATGAGCAAAATTACAAAACACTTTCCACACAAATAAAGTCAGATTTAAACAATTGGAAAAATATTAAGTGCTCTTAGATAGGCCAAGCAAATATAATAAAGATGACAATACTACCTAAACTAATCTATTTATTTAGCACTATACCAATCAGACTCCCAAGAAACTATTTTAATAACTTAGAAAAAAATCAACAAAGTTCATATGGAAGAAAAAAAGGTCAAGAATTTCAAGGGAACTAATGAAAAAAAAAATCAAATGAAGGTGGCCTAGCTGTACCTGATCTAAAACTATATTATAAAGCAGCAGTCACCAAAACCATTTGATATTGGCTAAGAAATAAACTAATTGATCAGTGGAATAAGTTAGATTCACAGTACAAAATAGTCAATAACTATAGCAATCTAGTGTTTGACAAACCCAAAGATCCCAACCTTTGGGATAAGAATTCACTATTGGACAAAACCTGCTGGGAAAATTGGAAATTAGTATGGAAGAAACTAGGCATTGACCCACACTTAACTCCATACACCAAGATAAGGTCAAAATGGGTTCATGACCTAGGCATAAAGAATGAGATTGTAAATAAATTAGAAGAACATAGGATAGTTTACCTCTCAGACTTGAGGAGGAGGAAGGAATTTGTGACCAATGAAGAATTAGAGATCATTAGTGATCACAAAATAGAAAAATTTTATTATATCAAATTGAAAAGCTTTTGTACAAACAAAACCAATGCAAATAAGATTAGAAGGGAAGCAATACACTTGGAAAACATTTTTACAGTTAAATGTTCTAATAAAGGCATAATTTCCAAAATTAATATAGAATTGACTTTAATTTATAAGAAATCAAGCCATTCTTCAATTGATAAGTGGTCAAAGAATATGAATAGACAATTTTCAGATGATGAAATTGAAACTATTTCTACTCATATGAAAGGGTGTTCCAAATCACTATTGATCAGAGAAATGCAATTTAAGACAACTCTGAGAAACCACTACACGTCTGTCAGATTGGCTAAGATGACAAGAAAAGATAATGATGAATGTTGGAGGGGATGTGAGAAAACTGGGACACTGATGTGTTGTTGGTGGAGTTGTGAACGGATCCAACCATTCTGGAGAGTAATTTGGAATTATGCTCAAAAAGTTATCAAATTGTGCATACCCTTTGATCCAGCAGTGCTACTGCTGGGCTTATATCCCAAAGAGATATCCAAGAAGGGAAAAAGACCTGTATGTGCAAAAAAGTTTGTGACAGCCCTCTTTGTAATGATTAGAACCTGAAAATTGAATGGATGCCCATCAATTGTAGAATGGTTGAGTAAATTGTGGTATATGAATGTTATAGAATATTATTGTTCTGTAAGAAATGACAAGCAGGAAGAATACAGAGAAGCTTGGAGAGATTTACATGAACTGATGCTAAGTGAAATGAGCAGAATCAGGAGATCATTATATACTTCAACAACAATACTGTATGAGGATGTATTCTGATGGAAGTGACTATGTTTGACAATGAGAAGATCCAATTTAGTTCCAATTGATCAATAATGGACAGAATCAGCTGCACTCAGAGAAGGAACACTGGGAAATGAATGTGGACTAATTGCATTTTTCCCCAGGTTATTTTTACCTTCAGAATCCAATTTTTCTTGTTCAATAAGAGAACGGTATAGATCTGCACACATATAGTGTATCTAAGATATACTTTAACATGTTTAACATGTATAAGATTGTCTGCCATCTAGGGGAGAGGGTGGAGAGAGGAAAGGGAAAATTTGCTACAGAACTGAGTGCAAAGGACAATGTTGTAAATATTACCCATGCATATGTTCTATCAATAAAAAGCTATAATTAAAAAAAAAAACTTAAAAAAAAGAAATCACAGAAGTTCTAAAATAAGGAAAAAGGAGAAAGAGCAGGAAGGGGATGATAGCATCAAAGTAGCTGGAAAGCATGAAGAATTGGACAATAAAGGAGTCAAATATAGTGCTGATAAAATTAAGGAATGTGCTGCTTCTAAGTCAGCACCATCTATGCAGCAGCTTTCTCTGCTGCTATGACATGCTTACAAAAGGCATTAATTAAAGCTAAAAATGAAAGAAAGGATGCATCTGATTTGAAAATAGAAATAGACCCTGTGATTGAATAGTTTAATTCCTAAGGTTCAGAAAGAAGAATATACACTCTTTTTAATTTGGAAACTCCCACAGCTCTGAAAAACACTTGCATTCCTTATGAGTTTATATCATTTTATGTTAATATGGCATTAGAGAATTTGGCTTAAGAAATTTCAACCTCTAGTAATTAGAAATCTATAACAAAGACATGTTTATAGAACCTAGATAAAACTTGTTGTGGCTTTCTGAGTATAGTGAACTCTGTGGAATACAAGCCAACAAATAGGCAATCTGGAGTTAATATACCAGTCACCTTTGATCAACTAACAGGTGTCGGTCATTATGCAGACACTTCAGCACTGATTAATTACCCTATAGCAGCATATGAGCAAATTGCTTCTGCTGCTATCAAAGCATGGCATATCCTCCCAGGAAGGCAAGATAGAGGGGAAGCCTTCACAAAAAAAGAGCAAGGTCCAATAGAATCCTTTGCTGATTTTGTGGCATGTCTATAGATAGCTGTCATATGAACTATTGGTGAAAATGTAGCAACAGAAGTTATTATAAGACAACTTGCTAGAGAAAATGCTAATGAGGTTTGCAGAATAATTATACAAGGACTACACAAGGATACTCCTTTAGAGGAGATCATAAGATGCTGTGCCATAGTGGGCACAAATACCTTTTATACTCAGGTTATGATAAACATGGGAAGATAGGGTCACTTTTGATAAGGGACTTCCACAGAAACTCATCAGTGCTTTTATTGTGGTAAAATAGGGCATCTGAAAGCTCACTATTGGCATAGAAGATAGGGTGGAAGAACCCAAGACCCAAAACTTTATGTTCAAAATGCAATAGAGGCTTCCATTGGGCATCAGAATGTAGATTAACTCAGGGAAATGGGAAGCAGGACCCAGCTCCAGGGCCCCAGGCAAAAAACACTTGGGGCATGATAACAGCTGATGTTCCACCCAGACAGTCTTTAGAAGTTCAGTACTCCAACATGATCAGTCAGCTAAGAAGCAACCTGAAAAAGATTACAAATGAGAAGCAATGAAGAGAGAGGCTTTACATGATTCGCCTGAGGGAATGTGTCATGGTGAACACAGAGCCAGCCTTGAGACCAGGAGGAATTCATTCAAGACCTACCTTTAAAATATACTGTCTGTGTGTTCCTAATCAAGTTGCTTATCTTCTGAGCACTCTAGACAACTTCCTAGTACTGTATGTTGCAGAGAAAATGCTAGTCTGCACTAATAAAAGAAGTTTCTTCACTCATGAATTGGCTGTCTTTAGACTATTATTTTTTTTTTTAATGTTTGATAAACATTTACTGGCTCTGGCAGACAGGTTTTATAACCCACTGGAAGGGCAGTGTGCAATGCTAGCAACTCCACTATCTTTAGATAATCACTAGGTGATGTGGAGAGATCCAGAAAGTGGTGAATAGAAGAGACCAGAATAGGTTAACATCTCTAACTACATGTACCAATGAACAACAGAAATTGTTAATGAGACTACTACAGGATTTCAAAACTTGCAGGACTTATTGGATTCCCTGAAACATGAAGTAATGGATAATTGGTTTTGGATTACCTCTTGGCTGCTTAAGGAGATGTATGTATATACTCTTCTTCTAGGACTTATGGACATGTATAATTCTTCATGTTGATTCATGTTGTTTGTTACATCACTACTAACCTGTGTTATATTACTATGTGCTTATGTAATACCTTCTATTTTGATGGATTTATGTATATCTGTTTCAACTAAGATCCTTCAGTCTAGAGGAAACCTGCTAACAATATCTAATTTGGTGTTTTCACCTCCCTGAGAAGTCAGGGAGGGCATGACAATCTGTGTTGTAAAAAAAGAAAGCAGGAGATGTAAAGGGCGAGAACTCTGGAGAAGTATAATTGAAAAAAGGATACTTACAACAAGGTGTTAACTCAGTGGAACTGATGAAATGATGGTTCTCTAGTTTACATATACTTGGTATCTAGCATGGTGATGTAATGGTTCTCTAGTTCACACATATTCAGTATGCTATAATGATGTAATTGTAATAGGGCATTTAAGGGCTGAGACATTGCATCTTTGACCAGCCTTGTGGTGGCCTTCCTGCCTCCTTCACTCCTCTATTAAGACCAATGACTCAGGCTGATCTCTAGAGAACTAGTCTGGACATTACACTGGAGCAGTTCTGCTGATTGATTTCCAGTGCTGGTGTTCTTCTGGGGCTCAGTGGTTTACAATTTGCCAGATTTGGCAAATATGCCAATCCACCTTCTTTCAACAGGGACAGAGTAGCCTAAGAGATAAATAGAGCATTCCAGGTGTGTGGAAACTTCAATGCTCTGACTCTCTGCCTAGGCTCCCTGTGCTGTGGTCTGAGCTTGGCAGACTGTCCCCCTTCCCGTTTGAAACAGACCTGTTATTCTTCCAAAGTATCTTATTTTGGGAATGTGTTGTACTCCAAATATTTGTGGATTCTTTGACTCCAAGACCAGTTTAGGAGCTTAATCTGCTATTGATTTGAGAGAAGGTCAAAGAAAGTCACAGAATGTCATGTTTGCTCTCTACCATCTTGGCTTCTCCCCCTCCTTCTATTACTTCTCAAAATTTTCTTTCATTTCTCTTATTTCCTTTACTATTTTTCTCTGCTACTTTTCTTTAGCTCTTTCCCAAGTTTTTATTTGAATTGTGTCTATTTAGCATTTTTCTTTAGTCTTTGTAGTATTTTTCTCATTTTTATTTTCTTTTGTGTTTATATATTGGTGTTTCCTGGTACTTTTTATGATCAATTTTGTGCTGCTTGCTCATTTCCCCATTCTAATACTTGTCTTTGAATTTCATGCTAACATTGGGGTCTGCTTACCCCAAAGGTAAGGAAACTTTGTTCAAAGTTTAAACTTTGTTTCATGCTGCTTTTTTCAGAGATAATTTTGGGACTCTACAAGATTCTGGTGCTTCTAAGGTGGTATTATCCTAGGAGAGATATGGTCACTGCTGTCCTGTCCTGTGCTCTGATCTTTACTCAGGAAGGCCCTCTCCTCTATCTGTAGCCCCAAGTAATAGATTTCTCTTGGTCCTATAATGAACAGATCCTGTTTTGTTTTGGAGGAAAAGTTGGTTAATTTTGCATTGCACACAACCCCTCTTCTCCAGCCTGGAATTGTGAGATAGATTTGCAATAAACTTGCCAAACAGTACTACAGTATTAGCTTCATGAATGTCAGCAAAGTATCTCCTGTAATATTTTTTAAATTATTATTATTATTATTAGTTTTTGTAAATCACTCATCCAACCCCATTACCATCTCTAAGCTGAAAGATTCCCAAACTGCTCCTATTGATGCTTCTAACAGTGCTGAATTGTCAGTAATCTCCAAGGTCCATGATTAGTTGGCACTGCATCCATGTTATAGGCTGACATTAACCCCAAATTATAGATCTCTCTGTCACAACTCCTAACTTATCTTAGGTTAGAAAACTATCTTAATTTTAACAATATTATTTTAAAAATTTTCAGTATGACCTTTAATTGACTCTACTCCTCCAAAATTTGATTTGAAAAGTTATTTTAAAGTTTTAGGAAAGGATTGTTGGGAGAGTTCAGTTGGGTGCCTGACTTTAATCTGCAATCTTGATTCTGCCTCCATAATTTTTCAACTATTATTAAATAGGCCATAATTATAATTTATATAACTTGAAAAAATAATTATTGTGATAAACGACATTCTTATTTTACTCCTGATCTCATTCCTAAAAATATATATATTTCATCTCCATTATTTATTTTGTTGTATTTTGTTTGTCATACTAAAAATAATGCATTTATATATCTTTAATAGAAGTGTGTATTGTATTTATTTTGAGTTTTCTTCATCTATGAATTTTAAATGCTTTTGCTGATAATGTGGTCTATGACGCTTATAATTTTTCTAATATCAAACAAATCCAACATTGCTATAATAAATTCTATTTGATCATTATGTATTATGTATTTTTTTTTGCTGAATTATATTTGCTCACATTTTATTTTATAAATCTAAATTAATATTTTTGGACATAAGCATATATTTTTTGAGAATTATTTCTATTTGTTTTAAGTGTCAATATTTTATTTGTATAATTAAAAGAAATCAAGTAGTATTCATTTTTTTTTTACCAATTCTAACAAATTGTTTATATAACTGAAATAATGCCTAGCTCTCTACACCTTGCCTTTTAAAGTTCATTTATATCTCAATCTCCTTTTATATTTTTCTGAGAATGAGTTATTCAAAGAATCTATACCTTAATCTTTTATTTTTTTGAGTTTATTTAACTTGATTTTTGGGGAGGTCAACATATAAATGGGCTAAATGTTTTCTAATAATTTTCTTATCCCTTTGTTGTTATTTTTTCTTTTTTCTTTTTATGCTGACATTTTTATTTTCCTCTGCTTCTTAAATGACATTGACTAATGATTTTTATTTCCTTATCAACTTTTATTATTATTTATAAATTCAATGCATTGATTTTGGTTTTGATTTGTTGATTGCTACTTTTCAGAATTTTTCTATTGGTATTTAGTTGAAGCTTTTAATTTATTGGCTTTCAAGTTATTGCTTTTTTGAAAATTTCAAAACATGAATATGTTCTATTTCATTTTTGCTTGATGGAAATATTTAGAGATATAAAATATCCTCAGTGCTGAGTAAATTAATTCCCACATTTTTGATATTTACCTCATTATTTTCATTTTATTTTAGGAGATAATATATTAAAATTTGATTTGTTCTTTGAACTACCAATTCTTTGGTATAAATTATTTAGTCACTAATAAATAGACACTTAAAATACTTATATGATTGAACTTGGATATTAAAAAAAAAACAGTCTTTTGTATATATAGAAGACAAAAAGTAAAACTTTATTTCTATTTCATCCAGTTTACTTAAAAAGAGAAAAAAAGACGTCCTATAAATATTTTTAAAACTGCCTTGCCTCTTTTGTTCATTTATAGAATAAATAGCACAATAGTCACACTTTTCCTAGACACTGCTATTACAAGTCCATTTCTGTTCAAATGTTCTCCCTGTCTTTTTTTATCCCCTAAACATAAAACAACATTTTGCAAATAATAAGTTTTTAATAATGGGTTTATTCATGTATTCATAAGTCTGAATTATAACTCATCCATGCCTTCCTATTGTTTTATTTTCCCTTCTCCATATTCTTCCATGTGTCCTCCAAAAGGCTGTAAACCTTCAAAGTTTCTTCTATATTTTGTGGTTATTACAGATAGAATACTGAAGAGACTATTATCCTTAGAGGCCAAAAGACCTGAGTTTTATCCTCCTCAGAGGACAAGTGCCTTGATTTTTTCTAAGTCTCACTTTCTTCAGTTGTAAACATGATGCTGTAAATCTCAAATGAGAGAAAGTGTGTAAAAGGCTTTGCAAAATTTAAAACACTATTATAAATGTCAACTTTTATTAATGGAATTGCAAAAGTATGACTACTTATCCTTTTCTATTGATACATACTTCCTTTTCCATTGGTACAATTTTTATGGCAATTTGTTGTATATAGATTATCACTGAAAATATTTTGCAAACTACTTGCATGCACTTCTATTTTTTTATTATCTTTTTGACAACACCCAACTTTGATTCTTGGAGACATGGTGTTCTAAGACTTATAATCAGTCAGCATCACAGAGAGAACATTTGAGTTCAGACAAGATGAACTTTCATGCAGAGGAACAGCTTGGGATTGTTGAAAGCAATGCAATCTTTAAAAGCTTTGTGAAGCATACACCTCCATGTTTTATGCTTCATTTAATGTTTATAATCAGTTGGTCATTAAATAACAATCACTGTGGATTCATCTCTCAAGAAATAGAGTATGATTTTAAAATATGCATAAAAGAGCCTTTGAAAAGATTAGTTAGTTAGTTTGTTTTTTTACCTAAATGCCTTTTTTGGCATTCATGATATGAATAGTAAATCTAATATCGAAATATGATTTTTTATCTCTAATAGAGTACAAGCCTCAAATTTCTTTTTCAGGTAACAAGTGACATTTAGTATTACATATAAAAAAAGTTTTGTTAGTATTTTAGTGATTGTTAGTTTTAATTTTCTACAATGATCCTTTGCCTAATTAAGTCACTCTGAAAAATACAACATAAGTCAAACATTGAGTTTAAAAATTGGATTAGTCTTCATTTTGACCTTATCTATATGTAGAAAAGTCAATTAAGATCCATTTTAACCAAATTATATCCATCAACATATTTTTATTCTTAAATGTCTTAAAGAGAAGAAGCCATTTAAAAGTTTTGTAGAAGACATGTTCTACATCTACAATTCTCCTATTCAGTGACTTAGTAGTTAACACCCAATATTCTCATTGTGGTATACTAATATGTTTTGGGACTGTTACTAAGGCCATTTTCAATTAAATAAAACACAAATGTATTATACATACAGAGCATCATTTTTTAGTATTTCCATTTTTAATCCTTCATTTTATTTATTTATTTATTTCCTCACTTACTTACTGAAATCATTTTATTCACCAAATGATAGGTTAAATGTTTAATTTAAGATAAAAATCTTTGAAGATTTTTATTTTTAAGATTTATTCATAATCTCCCCTTTTGAAGAGGGATTATTATGGAAGGTATTCCCTTCAGTAAGTTACAGAAATCTATATCTTGCAAATGAATCACAAGCTAAGAACACAATACTTTTCTCCCCAAATATATAGACACTAGAGTCCAATTTTGTATTGCTGTAAGACAGTTTACACAGTATACTCAGTTATAAGCATTGATGATATTCTTAATGACAGCTAGAAAAGCAGAATGAATTATCTTTACAAGTAATGACTAAATTAAGTGACATTTATAGATAAATCCTGCAACTAAGGAACAAAGGGTTTTAAAGAGCAAGGATTCCAAGTAAAAATACTTTACATTATAATAATTTACTTGGAATTTAATCCTTAACTTTAATTTCTAATATCTAAGTAAAAAATGAAAGATGCATGTATTGGAATGGACATAACAATAAACACATAGTCTTAGTTATATGAATCCTTCCCCAATGAAGGTCATAACTCAAGCCCATTTAGATTTAAAAGAGAAAATTGGAATCACAGTGATGAACTCTGAATAATATCAAACTAACATTGTAAAAAGACTGGATACAAGGTTTGGCTTTGCTAATGTTTGTATAACTATCTATATAATTACCTCCCTCAAATAAATAAGTGATATTAAAATTGTAGTTACAAGAGGAAAATGTGTCAAATACTTCTACAGTGATAAAAGTATTTCAAAAATTAGAAAACTAAACAATATGAATTTATCCTTCCCCTACATATATTCCAGCATGTACACATACTGAATTAATAATTTGATAATTTCTCCTTAATTCTGAGATTACTTTTTTTTTCCCTAAAGAAAGAAAACATACCTTCAATTTCATACCCCAAACAGGAGAAACCACTGGATTTGTAGAAGAAGAAAGATAAAAGAAGAAGAAAGAATGAATATTTATTGGGGGAGAGAATTTGCAATAAAATATCAATCAGAAGAGAAGAAATATCAGTGCTATGGAAGGGGAAAGTATTAATTAAACTTTAGTTTCTAACATAATATTTCAACAGACCAGTTTAGGTGATTACCTAAATCTCCATCCTGAGGAAGCCATTAAGAACATTAGTTCAACTAATTTAGACAGCATGGAATATATAAGTAGTTAAAAATGAAGCAAAATAATGTGGACGCATGAATAAGAAGATATTTCATCAGATTAGAGAGAAAGTCTTCAATAGCCTTAAGATCACATATCATCAGGGAAAAAACTCCTTATTTTAACTATTATTGGAAAAAGCAGAAGTGGTCTGGTGAAAATTCAATTTACTTCAACAACTTATGGTATATACAACAATGATTTCAAAATGGACAAATGAATCTTCCATCACTATTAGGGAAGAATTCTTAACCAAAGAATACAGTTTATTACAAGTATAAAATAGATAATTTTGATCACATGAGTTCAATACACTTTTTCTTTAAGAAAATTAATCCATCTAGAAAAAGAAGAGAAACATGTATCTCAGATATACTTTCCAATATGCATCATGAAATAATAAAAAAGTAAATTTTTCAATAATGAGTAAATGGTCAAAGGATATGAACAAACATTTATCAAAAATGCAAATTATTAACAATCATATGAAAGGTCACACCAAATTCAGGAGTCAAGTGTATTCAATTTTTACCTCATCTCCAGTAAGTTAACAAAGACGACAAAAGATATTCCTAGATCATAGGAGAGAGGCTATGGAAATTTGATCCTAGTAATATAATAAGAGTAAATAACAAAAATCTTTGTAAATTTTGGGGTATTATGTCCAGGAAATCAAAGAAAAATGTTCATTGTACACAAATTATAGTATCAAGGGGAAACAGAACTGGTTTAGGTGTGAGCAAGTGGCAGGAAGATTCTCTTATAGCTGGAAATGTCATGCATGGCAGTGATGACATAATATTTGGCTAGAAGATGGACATTCTGTTATAATTCCTCTTCCCCTGGCTCCTCTTGAGGATGCAAGAATGGATAACTTTAATTACATTAAATTAAAAAGGGTTTACTGTATAAATCCAACAGAAACAAGATTAAAAGGCAGTGTAAAGTTAAGGGGGAAATTTCCAACCTGTGTCTCAGTTCTCATTTCTAAAATATATAAAATATTGTGTCAAATTTATAATACAAGTCATTCTCCAATTGATAAATGGTCAAAAATATGAACAAACAATTTTCAGATGATGAAATTAAAGCATTCTATAGTCATATGAAAAAGTCTTCTAAATTACTATTGATTAAAGAAATCATATGAATATAATTAAATTAAAGCCATCTATAATCATATGAAAAAATCCTCTAAATCATTATTGATTAGAGAAATGCAAATTAAAACAATTCTGAATTATCATCTCACACCACTTAGACTGACTGAAATGACAGAAAAAGATAGTGACAAATGTTGGAAGGGATAAGGGAAACCTGGGACACTAATGCATTTTTCATGGAGTTGTGGATCTAATCATGCTGGAGAGCAATTTGGAACTCTGCTAGGAGTGATGTAAAACTTTGCATACCCTAGATCTATCAGTAACAATACTAGGTCTGGATATCAAGGAAATCATAAAGGATGAAGAAGGACCCACAAGTGCAAAAAATGAGTAGATGTCCATAAATTAAGGAATGGCTGAAGAAGTTTTGGTATGTGAAAGTAATGGGTTATTATTGTTCTATTAAAAAATGATGAACAAGGTGATTTTAGAAAGGCTTGGAAAGATTTACATGAACTGATGCTGAGTGAAAGAAGGAGAACCAGGAATACATTGCACATAGCATTAGCAATATTGACTTGGTTCTTCTCAGCGATACAGTGATTCACAGCAACTCCAATAGACTTTGAACCGAAAATGCCATCTACATTCAGAAAAAGAACTAAGGAGACTAAACGTAAACTAACACATGCTACATCTTTTTCCTATTTTTCTCTCTCTCTCATTGTCTAACTGTTTGTTTCCCCATGGATCACTGGGTTTTGTTGGTTTGCTGATTCCTTTTTAGTAAATTTTTAGCAGTTTAAGACAAATAGAAATTAAGTTACTTTCCCAGGGTCACACAGCTAATGTTTGAAATCAGATTTGAAGTTGAATCTTTCTGATTATAGATAGGCCCACCACTTTATTTAAAGAGTCATTTTGCTGCCTCCTATATAGATAGTTATGACTCATTTAAAGATACAGAACAGAATTGTTATCATTAAAATAACCTCAATTTTTTGAGATTCAGCACACACCACACTATCATATTTTTATACATCATATTATATTATGGCTTGTTGTATTCTAAAATTATTCAACTACATGTGTGTATAGGCACACACATAATATGTATATATAAAATGTATATATACACATATGTAGATATATCTATATAGACATGCAAACATATATAGATATATAGATATGCACATATATTTGTGCATATGTATACTTCTTTCTTCTGAATTCTTCACTTAGAAGTGATGCTTTTAACTTTTTTGCCTTAAATGCATATATATAGTTAAATAAATAAGGTAATGTATAACAAAAAAGGGTTCAAAAAAACCACAGTCTGTTTATACAGCCTAAAGGAATAGAAAGGCATGTAACTATTCTCCAACCAACTTTAATGTATCATGTCAATGAATACTTTTTTTTGTAGTATTACTATATAAAAATAGTTTATAGTATTTTGTGATAAGATCCTTTACATGGACTATCACAAGTGATGCTCACACACACACACACAAAAAAACCCCTGAGAAGTAAGTTTAGAATTATAATTAATTCTATTTAACAAATTATAAAACTTTTTCAGACAAATTAATCAATGTGTCTAAGGTCATACAGCAAGTAAATTGTGGACCTGGGTCAAAAAATTAAATGTGGCACCTTCACTTTAAAATGTATTTTTTATTCTTATTGTAGGATATATTAGACTGATTCCTTTCATGTCAAAATGTCTACTTAGTGCTGGAAAAAACTATATGTATCTAAGATCTAAAAAAGGCCTTTGGGATAAAGTTCTATTCGTAAAATATTATCATTCTCTTTTTTTTTTTTTTTGCCATTTTTGGCTTGGGATTTTCCTATCATTTTTGAACTGTCTTTCTTCCTTCCCAAGAACTTTTTACTTCTGACAATATGAATAGATGATCCCTTGGGTTAAATTTAGACAGACCACATAGATCAGCAATTTGAACTTACTCTTTGCTTTTCAACTTCTCCTTCCACCTTTTTCTTTTCCTTTAGTCCCTCAAGGGATGCACAAATTTCACCTTTACTGAGAGAAAAAGGCTTTTTAAAAAAAATTTTTGGAACATGGTAAAAAAATAAAAAATATATTTTTCACACACAGTAGAACATGACCAAATTACACATGAGAAAACTAATGGTAGAAAGTGTTTTTGGGGAAAGATATAAAAGTTAAATATTACTCTATTTTATCTGAGATTTTTTTTTTGTATCGGTGGCACTGCATTTTCCCCATATTTTGCAAGGGGGTATCCTTGTGTGATTTAAAAAGAGTCAGGATAGATGTCTTTAAAGTCTTCTTTGACCCCTGCTCCCAACTTTCTCAAAGTTAGGTGGGAAATGTGAACTGAAGGGCATAGCTTCAGTCATTCTGTTCTCCCCTGAAAGAACACCACAATTAATCCATCTATTCCTTTATGTATAATTAGTCTAGGGAATACAGTGCTCCAGTTCTATTTACTATTATATTATTGGAAGAAACAAGCAAATATCCAGGACTTGACCCCTCTGCCACCAAATTCCATTTCTACAATGAATACACAAGAATTGTCAAAGAGACATATTTATGTGGTAGAGCCTAGATGGCAAAGTAAAGTCACAGACTCAATTGAGCTCTACCAAATCTCCCTCCAAAAAATCTAAAATAAGTACATAATAACAAAGTTCATCTGGAAGAACAGAATAGCAAGTATATCAAAAGAATTAATAAAAACTGCAAAAGAAGGTAGCCTAGCTGCACTTGACCTAAAACTATATTATAAAGCAGTGATCATTAAAACCATTTGGTACTGTCTAAGAAATAGAATTGCTGATCAATGGAATAAGATAGGTTCACAGTATAAAATAGTCACTGATTATAGTAATTTAATGTTTGACAAACTCAAAGACCCCCAGATGTTGGAATAAGAGCTCACTATTTGACAAAAACTGTTGGGAAAATTGGAAATTAGTATAGCAGAAACTCAACATTGATCCACACTTAACACAGTGCACAAAGATAAAATCAAATCGTATTTAAGATTTAGACACAAAGAGTTATATTATAACAAATTAGAAAATCAAAGGATAGTATATATCTTGGATTCATGGAAAAAGAAGGAATGTGTGGCCAAAGAAAAACTGGAATATATTATTGAATAAAAATGGATAATTTTAATTAGATTAAGTTAAAAAGGTTTTGTATAAACAAAACCAATACATATAAGATTAGAAGGGAAGTGATAAACTGGGAAAGATTCTGGTCTATGAGAAACTATAATTACCCTTTTCTGCCCTGTACTTTTTGAACTTTGGCCACTTTCCCTGGATACCCTGCTGCCTTATGTTCTAGTGTTGTTGTGTTCCTTCCCACCTTGGAATTGAAACCCTGGCCATTATGAGGAATGAGAGATTCCTTTACCCAGTGCCAGCAAAATACCACAGTTAATCTTCTGACCAATTGTTTGGCCCCTTGTGTTCTGAGGTCTCTAGATGTTGCTTTTATGCTGCTAATTCAGGCTCCGCTAAGGCCGGCACTGGTTTGCAGGGAACCTAGCCTCCTGCTTGCTTGCAGGGGTACCACCTGCGCTCCAATCATACTCAAATGGAAGATATCTTTACCTTTAACATTCTAAGCCACTTAGACTGGAAAATTGCTTTACTTTGCCCTTTTGCTAGTTGTGTAACTCCAGAATTTCTGAGACATCATTTTATTGTGTTTCTGATACAGATATTGTACTGATACCAAAGCCAGATAGAATTTAAACAGAGAAAGAAAATTATAGACCAAATTCCCTAACAAATTATGATGCAAAAAACTTAAATTATATTAGCAAAGAATTCTAGCAAGTTATCTCCAGGATACTACAATCTGACCAAGTAGGATTTATACCAGGAATATAAAGCTGGTTCAATATTGGGAAATTATTATCATATTTGACTATATCAATAACTAAACTAACAAAAATAATAAGATTATCTCAATAGATGCAAAAAAAAGCTTGATAAAAATCCAGCACCCATTCCTATTGGCAACATTAAGAGAGAATAGGAATAAATGGACTTTAAAACAATCAATAGCATCTATTTAAAATCATGAGCAAGCATCAAATGGAATTGGGATAAACTAGAACCATTCCCAATAAGATCAGGAGTGAAATAAGGCTGCCCACTATCACCATTACTATTCAACATTGTATTAGAAATGTTAGCTTTGGCAATAAGTGAAGAAAAAGATGTTAAAGGAATTAGATTAGGTAATAAAGAAATCAAATTATCACTCCTTGAAAATTATATGATGGTTTACTTAGAGAAAACTAGAAAATCAATTTAAAAAACTGGAAACAATTTACAATTTTAGCAAAATTGCAGGATACAAAATAAATCCACATAAATCACCAGCATTTGTATATATTACCAACAAAGTCCAACAGCAAGAAATACAAAGAGAAATTCCATTTAAAATAACTGTAGATAATAAAAACTATTTGGGAGTCTACCTGCCAAGGCAAACTTTGTAACTTTATGAACACAGTTAGAAAACACTTTCCATGTAAATAAAATCAGATCTAATCAATTGGTCAAATATCAAGTGCTCATGGGTATGCACGGCTAACATAATAAAAATGACAACACTACCTAGATTTTCATAAAATACAAGTCCAATCATGTTGCTTACCAATTCCAGTGGCTTCCTGTTGTCCTCGGGAGTGATCATAAAATGTTCTATTTGACATTCAAAACATTTAATAACTGAATTTCTCCCTGTCTTTGTACACTAAGTACAACATCAATATTGTGACACTTGAGATTAGGAGGCCACTAAGTAGTCTCTGGAGGGGCAAACCAGACCAGGCTAGAAAAAGAATATATTAAAGCTCCTCAACAAATAAAGTTAGACTGATATGCAGCTCTTTTACTTACAGTCTCCATGAAGTGGAAAGATTCAATCTTGAGGAAAACAAAACAAAATAAAATAAAGTCTATGTATTTGAACATATGCATACGTATAGCAGCATGTATGCATTTCACATAAACATGAATTTATAATATATATGTTGTAAATATTTAAACACTTATAAAGATGCTTGAGAAATGAGTGGTCCATCTTTTCTGAATTGGTAATCTACATAAAAAATGATATGAGTCATATACTTTAAAATTTTAATTTAATTTTTTAAATTAAATATTTGGGGCATTTAGATGGTGCAGTGGATAGAGCATTAGTCAAGTCAAAAGGACGTGAGTTCAAATCCACTCTCACACACTTAACACTAGCTGTGTGACCCTGGGCAAATCACTACACCCCAACAGTCTCAGGTAAGAAATTTAAATCTTAATTTATTTTTTTCAATTATATGTGAAAAAAATTTTTAAAAAATTATAAAATTTGAGTACCAAATTTTCTTTTTTTCCTTTCTTTCCTTCTTACTACCATAGGGAGCAATATAATACAGATTATATAGGTATATTATATAAAACATAATTTTATATTATTTATGTTCTAGAAGAAGCAAAACAAAAGAAAAATGCATGAAAAAAGTTAAAAAATGAAACTAGAATTTTTTATTATGTGTAAAGTCCAGGTTAGCTCCTTGGAAGTCTCAGAATCAGCCAGAGTCAGGATAAGCAAAAGTCCTTGGTCTTTAGGGGGAGAAGCAGGCAAACTGCCAGGAGTTTTGCCAAGGATCCCTCTTCAATTCTAGAGTCCAGAATATCCACCTTTCTCTTCCTCCTCCTCTTTCTGCCATCAAATGGGTTCTGGTCTCTCTCACTCCACCCTCTAATCCTTGCCAACTATTATCTTTACACCAAACACTGAGCTAGCGCCAATGGTGAGAAGGGTCATTTATCCAAACATATGCTAATAGAGTCATTTTCTTATTTCAAATAGGTAATTAATCTTAAGTTCTCTTTTGCCTGATTTAAGCACACCTATTGAGAGTTTCAGTCCTTTACATCCCCAGAATTCTTTTGTTTAGAATGCAGGTGGTCACACCATCCCTGACTTCTCAGGGAGGTGAGAGCCCCAAAAAGGAGGCGATCACACCCTCCCTCACTTCTCAGCAAGGGAGGTGAAAACACTAAAAAGGAGATGATCATGTCCTCCCTGACTTCTCAGGAAGAGAAATGAAAAACACTGAAGGGAAGTGGGGTGTCAAGCCAGATATTGTTAGCAGGTTTCTGGGCTAAAGGGTCTTACTAGAAACAGGTATGCACAAACCCATCAGAATGGGAGATATAACACAAGGACATAGCAATAAAGCACAGGCCATTAGTGATGACTCCCCCCAAGTTGGCACAGGCTCAATGTGGTGTAACAAACATGAATTGTACATGCAAGTAGTATAACATAAATCAACATGGTATTGTAAAAGATTTCCAGAAGTCCTAGAAGGAGGGTATGTAAACAACAATCACACATACACCAATCTATTGTCTATTATTTCACATGTCAAAGAATCCAATGCTCCCGCAAGTTTTTGAAGTCCTTCACCAATCTTTTTATGTGTTTGGGGAATCCAATAATACCTGCAGATTTTAAAGTCTTGCAACACTTTTATCATTCTCAGAAAATCCAATGATTCCTGTGGGTTTTCAAGTCCTACAACAGTCTTATCATGTCTCAGAGAATCCAATTATCTCTGGAAGTTTTTTTTTTGTTTGTTTTTAATTTTTTTTATTATATATATATATATTTTTTATAATATTATCCCTTGTATTCATTTTTCCAAATTACCCCCCCTCCCTCTATTCCCTCCCCCCGATGACAGGCAATCCCATACATTTTACATGTGTTACAATATAGTCTAGGTACAATACATGTGTGTGAATATCATTTTCTTGTTGCACAATAAACATTAGAATCCGAAGGTACATGCAACCTGGGCAGACAGATATTAGTGCTAACAATTTACATTCACTTCCCAGTGTTTCTTCTCTGGGTGTAGCTACCTCTGTCCATCATTGATCAACTGGAAGTGAGTTGGATCTTCTTTATGTTGAAGATTTCCACTTCCATCAGAATACATCCTCATACAGTATTGTTGTTGAAGTGTACAGTGATCATCTGGTTCTGCTCATTTCACTCAGCATCAGTTGATTTAAGTCTCTCCAGGCCTCTCTGTATTCCTCCTGCTGGTCATTTCTTACAGAGCAATAATATTCCATAACCTTCATATACCACAATTTACCCAACCATTCTCCAACTGATGGACATCCATTCATCTTCCAGTTTCTAGCTACAACAAAAAGAGCTGCCACAACCATTCTGGCACATATATGTCTCTTTCCGCTCTTTAGTATTTCTTTGGGATATAATCCCAGTAGTAGCGCTGCTGGGTCAAAGGGTATGCACAGTTTGATAACTTTTTGGGCATAATTCCAGATTGCTCTCCAGAATGGCTGGATTCTTTCGCAACTCCACCAGCAATGTATCAGTGTCCCAAATTCCCCACATCCCCTCCAACATTTATCATTATTTGTTCCTGTCATCTTAGCCAATCTGACAGGTGTGTAGTGGTATCTCAGAGTGGTCTTAATTTGCATTTCTCTGATCAGTAGTGATTTGGAACTCTTTCATGTGAGTGGATATAGTTTCAATTTCTTCCTCTGAGAATTGTCTGTTCATATCCTTTGACCATTTATCAATTGGAGAATGGTTCGGTTTGTTAAAACCTGTCTGCCAGAGTCAATGGAACTTTGTTAAAAATCAAGAAGTTATTAGTATAAAGAGCTAAATTTGGAAGTTCTCTAGTGTTACCTGTGGCTCCCCCTTTCTTTTGTTGTTGGACAAGTGCCATAATGTCTCTCTACTATTGCCTGTCCTTGAGGATTAAAAGATGCCAGTGGTGTATAAAATCTGAGAGTGGGCACAAAAGTGTGTAAAATGTTTAGAAGTATATGCAGGTCCATTGTCTGTTTTTATTGCTTGTGGCACACCCATAATTGCAAATGCTTGTATAAGGAATTCAGAGATCACTCGGGTTGTCTCTTTTGCTTCTGATATTGCAAAAGTGAATCTTGAAAAGGTCTCTACTACAACATGGATAAAAGACAGATGACCAAAAGATTTATAATGAGTCACATCCATTTGCCAAATTTCATTGGGTCTCGAACCACGAGGGTTCTTTCCTAGAGGGAGTGTAGGAGTGTGGAAAGGAAGGGAAGCTGTACAAGTTTTTACTATGCTCCTAGCTTCCTATTTTGTTATCCCAAATTGCAAATGTGAAGCTCGAGCAGCCTGATGATATTTAGAATGAAATTATTGGGCTTCTTGAAATAAAGGAATATTGGCCAACATAGTTGGAAGGTTATCTGCCTTTGAATTACCATTAAAAAAAGGACGTGGAAGTCCACTATAAGTGTGGACATGCAAGATATAAATCTTACCTAGAAGCTTTCTCACTTGCACTTGAAGTTCCTTAAAGAGCTAATATATCTTGAAAGCCACACATTTTATTTGGGCTGTGACACTTTTTTATACCACGCCTACTGAGTAGGTTGAATCAGATATTATATTTATATCTCCTGGATAATAAGTCAGAGCTAGAATGATTGCATACAGTTCATTCTGCTGAGTGGACTGAAAAGGAGTTCTTACTACTCTCTTTATAGTTTGGTCATGAGAGTATACAGCACAAATGTTAAGTTTGGATGCATCTGTAAAGATAGTTGGTCCTTTAAAAGGAACTTTAGAAACGTTTTCTTCAAGAATCCATCACCAATTATGTAATAGTTTGGTTATCTTTAATGGAATCCTGTGTGTAAAATTAGGAGCCGTGGCCAATAAAATTTGCCACTCTGAGATGGTTTCACAGCATACATTAATCTGTGCATTGGTATAAAAGATTTATATCTTGTCAGATCTTAACTCAGATAATTTTACTGGTCACTTAATGGTCTTTAATAAAATTCTAGCCACAAGCACTGGATAAGGAATAAGACATTGTTCTGGTTATGCTGGGAGGTTCACCCACTCTATCACACTCTCCCCTTAATAAAGAACTGCTGTATAGTTGGTGGAGTTGTGAAAGAATTCAACCATTCTGGAGAGCAATCTGGAATTATGCCCAAAAAGTTATCAAAATGTGCATACCCTTTGACCCAGCCATACTACTACTGGGCTTATATCCCAAGGAAATACTAAAGAAGGGAAAGGGACCTGTATGTGCCAAAATGTTTGTGGCATCCCTTTTCATAGTGGCTAGAAGCTGGAAGATGAATGGATGTCCATCAATTGGAGAATGGTTGGGTAAATTATGGTATATGAATGTTATGGAATATTATTGTTCTGTAAGAAATGACCAACAGGAGAAATACAGAGAGGCTTGGAGAGACTTACACCAACTGATGCTAAGTGAAATGAGCAGAACCAGAAGATCATTATGCACTTCAACAATGATACTGTACGAGGATGTATTCTGATGGAAGTGGATAGCTTCAACATAGAGAAGAGCTAATCCAATTCCAATTGATTAATAATGGACAGAATCAGCTACATCCAGAAAAGGAACACTGGGAAATGAGTGTAAACTGTTATTTTTACCTTCTGAATCCAATTCTTCCTGTGCAACAAGAAATTTGGTTCTACACACATATATTGTATCTAGAATATATTGTAATATATTTAACATGTATAAGACTGCCTGCCATCTGGGGGAGGGGGTTGGGGGAGGAAGGGAAAAATTCTGAACAGAAGTAAGTGCAAGGGATAATGTTGTAAAAAATTACCCATGCATATGTACTGTCAAAAAAAGAGTTATAATTATAAAATAAAATAAAAATTAAATAAACAAAAAAAAAATAAAGAACTGCTGTGGGTGCCTCTTTTGTAGCAAAAACTGTATTTCCAAGGGTTTCTGAGTGACTGTTTCAATCACATTGGATAAAGCCATTTCAACTTCTGGCAAAGTCTCTTGAACTTCTTTTTGTTTCTCCATAATTTATTAATTTTATAATTATAATTTTTTTCACAACATTATCCAATGTATTCACTTTTCCAAATTTCCCCCTCCCTCCCTCTATTCCCTCCCCTAGATGACAGGTAATCACATATATATTAAATGTGTTACAGCATATCCTAGATACAATATATGTGTGTAAAACCAAATATCTTGTTGCTCGGTAAGAATTGGATTCCGAAGTTATAAGTAAAATGGATAGAAAGACAATAGTGGAAACATTTTACACTCCTTTCCCAGTGTTCCTTCTCTGGGTGTAGCTGTTTCTGTCCATCATTGATCTACTGGAACTGAATTGGATCTTCTCTATGTTGAAGATATCCACTTCAATTAGAATATATCTTCATCCAGTATCGTTGTTGAAGTGTGTATCTCCAGGTTCAGCTCTTTTCACTCAACATCAAATCATGTAAGTCTCTCCAAGCCTCTCCGTATTCACCCTGTTGGTCATTTCTTACAGAAAAATAATATTCCATAACATTCATATACCATAATTTACCCAACCATTCTCCAATTGATGGACATCCATTCATTTTCCAGTTTCTAGCCCCTACAAAAAGGGCTGCCACAAACATTTTGGCACATACAGGTCCCTTTCCCTTCTTTAGTATTTCCTTGGGATATAAACCCAATAGTAGCACTGCTGGATCAAAGGGTATGCACAGTTTAATAACTTTTTGGGCATCATTCCAGATTGCTCTCCAGAATGGTTCGATTCTTTCGCAACTCCACCACCAATGCATCAGTGTCCTAGTTTTCCCACATCCCCTCCAACATTCATCATTATTTGTTCCTGTCATCTTAGCCAATCTGACAGGTGTGTAGTGGTATCTCAGAGTTGTCTTAATTTGCATTTCTCTGATCAATAGTGATTTGGAGGACTCTTTCATATGAGTGGAAATAGTTTCAATTTCATCATCTGAAAATTGTCTGTTTATATCCTTTGCCCATTTATCAATTGGGGAATGGTTTGATTTCTTATAAATTAGAGTCAGTTCTCTATATATTTTGGAAATGAGGCCTTTATCAGAACCTTTAACTGTAAAAATGTTTTCCCAATTTGTTACTTCCCTTCTAATCTTGTTTGCATTAGTTTTGTTTGTGCAGAAACTTTTTAATTTGGTGTAATCAAAATGTTCTATTTTGTGATCAATAATGGTCTCTAGTTCTCCCTTGGAAACAAACTCCTTCCTCCTACACAAGTCTGAGAGGTAAACCATCCCATGTTCCTCCAATTTATTTATGATTTCGTTCTTTATGCCTAAATCTTGGATCCATTTTGATCTAATCTTAGTATGTAGTGTTAAATGTGGGTCCATGCCTAGTTTCTGCCATACTAATTTCCAGTTTTCCCAGCAGTTTTTTGTCAAATAATGAATTCTTATCCCAAGATTTGGGATCTTTGGGTTTATCAAACACTAGATTGCTATTTTTATTCACTATCTTGCCTTGTGAACCTAACCTATGCCACTAATCAACTAGTCTATTTCTTAGCCAATACCAAATGCTTTTGGTGACTGTTTCTTTATAATACAACTCTAGATCAGGAACAGCTAGACCACCTTCATTTATTTTTTTTTTCATTACTTCCCTTGAAATTCTCGACCTTTTGCTCTTCCATATGAATTCCGTTGTTATTTTTTTTTAGGTCATTAAAATAGTTTCTTGGGAGTCTGATTGGTATAGCACTAAATAGATAGATTAGTTTAGGGAGTATTGTCATCTTAATTATATTCACTTGGCCTATCCAAGAGCACTGAATGTCTTTCCAATTATTTAAATCTGACTTTATTTTTGTGGCAAGTGTTTCGTAATTTTGCTCATATGATTCCTGACTCTCCTTTGGTAGATATATTCCCAAATATTTTATACTATCGACCGTTATTTTGAATGGAATTTCTCTTTGTATCTCTTGCTCTAGGATTGTGTTGGTAATGTATAAAAATGCTGAGGATTTATGTGAATTTATTTTGTATCCTGCAACTTTGCTAAAACTCTGAATTATTTCTAATAGCTTTTTAGCAGAGTCTTTGGGGTTCTCTAAGTATACCATCATGTCATCTGCAAAGTGTGATAATTTGATTTCCTCTTTTCCTACTCTAATTCCTTGAATCTCTTTCTCGGCTCTTATTGCCAAGGCTAGAGTTTCTAGTACTATATTGAATAGTAATGGTGATAGTGGGCAACCTTGTTTCACTCCTGATCTTACAGGGAAAAGTTCTAGTTTATCGCCATTACATATGATGTTTACTGACGGTTTTAAATATATGCTTGTTAGTATTTTAAGGAAAAATACATTTATTCCTATACTCTCCAGCGTTTTTAGTAGGAATGGATGTTGGATTTTATCAAATACTTTTTCTGCATCTATTGAGATGATCATATGTTTTTTTTATTAATTTGATTATTAATATGGTCAATTATACTAATAGTTTTCCTAATATTAAACAAGCCTTACATTCCTGGTATAAATCCCACTTGGTCATAGTGTATTATCCTGGGGATGATTTTCTGGAGTCTTTTTGCTTATATCTTAGTTAAGATTTTAGCATCAATATTAATTAAGGAAATTGGTCTATAGTTTTCTTTCTCAGTTTTCGATCTACCTGGTTTAGGTATCAGTACCATGTCTGTGTCATAAAAGGAATTTGGTAGGACTCCTTCAATCCCTATTTTTTCAAATAGTTTATATAGCATTGGAGTTAGTTGTTCTTTAAATATTTGGTAGAATTCACATGTAAATCCATCTGGTCCTGGGAATTTTTTCTTAGGAAGTTGGTTAATAGCTTGTTCTATTTCTTTTTCTGAGATGGGACTATTTAGGCTATTTACTTCTTCCTCTGTTAATCTGGGCAAGCTATATTTTTTAGGGTATTCTTCCATTTCATTTAAGTTATTGAATTGATTGGCATAAAGTTGAGCAAAGTAGCTCCTAACTATTGGTCTAATTTCCTCTTCATTAATGGTGAGTTCTCCCTTTTCATTTACAAGACTAACAGTTTGCTTTTGCTCTTTCCTTTTTTTAATCAGGTTTACTAAGGGTTTGTCTATTTTGTTGGTTTTTTCATAGGACCAACTCTTAGTTTTATTAAATAATTCAATAGTTTTTTACTTTCAATTTTATTAATCTCACCTTTTATTTTTTGAATTTCAAGTTTTGTGTTTGTCTGGGGGTTTTTAATTTGTTCCTTTTCTAGTAATTTTAGTTGTAAGCCCAATTCGTTGGCCCTCTCTTTCTCTATTTTATGCAAGTAGGCTTGTAGAGATATAAAACTTCCCCTTATTACTGCTTTGGCTGTATCCCACACATTTTGGTATGATGTCTCATTATTGTCATTTTCTTGGGTGAAATTATTAATTATGTCTATGATTTGCTGTTTTACCCAATCACTCTTTAGTATAAGATTATTTAGTTTCCAATTATTTTTTGGTCTATTTCCCCCTGGCTTTTTGTTAAATATAATTTTGATTGCATATTGGTCTGAAAAGGATGCATTCACTATTTCTGCCTTACTGCATTTGATTTTGAGGTTTGTATGCCCTAGTATATGATCAATTTTTGTATAGGTTCCATGAACTGCTGAGAACAAAGTATACTCCTTTCTGTCTCCATTTAGCTTTCGCCAAAGATCTATCATATCAAACTTTTCTAGTATTCTATTTACCTCTTTGACTTCTTTCTTATTTATTTTGTGGTTTGATTTATCTAATTCTGAGAGTGCAAGGTTGAGATCTCCCACTATTATAGTTTTGCTGTCTATTTCTTTTTGCAGCTCTCTTAATTTCTCTTTTAAGAATTTAGATGCTGCACCACTTGGTGCATATATGTTTAATATGGATACTGCTTCATTATTGATGCTGCCCTTTAGCAGGATATAATGCCCTTCCTTACCTTTTTAAATTAGATCAATTCTTGGTTTTGCTTGATCTGAGATGAGGATAGCTACCCCTGCTTTTTTGGTTTTGCCTGAAGAATAGTAGATTCTGCTCCACCCTTTTACTTTTAGTTTGAATGTATCACCCTGTTTCAGGTGTGTTTCCTGTAAACAACATAGAGTAGGATTCTGACTTTTAATCCAGTCTGCTAACTGCTTCCTCTTTATGAGGCAGTTTGCCCCATTCACATTTATGGTTAAAATTACTAATTCTGTATTGCTTGCCATCCTATTAACCAATGCTTATGCTTTTCCCCTTTCCTTCCCTCTTACCCCCCTACCCAGTATTAAACTTGTGAACACCACTTGCTTTTCACAGCCCTCCCTTTTTAGTATCCCTCCCCCACCTTAAAATTCCTCCCCTTATTTTACCCCTTTTCCTCACAATTTCTGTATTCCCTTCCCATTAGCTTACTCCTTCCCTTTCACTTTTCAATGAAGTGGAAGAAGTTTTGCCATAAATCGAATATGTCTAATGATACACACTATGTTCATCTCCCTCCTTTCTTTCTCTCAGATATAAGAGGTTACCTTTGCCTCTTCATGATATGTAGTACCACCACTTTACACTTTTTTATGATATAATTTCCTTTCCATCTCTAGTTTCTAGGACAAATTATACATATATTCTTTACATATTTTTATGGCAGAAGTATAGTTCTCAAGATTTTTTTTTACCTTTTTAGAAATCTCTTGAGTTCTATATTTGAAGATCAAACATTTTATGTAGGTCTGTTTTTTTTCATCAAAAATAGATGGAATTCATTTATTTCATTAAATGTCCATCTCCTTCCCTGGAAAAGGATGCTCATTTTTGCTTGGTCAGTTATTCTTGGCTGCATACCAAGTTCCTTAGCCTTTCGGAATATCATGTTCCAGGCCCTTTGTTCTTTTAAATGTGGACGCTGCTAGATCCTGGGTTATCGTTATTGTTGATCCTCCATATCTGAATTGCTTTTTCTAGCAGCTTCCGATATCTTTTCCTTTGTCTGATGGTACTTGAACTTGGCCACTATATTTATTGGCGTTTTGATTTTAGGGTCCCTTTCAGTAGGTGATCGATGAATTTTTTCAATGTCTATTTTACCCTCTGTTTCCAAAACGTCTGGGCAGTTCTCTTTGATAATTTCCTTGAAAATAGTGTCCAAGCGCCGAGCGAATATAATAAAGATGACAATACTCCCCAAACTAATTTATTTATTTAGTGCCATACCAATCAGACTCCCCAGAAACTATTTTAATGACCTAGAAAAAATAACAACAAAATTCATATGGAAGAATAAAAGGTCGAGCATTGCAAGGGAACTAATGAAAAAAAACTCAGAAGAAGGTGGTCTAAGTGTACCTGATCTAAAGCTATATTATATAGCAGAAGTCACCAAAACCATTTGGTATTGGCTAAGAAATAGACCGGTAGATCAGTGGAACAGATTAGATACAAAGGACAAAAAAGGGTACATCTATAGCAATCTAATCTTTGACAAACCCAAAGATTCCAACATTAGGGATAAAAATTCATTATTCGGAAAAAACTGTTGGGAAAACTGGAAATTAGTATGGCAGAAATTAGATATGGATCCACACTTAACACCATATACCAAGATAAGATCAAAATGGGTCCATTATTTAGGCATAAAGAGGGAGATCATAAATAGATAAGAGGAACAGAGGATAGTCTACCTCTCAGACCTGTGGAGGAGGAAGGTATTTATGACCAGAGGAGAACTAGAGATCATTATTGATCACAAAATAGAAAATTTTGATTATGCCAAATTAAAAAGTTTCTGTACAAACAATACTAATGCAAACAAGATTAGAAGGGAAGTAACAAATTGGGAAAATGCTTTTAAAAGCAAAGGTTCTGACAAAGGTCTCATTTCCAAAACATATAGAGAACTGACCCTAATTTATAAGAAACTGAACCATTCTCCAATTGATAAATGGTCAAAGGATATGAACAGACAATTCTCAGATGATGAAATTGAAACTATATCCACTCATATGAAAGAGTATTCCAAATCACTACTGATCAGATGACAGGAACAGATAATGAGGAATGTTGGAGGGGATGTGGGAAAACTGGGACACTAATACATTGCTGGTGGAGTTGTGAAAGAATCCAGCCATTCTAGAGAGCAATTTGGAACTATGCCCAAAAAGGTATCAAAATGTGCATACCCTTTGATCCAGCAGTACTACTACTGGGCTTATATCCCAAAGAAATACTAAAGAGCAGAAAGAGACCTGTATGTGCCAAAATGTGTGTGGCAACTCTTTTTGTTGTAGCTAGAAACTGGAAGATGAATGGATGTCCATCAGTTGGAGAATGGTTGGGTAAATTATGGTATATGAAGATTATGGAATATTATTGCTCTGTAAGAAATGACCAGCAGGAGGAATACAGAGAGGCTTGGAGAGACTTACATCAACTAATGCTGAGTGAAATGAGCAGAACCAGAAGATCACTATACACTTCAACAACAATAATGTATGAGCATATATTCTGAAGAAGATCCAACTCACTTCCAGTTGATCAATGATGGACAGAGGTAACTACACCCAGAGAAGGAACACTGGGAAGTGAATGTAAATTGTTAGCACTAATATCTGTCTGCCCATATTACGTGTACCTTCAGAATCTAGTGCTTATTATGCAACAAGAAAAATGGTATTTACACACATGTATTGTATCTAGGTTATATTGTAACACATGTAAGATGTATGGGATTGCCTGTTATTGGGGGGGAGGGAGTAGAGAGAGGGAGGGATAATTTGGAAAAATGAATAATATTATAAGGGATAATATTATAAAAATATATATAATATAAAAAAAATAAAAAAAAAGATATTCAGTCAGTCAATGAACATTTATTAAACACATAGTAAATATATTAATAATACACTATGATATGTTCTGGCATAAAATATCCAGCATTTATATAATTATTTAAGCTTTATAAAGAACTTTTAAAATGTAAAAAAAAAAAAAATAGTGTCCAAGCTCTTTTTTTCCTCACATTTTTCAGGGAGTCTGATTCTTCTCAAATTGTCTCTCCTGGATCTGTTTTCCAGGTCTGTTGTCTTTCTAATAAGATACTTGACATTCTTTTCAATTGTTTCATTTCTCTGGTTTTGCTTGACTACCTCTTGGTTTCTCCTTGAGTCATTCATTTCTACTTGTTCGAGTCTAATTTTCAATAATGTATTTTCTTCACTCACTTTTTTATATCTTTTTGTAATTGTCCAATTGTGTTTTTATCTTCTATGGAATTTTTTCCCATTTTATCCATTTTATTTTTTAGAGAGCTCATTTCTTTATCCAGCTCACTAATCCTGTTTTCCTTGGAGTTGTTTGCCTTTTCTAATTCACTAATCTTGTTTCTCAATGATTTGATCTCTTTATCCACTCTGGATGACTCTCCAGGATCTCTTTCCAAGCTTCCCTTTCCTTTTCCCATTTCTCTTCTAGCTCTCTTGTGAGAGACTTTTTGATTTCCTCTATGAGGTTCTTTTGTATTGAGGAGCAGATCACATCCCCCTTAGGGGATTCCTCTGGGGACAGTCTGCTTTTAGTCTCCTCAGTATTTGAAGTCTGCTATCTGTCCATATAGAAGCTGTCAATGGTTAGAGCCCTTTTGAATTTTGTGTTCATTTAATTTTGAGGTCTTTATGTCCCAATATATGGTCAATTTTTTAATAGGTTCCATATACTGCTGAGAAGAAAGTTGAGATATCCCACTATTATAGTTTTACTGTCTATTTCTTCTTGCAACTTTCTTCACTTCTCCTTTAGGAAGTTAGATGCTATGCCACTTGGTGCATATATGTTTAGTATTGATATGGCTTCATATTCTCTGCTACCTTTTAGCAGGATATAGTTTAGTTCCTTATCTCTTTTAAATAGATCAATTTCTGCTTTTGCTTGATCTGAGATAAGGATGGCTACCCCTGCTTTTTGGGGTTCACCTGAAGCATAATAGATTCTGCTCCAGCCTTTTACCTTTATTCTGTATGTGTCTCCCTGTTTAAATGTGTTTCCTGTAAACAACATATTGTAGGGTTCTGACTTTTGATCCAGTCTGCTATCTACCTCTGTGTAATGGGAGAGTTCATCCCATTCACATTTACAGTTGAAATGACTAATTCTGCATTTCCTGCCATTATATTATCCCTTGATTATCCTTTTTTCCCCTTGTCCCCCTGAACCCCTTCCCCAGTATTGAATTTATGGACCCCACTTGTGACACGCAACCCTCCCTATTTATTATCCCTCATCCCTCCTTTTAAGTCCCTTCCCCTTTCTTGTACCCTTCCCTTGTTCCTCTTTTCCTTTTCCATTTTCCTTCCCCCCCCCTTTAATGAGGTTAGAGAGAATTCTCTGAAAAATGAATATGTCAATTATTTACTCTTTGAGCCTACTCTGATGAGAGTAAGATTCACATAATGTTTCTCCCCCTCTCTAAATTCCCTCAGATGTGGTAAATTTTCTTTGCCTCTGCCTGGGATGTAGTTTGCCTGTTTTTATCTCTCCTTCCCCTTTTTCTGATACTACCCCCTTCCATTTACTATTTTGCTTTTTTATGTTATATCAGTAAAATCAAATTAGCCATGTGGACTTTTTGTATATCCACAACATCACTACAGTTCTCAAGAGTTCTTTTTACCTTTTTCTGCTTCTCTTGAGTCTTGTGGATATACATCAAATTTTTTGTTTAAGTCTGTTTGTTTGTTTGTTTGTTTGTTTTTTTTCTTTCTTAGAAACAAATGGATTCCTCTATTTCATTAAATGTCCATCTTGTTCCATGGAAGAAAATGCTAAACTTAGCTGGGTAGTTTATTCTTGGTTGCAGTCCTTGATCTTTTGCCTTTCAGAATATCAGGTTCCACTCCCTTTGATCCTTTAATGTAGAGGCAGCCAGATCTTGAGTGATCCTTATTGTGGCACCTCAATATTTTAATTGTTTTTTTCCTAGCTGCTTGCAATATTTTTTCCTTAGTCTAGTAGTTCTGCAGTTTAGCCACAATGTTCCATGGAGTTCTTTTTTTAGGGTCTTTATCAAAAGGTGTTTGATGAATTTTTTCAATGCCTATTTTCCCTTCAGTTTCTATTATCTCTGGACAGTTGTCTTTGATGATTTCCTGTAAAATAGAATCTAGGCTCTTTTTTATCATAATTTTCAGAAAGTCCAATGATCCTTAGATTATCTCTCCTACATCTATTTTCCAGGTCTATAGATTTTCCCAGTAAATATTTGACGTTATCCTCTAGCTTTTCATTTTTTGTTGTTGTTGTTGTTTTGTTTGACTGATTCTTGGTTTCTCAATGAATCATTCATTTCTATTTGTTCAGTCCTAATTTTTAATGAGTTATTTTCTTCATTCACATTTTTTAGTTCTTTTTGTATATGTCCAATTGAGATTATAAATGAATTATTTTGCTCTCTTGAATTTTTTTCCATTTCACTATTTTTATTTTTTGTTTTTTTCTTTTTATTGAGTTATTTTCTTTTTCCAATTCACAAATCCTACTTTTGGGGGAATTTTTTTTATCTTTTCCAATTCAGAAATCCTACTTTCTTGTGATTATTTAACCTTTTCTAATTCACAAATTTTATTTCCCTGCACCTCCTGTGAATTCTTTATATTTTCCAAATCAAATTTCAGGATGTTGTTATTCTCCATCATAGCTTCTCTTTCCTTTCCCCATTTTTCTTCGAACTCTCTTAACTTTTTAATAGTCTCTTCTAGGAGAGAGATATGCGATGGGGGGCAGGTATTATTCCCCTTTAGGGTATTATCTGGAGACTGTCTGCTGTTACCCTCCTCGGGGTTGGATACCCATTCTTTCTCTGTATAGAAGGTGTTAATCGTTCTCTTCAATTTCTTACTCATTGTTAAAACTCTGTGGGGGTCTGTCCTTTGGGTAGGAAATTTATCAGCTTCCTCCCAGTTAGGATGGAAAGGAGCAAAATTGTGATTGGACTATGAGAGAGCTCTGGGAGAGAGTTCCCTCCCCGCCCCCCAGAAATAACTCAGAGGTGGTCAGCACAGCTGCCTTGTGAGGAGTACCCCCTCTGTGTGGCCTAGCAACTGTCCTGAGGCTAGAGGCTGAACAGTAAAAGCATCACAAACCCCAGCTAAAGCCGTAGCTGACATGTGAAAAGTCCCTGAGCTCCAACCAGAAGGCTCTGCTCCAGAAGCACAGTCGCTGCTGTGGGGTTCCACTGTTGTGGGAGTTTCTCTGCTGAGAGAGTTCTGCTACTGCAAGAATTCCACTGCCTCAGGCTGAGCCCCTCACTATATGGATTAGAGGCTGCTCCAGGCTGTGTCCCTTGCTGTTCAGGTTCTTAAATGCCCCAAGGAAAAGTCCCGGAAAGCAGAAGGCAGTTGCACAGCCATGCCAAGTTTGGTGTTGGGTCACTTCCGGTTTAGGGTAGTTATATTTTCTGGCCTTTTATTTTAAAGTGGCTTTGATTTCTCTTCTGACCTGCTGTTTTACAAGCAGATTAGAGCTGTAAGCCTATGCCAGATTCCTCTGTCACAGTAGCTTCTCTGATCCCAGAGTTCTCCCCAGCCCTTTTGGCACAATGTGCTAACATCTAGTCCGACCCTATCTGTGCTGGTCTTTCTTTTCCTCCCCTCAGAACTGACCTTTTCTGTTGAAATTCCAGATTCTCTTCGACTGGTAAGTTGTGCTTCTAATCTTTGTGGTTTTTATCAGTCCATCATTATTTTTGTGACTGATTCAACTAGTTGGTATTGAGGATAGAAGGGAGCTTAGAAATTAGTCTGTATCTTCTCCACCATCTTCTGAACTTCTTTTGTAAGCTGACATAGCAAATTTAAAGTACTGTCTCCCTTTAAAATGTCATATAATGGTTGCAATTGATAGGTAGTTAAGTCTAACATTGGACACATCCATTGGATATCTCCTATCAATTTCTGAAAGTCATTGAAGGTGTTTAGCTTCTCTGTTCTTAAGGAAAGTTTTTGTTCTGTAAGCACCT
Organism: Sminthopsis crassicaudata; assembly: GCF_048593235.1. Taxonomy (NCBI): domain Eukaryota; kingdom Metazoa; phylum Chordata; class Mammalia; order Dasyuromorphia; family Dasyuridae; genus Sminthopsis; species Sminthopsis crassicaudata. The sequence goes on from NC_133621.1 coordinate 181,387,094, forward strand.
TAGTGTATATACTTCATATTCTAAATATTGAAAAGGATCCTGTCTTTGAATTTTTTTGTGAAGCTATGTACAATTTGTAGTTTCTTAGTGTCTCTGTGTTTTTTTGTAGACATGCTTCTAACATTTGTTCCTCAGATGCATATCCCAATATATCATCCATGTAATGTAATAACATTACTTTTGGAAATACTTTTCTTGTTGGAATAAGAGCAGCAGCAACATACATTTGGCACATAGTAGGGCTGTTTTTAATTCTCTGTGGCAAAACCGTCCATTCATATCTTTTATAAGACTCAGTTAAGTTAACTCTGGGCACTGAAAAGGCAAATCTTTTCCTATCCTTCTTATCTAGAGAGATAGAATAGAAACAATCCTGAATGTATATAACCCATAGAGGCCATATTCTAGGCAATTGAGTAGGAAATGGAAGTCTAGACTGAAGAGTTCCTATTGTTCCCATCTGTTCATTTACTTTTCTTAAATCAGTCAACATCCTCCATTTTCCAGATTTCTTTCTTACAACAAATACTGGAACAAATTCCAAGGACTTAGAGAAGGTTGTAAATGTCCTTGGTCAAATTGCTCCTGTACTATATCTAATAAGGCCTGAATTTTATTGGTAGCTAAGGGCCACTATTCTATCCACACTGGTGTATCTGTTTTCCATTGAATAATAATAGGTGAAAGTGTTGCCACGCCTTCAACAGCAGCCCTGCCTAAAAAACCCAAATACTCATTTGTAATCCTAACTGTTGTAAAATGTCTCTTCCCCACAGATTAATGGGGAATTTTCCACTATAAAAGGAGTAAAAACTACTGTTTTGCCTTCAAAAGTCCATCTCAAAGGGATAGCACTAACTTCAGTTGCTATTGATCCTCCTACACCAGACATAAGTGTCTGTATAAGTGTCTGCCTTAATCTTTGGCCAGTGACTGGGTCAGTTGGTACCTCTAATGACTGTATAATCTGCACCACTGTCTACTAATCCTTTTAATTATATGCCATTTATATAGATGGTGAGTGTAGGTTGGTCAGCTGTCACAGCTGCTATCCAGTATATTCCTGGATTTTGCTGCTTGGAGTCAGAATCTGGGCGACTATCGCCAGATTGCTTATTAGGAGTCTGTATCAAACCTGATGCTGCTATTTCTCCTGGTTGATAAATCACACATTGTCTACCTGTATTAGTGACTGCAATTTTACCTACATATTCCCCAGTTTCTCATGTGAATGTATGGATGGACACTGTTTTTTAAGTACTCTCAGGAAGTGAGATGGTCAAGGCAAGGAATCCATAGGCTGGAGAGAAACAGATTTCACATCTCCAGGGAGTATCTCAGTAATCCCAGCTGCATACAACTCTATTCTCCCCAATTGCCTCTTAATTATTCTAAGAATGCTTCTTTTAGATCTCTTTCAAGGTAGGGTTGGGGGTGGGGGAGAATCTTTTTCTAATATCTGCCACATTTCATCCCTTTCTCCCATCAGATTGCTTCTAGGCTGATTGGCCATGTCTGAATACTGAGCTTCTAAAGGCTCTCTGGGTGTAGCATCAGCTGCCATCCTGCCCCAAGTATTTTTTCTTTGGACCCTGGGGCTGGGCTCCCCATCCTGTTTCCCTGAATTAGTCTTCATTCTGAGGCCCAATAGAAGCCTTTGTTGCATTTTGGACATGGGATTTTGGGTCTTTTTCTCCCACCCTGGTTTTTTATTCTGTCTCTATGCTAACATTGAGCTTTCCAATGCCCTACTTTACTCCATTGAAAGCATTGAGGAGTCTCTCTGGAAGTCCCTTGCCAAAAGGGACCCTATCTTTCCATGTTCAGATCTGGGAAAGTCATAGCCTAGCTATTAAAGGTATTTGTGCCCACTGTGGCACAGCATCTTATGATCTTCTCTAAAGGAGCATCCTTGTGTAATCCTAGTATAATTCTGCTAAAAAACTCATTAGCATTTTCTTTAGAAGGTTGCCTTATCATAATTTTTGTTGCTGTATTTTCACCAACAGTTCATATGACAGCTGTCTGCAGATGTCCCACAAAATCAACGAAAGGTTCTTTGGTCCTTGTGCTATTTTCATAAAGGTTTCTCCTCTGTCCTGTTTACTTGGGAGAAAATCCCATGCTTTGATGGCAGCAGCAGCAATTTGCTCATATGCTGGTATAGAATAATTAATCTGTATTGAAATGTCTGCATAAGAACCTATACCTGTTAGTTGGTCACAGGTGATTGGAGTATTAACTCCAGTTTGCCTATTTTGTTGCATTTGTATCCTACATAGTAAATTATACTCTGAAAGTACAAGTTTTATCCAGGTTCTAAGCATGTCCTTGCTATAGATTTCCAATCACTAGGGGATAAAATTTCATAAGCCAAAAGTCTCTGATAACATATTAACATAAGATGATGTAGCCCCATAAAGAGTACAAGCCTTTTTTTTTTTTTTTTTTTTTTTTTTTTTTTTTTTTTTTTCAGGTCTTTGATGATTTCTAGACCAAAAAAAAAAAAAAATGTATCTTCTGCTTTCTTGACCTGCAGAGTCAAGCTGTTCAATCACAGGATACATTTCTATTCTAAAATTAGCTGTATTCTATGCTTCTTCTTTGGCTCTAAGTAGGGCACTTTATAATCTAGTCATAGGAGGCGTTGATTGCTAGGGGGAAGGTTCTGGTGATATCACTGCCCCTCCCAGTTCTCCTCCTCCCTCCACCCAGGAAGGTGAAGTTGATGGGGGAGTGTCAAGAGTCTGCTGGGGTGTAGGCAGAGTTGAAGCTGGGCTGTGAGAGTGAGAATCATCAGGCCCTTCAAGTTCACTTAATTCCTCATGCCCTCTGGCAATATTTCCATTAATCTCTGCTTTTTCTTCTCTTTTTCCTCACTTTTCCTTATCTGGATGTTCTTAAAATGTTTCTTTTTTCCATAACTTGCGGGATTCTTTAAGGTCAATTTTATTAAGTTATTAAGTAGAATGTTTCCTTAGAAATTGAATAAGGACCTTTATCATTGTAATATTCACATAATTGATCTCCTACTAGTTTTCAATTATCTGCCTCTATTTCTTCTTCCTTGAAGAATCAAGAGGACTTGCATTCTAATGTATCCATGATTCCATTAATCTGCTCCCAAGTTACAAACATTGCCTCTTAATTAGTCTAAGTATGCTTCTTGTAGATCTCCTTCAGGGTAGGGTTGGGGGTGGGGGGAGAATCTTTTTCTAATATCTTCCGCATTTCCGTTAGAAAGTGTGAGTTACTAGTTTAGCTCTTAACAAAGTTCCCTGTCTATTAAAATACTTGCTCTGTTTCTGGTCCTAAGTCCATGTTGGGTGCCAAAATGTAAAGTCTGGGTGAGCTGCCTTGAAGCCTCAGGATCAGCCAGAGTCAGGATAAGCAAAAGTCCTTGGTCTTTATGGGGAGAAGTGAAGGAGACACACAAAACTGCCAGGAGTTTTGGCAAGAATCTCTCCTTGATTCTAGAGTTTAGAATCTCCACCTTTCTCCTCTTTGTCCTGCAGCCAAGTGAAATCTCGCCTCTCTCACCTCACTCTGTAATGCTTGCCTATGATTATCTTTACACCAAACATTGAGCCAGCACCAATGGTGGGAAGAGGAGTCTTTCCAAATATATGCTAATAGAATCATTGTCTTATTTCGAATAGGTAATTAGCCATAAGTGCTCAGTTGTTTGATTCAAGTACACCTATTCAAAGTTTCAGCTCTTTACAATTATGTATTCAGACTTCATCATTATTTTTTTTTTTCCTCTTGATGTGAATAACATTTTCCATTATGAGTCTTGGATCATTGAATCTTTGAGAAGAACTAAGTCAATCACTTGATCATCACACAATACTGTTGTTACAATCTTCAATGTTCTTGTGGTTCTGTTAACTTCACATCAGTTCATGTAAATTTTTTCAGATTTTTCCAAAGTATGCCTTCAAGTAATTTCTTGTAAATGGTATTTACACACATATATTGTATCTAGGTTATATTGTAACATATGTAAAATGTATGGGATTGCCTGTCATCAAGGGGAGGGAGTAGAGGGAGGGAAGGGATAATTTGGAAAAATGAATACAAGGGATAATATTATAAAAAAAAAATTACTCATGCATATACTATGAAAAAAATTATAAATTAAAAAAAAAGAAAAAAAAGTAATTTCTTATAGCAGAATAGTAATTCATTATATTCATATACCACAATTTGTTCAGTCACTCCTTAACTGATAAGTAATCCCTCAATTTCTAATTCTTTGGCACCACAAAAAGAGCTGCTATAAATGAGTTTGTACATGTAAGTCTTTTTTCCTTTTTATGGTCTGATTGAGATAAAGAACTAGTGGTAGCAGTTTCTAGATTGAAATGTATGCAAAGTTTGATTCCCCTTATGCATAGTTTCAAATTGCTCTCCAGAATGGTTGGGTCAATTCACAACTGTCTATTAGTATTCCAATGTTCCCATATCCTCTGCAACATTTATTCTTTTATTTTTCTGTCATCTTAGCCCATCTAATACCAATCTGATATCTCAGAGGTAGTTTAATATACATTGCTCTAATCAATGGTAATTAAGAGCACTTATTTATGTACATAGAGATAATTTATTTTTTTCATTTGAAAATAACCTTTTAATATTCTTTCCTTGTTTATCAATTGGGAAATGGCTTGCTTTTTTCATTGCATTCCCATTTCACTGATCTGTTCTTTATTTTATTCATGTAAGCATTGTGAGGTATAAAATTATCCCTAAATTTTACTGCATCCCTTTAATTTTACAGTGTTGTCTCATTATTGTCATTTGCTTCTATGATTCTTTGTTCAAGATTCTTTAAGATTTGAATATTTAGTTATTATTTAATTTACAATCTATTTTAATTTTAATCTATCCACCACTCTTTATTTAACATAATTTTATTATAGCATGACTTTAAAATGATGTATTATTTCTTTCTTTCTGCATTCGATTATGACTTTTTTGTGCCATGATCAATTTTTGTGTAGATGCTATGTACCATTAGAAAAGGTTTATTCCTTACTCTCCCCATTAAATTTTCTCCAGAGTTCTAACTTTTCTAAAATTCTATTGATTTCCTTAACTTCTTTCTTGTTTATTTGTGGTTTGATTTATTTAGTTGTGAGAGGGGAAAGTTGAGTTGCTCCACTCATATAGTTTTACCACCCATTTCTTCTACAAATCATTTAACTTCTTTAGAAATATGAATGCTATAATATTTGGTGAATTTGCTTTACTATTGATATTACTTCATTGACTGTGTTAACATTTAGCAAAATATAGTTTCCTTCCATGTTTCTTTTAATTACATCTACTTTTAGCTTTTGCTTTGTCTGGAAAAATGATTGCTACTCCTGCTGTTCTTTTTATATTAGCTAAAGAATAATTTATTCTGCTCTAGGCTTTTACCTTTTGTCTCTCTGCTTTATAGTTTCTTATAAACAATGCACTTTACTATCCACTTCTGTTTTGTGGGAGAATTCATCCCATTCAAATTTACATTAATGATTACTATGTATTTCCCTCTATCTCTTTCACACCCTCTTTATAATTATCTCTTTCTATCCTTTTGCCTTGTCTCTCTCCTCACTAGTGTTTTGCATCTCATCATGACCTCTTTCAACTTTCCCTCTTTTATATCACCCTCCACCCTCTATCCCCTTATTGTCTACAGGATAAATGTACAATCTATTTGATACAATCTGATGAGAATAATTCAAACAATGTTCAATTCTTTATTATTTATTATTCATTGTTATTTCATTTCATTCATATTATATTATTGTTTAATGTTCAAGTCTTATTATAAATTGAAATAATGTTCCAATAATATACATTCTTTTTTCTCTTTTCCCTTTTCTGTCATAAGTTTTTACACATATTCATTTGCTATAATAGAGCCTATTCTGCCGCTCCCTTTCCTTGTCTCCTAGTACAATCTTCTCTTTCATCCCTTATTTTTAAAAATCATTTTATCAAAGACAACTTATATTCAACTTTCTGATCATATAAATATCTTTTTTTTTTACTGCTCTAATCATTTTCCTGTGTAGGTATGTAAACAGTTTAACATTCACTAGTTGAAATAATTAGCAGCTTTAGCAAAGTTGCAGAATATAAAAACAATCCACATAAAACATCAGTATTTCTATATGTTACTGGCAAAATCCAGCAACAAGGTAGAAAGGGAAAATTACATTTAAAATAATTTTAGATGATATAGAAAGGAAAAATTACATTTAAAATAATTTTAGATAATATAGAATACTTGAGCACTCCCCTTCCAAAAATAAACATTCAGTGAAATTGGGGGCTTTCTTACATTTCTGATGAAAGACGAAAACTAAATAAAAAATTCAATTTTTAAATAAAATACTTAAGAGAAGCATAAAAAGGCAAACAGGAATGAAAAATCACAAAGTTTTAAACAAAGTTAAAATTGAAAATTAAGGGGAAAATGAAATGAGAACTTGATATTTTTATTTAACTGGCTAAAAGCAGTAGGATAGCAATATTTTCCCCTGATCATCATCTTCTCCCAGGTCAGATTGGGGTTTTTCTGTATTTCCCCCCTGTGCAATTGTATCTTTATAGTTTTCTGTATTAGTTCCAAACTCAAATTTCTCTCTATCTCCTAACTTCTCTAATCCAATCCATAGTTAATTTCTTTGATATTTCCTTCACATTTATAAGATCAACTAGTGAAGTCTTACAGTTATTGTTTACCCCATTTATTGTTATTCCTATATTTTATTTGGTTTTGTCTCATCTGAGACAACTTTCAAAATATAGTAACTTTAAAAACAGAACTGGGATTATATTGGCATTTTATTCTTGATGAAGTCATGTTGATTATTTGAGATCACTCTATCCTTTTATAAACATTTATTTACTAAGACAATCCCTGATGTACAAGAAAGTTTCAGATAAGTAGAAAGTTGGCCATAAATTTTCCAGAAAGGAGTTCATGGAGAAACCTTAATAAATATATACATTGTTGTGATGATAGTCAGCATGCATATGGGTTTGTAGGAAATAAAAATTCATTTGAAAGTATGTTAAATATATTTTAAAAAGATAAGAGCCATTCCTCAATTAGGAAGTGGTCAAAAGATATGAATAGCAAGTTTTCAGACAAAGTAATCAAAGCTATTCACAATAATATAAGAAATGCTCTAAGTAGCTATTAATGAGAGGAATGCAAATTGAAACAACTCTGAGCTACTATGTCACATCTGTCAATCTGTCAGATTGGATAATGTAACCAAAAAGAAAAATAAAAAACTGTTGGAGGGAATGGGTAAACATTAAAACACTAATGTACTATTAGTGAAGTTGTATATTCATTAAACTTTTCTGGAAAGTAATTCTAAACTATAGCTAAAGGATTCTACAACCATGAATCCTTTGATATAACAATACCACTACTAGATCTATATCCCAAAGAGATTTAAAAAACAAGAAAAAAGGAAAATAGACTTATATGTACAAAAATATGAATTACAATTCTTTTAATGGTAGGAAAGGATTGAAAAATTGAGGAGATTTACATTATTTGGGGAATGCTGAAAAGCTCTATCTGATTGTAATGGAATAATATTATATGTTAAGAAAAGGTGAGCATTTCATTATCAAATCAGATAGCATTACAAAATCAAAATATAACCTTTTGATAATATTGAATTTAATTTTTTTTGTTATTTTCTTTTTTACAAATAAAATAAAATAAATGCAACAAGATTGGAAGGGAAGCAGAAAGTTTAAAAACAATCTTTACAGCTAGTGGCTATGATAAAGGCCTCATTTCTCAAATATATAGAAAACTGAGTCAAATTTATAAAATAAAAGTGATTCCCTAAATGACAGATCATCAAAGGATATGAACAAGCAGTTTTCAAATGAATAAATAAAAGCTCTCCATAGGCATGTGAAGACAAGCTCTAAATCACTTTTAATCAGAGAAATTAAATTTAAAACAACTCTGAGATATTTTCTCACAACTATCAGATTGGTCAATATGACAAAAAAAGAAAATGAATTGAAATGAAATGAATTGAAGTGGATGTTGAAAATATTATATATATATATATATATATATATATATATATATATTTTCTTTTTGATCAGTTTCTTTTTTCACAACTGTTACTAAAATGGAAATATCTTTTACATAAAAGTAGAAACTGTCAAATTTCCTACCATCTTCAGAAGAGGTAATGTGAGGAAGGGAGGGAGAAAAATTGGAAATACAAATTCTACAAAAATGAATACTGAAAATCTTGAAATGTAACTGGGAGAAAAAAAATAGAATATTACTAAAAATAAATGATTGTTTCTCAGAAGAAAAAAAAAACAAAGACTTAGATGAACTGATGTGAAGTGAAATGAGTAGAAGCAGGAGAACACTGCATACAGTAACAGCAATATTACATGATGTTGTTAGCTTTGGGGATTAAAAAACTCACTATTTGAGAAAAAACTGCTGGGAAAATTGGAAACAAGTATAGCAGAATCTAGGCACTGACTCACACTTAACATCATATACAAAGACAAGGTCAAAATGGGTTCATGATTTAGACATAAAGAGTGATATTATCAACAAATTAAAAAACATAGGATAGTTTACCTCTCAGATCTGTAAAGAAGGAAGGAATTTTTAGCCAAAGAATTGCAGTTCATTACTGAACACAAAATAGGTAATTTTGATTATATTAAGTTAAAAAAGTTTTTGTATTAAAAAAAAAAAAACAAACTAATTCAGCAAAGATTAGAAGGGAAGCAATAAATGGGGCAACTTGCATTCAAAGGCTCTGATAAATGCCATCATTTCTAAAATATATAGAGAATTGACTAAAATTTATAAGAATTCAAGCCATTCTCTATTTGAAATGATAAAAGGATATGAACGGAAACTTTTCAGATAAAGAAATTAAAACCATTTCTAGCCATATGAAAGGGTGATCTAAATTACTTTTGATCAAAGAAATCCAAATTAATAAAACTCTGAGGTACCACTACACATTTCTCAGACTGGCTAAATTGACAGGAAAATGTTGGAGTGTACATGGGAAAACTGGGACACTAACACATTTTTGATGGAATTGTAAACTGCTCCAACCATTCTGGAGAACAATGTGGAACTATGCTCAAAGGCTTATCAGACTGTATGTATCCTTTGATCCAGCAATATTTCTCCTGGGCTTGTATCCCCAAAATATCATAAAAGAGATAAAGGGACCTGTATGTACAAAAATATTTGTGGCAGCTCTTTTTGTAGTGGAAAGAAACTGGAAACTGAGTGACTGCCCATTAGTTGGAGAATGGCTGAATGTTATGGAATGTCATGGAATATTGTTCTATAAGAAATGATCAGCAGGATGATTTCAGAGAAGCCTGGAGAAATTTACATGAACTGATGCTAAATGAAATAAATAGAACCAGGAAATCATTGCACATGGCAACAAAATTATACGATAATCAATTATAATGGAGGTAGCTCTTTTGAACAATGAGATGATTCAGGCCAGTTCCAATGATTTTGTTTTGAAAAGACTCATCTACTTCCAGAGAGAAGACTATGGGAACTAAGTGTGGATCACAACATAGCATTTTCGCTCTTTTTTGTTGTTGCTTGCATTTTATTTTCTTTCTCTTTTTTCCTTTTTTATTTCATTTTTCTTGTGCAGCAAGATAATTGTATGAACATATGTGCATATATTAGATTTAAGATATATTTTTATAATGTTTAACATGTATTGGATTACTTGCCATCTAGGGGAGAGGGTGGGGAGAAAGAGAGGAAAATTGAACACAAAGTTTTGCAAGGTTCAATGTTGAAAAATTATCCATGCATATGTTTTGAAAATAAAAAGCTTTAATAAAAAATACATTGCATGATGGTCAATCAATAACAACTATTCTTAGCAATAAGAGGATCTAAGACATTTATATAGGACTTATAATTTAAGGTTATTTTCATACACAGGCAAAGAACTAATAGAGCCTGAATGCAGATCAAAGATACAATTTCTTTAATTTCTTTTTCTTTTTCTCTGTGTTTTCTTTAACAGAATAACATATAGAAATGTGTTTACACATATGTGCAACTATCGTTAAATTGTTTACTTTCTTGATGGGCTGAGGAAAGGAATGGAAAGTATTTGGAAGTTAAAATCTGGGGAAAAAAGAATTTTAAAACAGTTTTTACATTTTATTGTAAATATGAAATATTAAATGAGATTAATTATTGCCTTATAGAAATATTATATCAGACCAGAACTCTACCAATAAGTGCATAAATAACTTATTTTCCTTGAAATCCTCCAAACTTTATATTTTTCTTCTTCATCATCTTTGACAACATGATAAATCTGATGTGGAAGATCAGTGGTGATTTAACATATATTTCTCTCATTAGTACTCATTTAGATCATTTCTTTTCATGTGGATGCTAATAGCTTAGATTTCTCCCATTGGAAACTTCTGCTTTATATAAGCATTTTTTTTGCTAAATATCATCACAGAACTGGTTAAATTTTAGCAGATAGAAAATAATGATATGTATATGTGAGATTCATTTCTATACCAACTATGTGAAGTCATAACCATTGTTTAGTTAGGGAAAAAATCCAAACCATCAAACTAGAAGAAAAACAATGAAAAAAAACATTCTGTAAAACTATTAACTGTGAAGATCTATTAAAAACACATATGCATCTTAAGGATATATATTCATAATACTATTATATGGAATATGTTTTGTTATATATTTCTATATTAAACCATATGCATGCATACATATATACACATCTATATATGTGTGTGTATATATACAGGCACACATCAGATACTTGTGCGTGTGAGTATGTGTGTATTTGTCTGACTACATGTATATAAACACATATGTGGATATTACATATATATATATTATATGTGTTTGGGCATGTATGTATGTGTATTTGAACTATTATACTTTCATGAAAGTTAATTCCATTGCTTCATTACTATGTAGTAAGTAAAGTTTTTAATTTTAGTAAAGTAAAATAATGTAAATATAGTTTTGTGTATATATTTAAAGACTAACAGTTAGTGTCTAGCAATATCAAAAAAAAGAAGAGAAAAAATTTTAAAAATCAGATTTTTCATTCTACTTAGTAATACATTAAAATGTTTATTTGGTATCAATCCTTATTCTTAGGTGGTTGTAGGAAAATATTAGACTGGGAAAAACAGAGGTTAAATGAGAACCTATAATTGTTACTGAAATAATGCTATTCCTAAGTACGTACCTCTTATCCTCAATTAGAGTATGAGGCTATCTTGGAGAAATTCCCAGGATTAAGAGATGTGAGCCAGTTTGCTCATTCAGAAGAGTAATTATTTTTTCCTCATTGTTTGCACAAAAGCAGTTCCATTTTCTATTTCTGAATATTTGGATACTTTCCACGTTTCTGCTAAACCCCATGAGTATACTTTCTCAAATTCTAAACATATTGAGGAAGACCTTTTAAACTCTTCTTAATTTTATTTGAGTCATGCCATGCATTTGTAGGGAAAAATAATAAATATTCAAAACATGATTTTAAGGGAACTATTTTTGGAATTTTGACTTCTAATAGAAAATTCTTAAATCTAGTCAAGCTTAATAAAATCTTACATTGATGTTAACTTAAAGAGATCTACTACAATTTAATCAATAATAACACCATTGTTAATTGGTAATTTTCTTCAATCTTTTCTCTATATATCTTCTTAAAGTGCTTACTCATGTCTTTGTTTTAGGGAATTTCTATATCAGAAAACAGACAGACAAATATAGAAAGAGAAATAATGGCTGTATCCCATCAAGTGATTCATGTCAACCAGTATTTTATACATAAATTTTTCATTCTACAAAAAAATTACTATAGAATTAGTGAAATATATTTTTAATGATAAAACTAGGTGAATATCCTTTCTTTTTTATTAATTTTATAATTATGACATTTTTGACAATACATATGCATAGGTAATTTTTTACAACATTATCCCTTGTACTCCATTCTGTTCTGAATTTTCCCCCTCCTTCCCTCCACCTCTTCCCCTAGATGGCAGCCATTCCCATACATATTAAATATGTTATAGTATATTATAGGTACAATATATATGTGCAGAATCGAATTTTGTTGTTGTTGTTGGAAAGGAAGAATTGGATTCGGAACGTAAAAATAATCTGGGGAGAAAAACAAAAAATGCTAACAGTTTACACTCTTTTCCCAGTGTTCCTTATCTGGGAATAGCTAATTCTGTCCACCATTGATCTATTGGAATTGGATTAGCTCTTCTCTATGTTGAAGATATCCACTTCCATCAGAATACATCCTTATACAGTATCATTGTTGAATTGTATAATGATCCCCTAGTTCTGCTCATTTCACTCAGCATCAGTTGATGTAAGTCTCTCCAAGACTCTTTGTATTCATCCTGCTGGTCGTTTGTACAGAACAATAATATTCCATAACATTCATATACCGTAATTTACCCAACCATTCTCCAATTGATGGGCATCCATTCATTTTCCAGTTTCTAGCCACTACAAAAAGGGCTGCCACAAACATTTTGGCACATACAGATCCCTTTCCCTTCTTTAGTATTTCCTTGGGATACAAGCCCAGTAGTAGCACTGCTGAACAAAAGGGTATGCACAGTTTGATAACTTTTTTGGGCATCATTCCAGATTGCTCTCCAGAATGGCTGGATTCTTTCACAACTCCACCAACAATGCATCAGTGTCCCAGTGTTCCCACATCCCCTCCAACATTCCTCATTATCTGTTCCTGTCATCTTAGCCAATCTGACAGGTATGTAGTGGTATCTCAGAGTTGTCTTAATTTGCATTTATCTGATCAATAGTGATTTGGAGCACTCTTTCATATGAGTGGAAATAGTTTCAATTTCATCATCTGAATATTTTCTGTTCATATCCTTTGACCATTTATCAATTGGAGAATGGCTTGATTTCTTATAAATTAGAGTCAATTCTCTGTATATTTTGGAGATGAGGCCTTTATCAGAACCTTTAAATGTAAAAATGTTTTCCAAATTTGTTACTTCCCTTCTAACCTTGCTTGCATTAGTTTTGTTTGTACAAAAGCTTTTTAATTTGATATAATCAAAATTTTCTATTTTGTGATCAATAATGATCTCTAGTTCTCATTTGGTCACAAATTCCTTCCTCTTCCACAAGTCTGAGGAGTAAATTATCCTATGTTCCTCTAATTTATTTATGATCTCATTCTTTATGCCTAAATCATGGACCCATTTTCATCTTATCTCAGTATGTGGTGTTAAATGTGGGTCCATACCTAGTTTCTGCCATATGAATTTCCAGTTTTCCCAGCAGTTTTTGTCAAATAATGAATTCTTATCCCAAAAGTTGGGATCTTTGGGTTTGTGAAACACTAGATTCCTATTTTTATTCACTATCTTGTCCTGTGAACCTAACCTATTCCACTGATCAACTAGTCTATTTCTTAGCCAATACCAAATGGTTTTAGTGACTGCTGATTTATAATATAGTTCTAGATTAGGTACAGCTAGGCCACCTTCATTTGATTTTTTTTTTTCATTACTTCCCTTGAAATTCTCAACCTTTTGTTCTTCCATATGAATTTTGTTGTTATTTTTTCTAGGTCATTAAAATAGTTTCTTGGGAGTCTGATTGGTTGTAGCACTAAATAAATAGATTAGTTTAGGGAGTATTGTCATCTTGATTATATTCTCTAGGCCTATCCAAAAGCATTTAAGGTCTTTCCAATTATTTAAATCTGACTTTATTTTTGTGGCAAGTGTTTTGTAATTTTGCTCATATAATTCCTGATTCTCCTTTGGTAGATATATTTCCAAATATTTTATACTATCTATCGTTATTTTGAATGGAATTTCTCTTTGTATCTCTTGCTCTAGGATTGTGTTGGTAATGTATAAAAATGCTGAGGATTTATGTGGATTTATTTTGTATCCTGCAACTTTGCTAAAACTCTGAATTATTTCTAATAGCTTTTTTAGCAGAGTCTTTGGGGTTCTCTAAGTATACCATCATGCCATCTGCAAAGAGTGATAATTTGATTTCCTCTTTTCCTACTCTAATTCCTTGAATCTCTTTCTCGGCTCTTATTGCCAGGGCTAGAGTTTTTAGTACTATATTGAATAGTAATGGTGATAGTGGGCAACCTTGTTTCACTCATGATGTTACAGGGAAAGGTTCTAGTTTATCGCCATTACATATGATGTTTACTGACGGTTTTAAATATATGCTCGTTATTATTTTAAGGAATAGTCCATTTATTCCTATACTCTCAAGTGTTTTTAGTAGGAATGGATGTTGGATTTTATCAAATATTTTTTCTGCATCTATTAAGATGATCATATGGTTTTTATTAATTTGATTATTAATATGTTCTATCATATTAATAGTTTTCCTAATATTAAACCAGCCCTGCATTCCTGGAATAAATCCTACTTGATCATAGTGTATTATCCTGGGGACGATTTTCTGTAGTCTTTTTGCTAATATTTTATTTAAGATTTTAGCATCTATATTCATTAGGGAGATTTGTCTATAATTTTCTTTCTCTGTTTTCAGCCTACCTGGTTTAGGTATCAGTAACATATCTGTGTCATATATTATATGACAAAGATTATCTTTTATGAAGCAATGGAATTGTGTAACAAATCCAGAGCTGATGCAATATTAGAGAAAGTATTATCATAATTTTTCAAATAAGTAATAATATCAATAAAATAATATAATTATATTGATAGATGCATAAAATCTGTTTCATAAAATAGAAATTCATTTCTATTAGAAACACTAGAAACCAGAAATCAATGGAGGCTTTCTTAAAAAGATATATAATATCTAGCTAAACCAAGAATAAGTAATATCTGTCATGGGGATAAACTTGGAAACTTCCTGATAAGAAGCAAAGACATCAATTATAAACATTTTTATTCAATATACTTCTAGAAATGCTAGTTATAATAAAATTATCTTTTTTTGCAAATGATATGATATACATAGAGAATCCTTCAGAATCAATTTAAAAAACTAAATGAAACAATTAACAACATTAACAAAGTTACAGAATATAAAATAAAGCCAAATAAATTATCAACTTTTCTACATACTGTAAATAAATTCCAGAAAAGATGGAAAGAAAAAATGTTTAGAATAACTGTATTAACATAAATACTTGAGAATATATCTAAGAGTTTGAAATCCAAATTTTAAAAAAGTTATTTAAAAACATTTGGTTTTTTTCGAAATATCTCATGATAAATTAAAATAATTTAGAAGAAAAGGCAGAAAAAGATTCTCAAAAACACCAGAACTGAGTTATTCCTGCTTGTGACATTTGTTTTGTTTTTGTAAATACATAAAGGCAGAGATTGAAAAATTACATGTAGGAAATAGCTGTTATTTTATTTGGTATAATACACTATATGTATGAAGTAAATCCATGAGTAATGGCCAGTAAAATAACTTGGAGCCAAATTTTGGATAGTCATAAATATCAGTTTGAGTGAGGTCTTTACATTCCATCATTTTATCCTAAAAGACAAAAATGGAGCTACTGAAGATTTTTTGACAGAGGAATGATAAACTTATGCATTATGATTATTTTGCCAGATAAGTTGAGTTTGTTGAAGAAGATTGAGCAGACCAATTATGAGACTTTAATACTAGAATAGGCAAGATCTAGGATGGTAGGCTGTGAATATGTGAATGAGAAAAAAGTAACAGATTTGTAACATGTGAAAATAGAGGTGAAAGGAATTGCCCATTATCTTGACTTGAGAAATTGACAGGATGATAGTCTTAAAGAGGCTAATCAGAAGGTAATGGTATAAAGGTGAGATTCAATATTTTGACAGATATTCAATAGTTACTACGCATGATCCCCAAGAATATAGGTGAAGTATGGGAGCTGCTGGAAGGAAATTAGGTTTTTTGAATTCTGAGAATCAATACATCTCGAAAAGATTGTACTTTTCTCTTAGAGAATCACATACTTGCAAGAGAATTCTAAGTATCAGGTTTCTCAAAGATGAACTATTTCAAAATGCTTCCAATCAAAAGCTAAAATCCATGAAGCATCCATACTAATAAATTGTTATTATTAGCATTTCCGAGTCACTGTGAATATGATAATAGGAACAAAGACAAAAAAATTTCTATAAGTTCAAGAAAAATATTCCTAGATGTGATTCTCTCAAAGCCAAATAAAGACACAATATGATCATGAAGCAAGTTGAGATCAATGAACTTCAGTCTTTTAGTAGTGAACAGCTCATGCATAGAAGTCTAGCTCTGGATTGAGATGTGTGTACAGGTGATGTAATATCCCACACTGACCTAGAAATCTGACCATCCATCTGCTACTGAAATAACAATTGACCATTCTGATTTTCAAAAAATTGGCAAAGATTATGAAGATGCATCAGCAGATATAATAGAAGTAATTTTGTACAAATTCTGGATCACGTCTATCCCAGTGATATTCAGTAGCTAAAAGAATTTAAAAGTAAACACATTGGTCAAGTATAAAGACTTCAAGAAAATATAAACTAATTACCTTAATTTAGCAGTTGAGAAACCTGAGACACATTAAATGATTTGTAGAGAGCCACATACAAAATAAATTTTAGAGCTAGGCATCAACCAAATGAACTCCAAGAGCTCCTTGAAAAACACCATTATATCACTCAGTAGAATCATAAAAAGAACAATATGCAAAGCAAAATAAAATTCTAGTTGACTTCTGGAACAATCTATACTTTATTAGCTAGATGTTCCAAATTGCTTTCAAGTAGTTTTAAAATCAATCAAATCCAGTATAAATACTGATGTAGATGAGATTATTTATATCTTATACTTAATTTTTTGAGGGACAAAAGTTCTCATCCGTAATTTCATTGGTATAGGAAATTTGTGCAAATTTCTGCTACTGATATGTAAACAAATTTAGTTGAATTTTAATGTTACTGAATCACAGGGGTTTTATATATATATATATATATATATATATATATACATATATATTTGTATCAATTTTTACTTTATTGTTGACAAGAATGTTTCCCTGGATTCTTGAAGGTTATGCTGCCAGATTTTAGAGTCTGGTTTGTATGAGAAGACTGTAACACATAAAACACAAAGAACTTAAAGGAAGAATTAGAATATAGGATGATATCAAGAAAATTTAAGATAGAAAAAGTGACCTAGTAAATGATGAAAATAAGATCCAACTAGTCATGTGTTCATTTTTCATATGAGTAATGTTGAAAGAAAGATGGAAAATCTCCCAGAATGCTGAGTGGACCATTGTATTGAAAATTTCCCTATATAATTTTCTGATGATAAACTTTTGGTAGGACATAGATATGAATTATGTTGAACAGACAGGTATGGATATCTCTGATCTGCATTGTTACAGTGAACTACCCAGATATAACCAATTGGAAAATATTAAATGCTCTTGGATAGGGCAAGCAAATATAATAAAGATGACAAAACAACCTAAACTAATCTATTCATTTAGCACTATACCAATCAGACTCCCAAAAAACTATTTTAATGACCTAGAAAAAAATAACAACAAAGTTCATATGGGAAAATAAAAGGTCAAGAATTTCAAGGGAATTAATGAAAAAAAAAATTAAATGAAGGTGGCCTAGCTGTACCATATTTAAAATTACATTATAAACCAGTGGTTACCAAAACCATTTGGTATTGGCTAAGAAATAGATTAGTTGATCATTGGAATAGGTTAGGTTTAAAGGAAAAACAGACAATAACTTTAATGATCTAATGTTTGACAAACCCAAAGACCCTAGCTTTTGGGATATGAACTCACTGTTTGACAAAAACTGCTGGGAAAATTGGAAATTAGTATGGCAGAAACTAGGCATTGGTCCACACTTAACACCATACACCAAGATAAAGTCAAAATGGGTTCATGACCTAGGCATAAAGAATGAAATTATAAATAAATTAGAAAAGACTTCCCGCCAAGATGACAGAGAAGACACACTGCTTAAGCTTAAGCTCCATGTTTTCTCTCAGAATAATTTATCTCCTGACAAGCCTCGGAATTAGTGCTTGACTAAAAAAAACCACACAAATAATTACCAAGAGAAGACATCCTCGAAAGTCACCAAAAAGGTCTGATTTTGCTTATGGGTGGGGACAGTTTTAGATCAAACACAAACTGAAGGCAAGCAGCTGCAGCACAGCAGAGAAAGACAGGCATCTCATAGCTGAACAGACCTGATCTCAGCCATTTCTGCAGAAAGAGCTTTAACACAGCATTGGCTACTTTGCCCTGGCAGCAAGCCAGTAGACAAGCAGAGAAGCTAAAAACACAGGGGGTGAAGACTATAACCTTGAAAAGCTAGCATCTCTTGGGACCTGGCCACACTCACTCAGAGTGTCTCAGCATGCTCTCAGAGCCTTAGAGCACAGATGCAGTCCAGTCATTGCTGTCTTACTAGTACCTTGCTGCTGCCCCTACAGTCTGTAGAGGAAGCTTGGTAATACCATCCAGCACCTCCCCACCCCACCCCTAAAAAAAAGCAGACCATTTGTTTTTCTTGTTAATTTGTTTTCTTTGACTCTTCTTTGACAAAATGAGCAAAAAGTTAAAGTGCACTCTAAATATTGATAGCTTCTATGTAGATAGAGAGCAGACTTTAGACTCTGAAGAGACTAAAAACAGATTCTCCCCAGATGAATCCCCAAAGGGGGATATGATCTGGACCTCAGCACACAAGACTCTCATAGAAGAAATTAAAAATGCTCTCACAAGAGATCTATAAGAAAAATGGGAAAAGGAAAGGGAAGTTTGGCAAGAGAGTCTGGATAAGTCATCCTAATTATTTAAAGATAGAGTGGATAAAGAAATCAAATCCTTGAAAAACAAAATTAGTGAGTTGGAAAAAGAAAATAACTCTCTAAAAAATAAAATTGGCAAAATGGGAAAAAATTCCATAGAACAAAACAACTCACTTAAAAACTCAATTGGACAATTAGAAAAAGATAAAAAAAGTTAGTGAAGAAAATACTTCATTAAAAATCAGAATCAAACAAATGCAATTGAATGACTCAGGGAGACACCAAGAATCAGTCAAGTAAAACTAAAAAAATTAAACAATGGGAAAAAATGCCAAATATGTTCTTGGAAAAACAACAGACCTGGAAAAGATGCAGGAGAGACAATCTGAGAATTATTGGACCCCTGAAAAATATGATGAAAAAAAGAGCCTGGACACTATTTTCCAGGAAATTATCAAAGAGAACCACCCAGATGTTTTAGAAACAGAGGGTAAAATAGAAATTGAAAGAATTCATCAATCACTTACTTAAAGGGACCCTAAAATCAAAACACCAAGAAATATAGTGTCCAAAGTCCAGAACCATCAGACAAAAAAAAAAAAATACTGCAAGCTGGTAGAAAAAATCAATTCAAATATGGAGGAGCCACAATAAGCATTACCCAGGATCTAGCAGCATCAACATTAAAGGATTGAAAGGCCTGGAACATGATATTCTGAAAGGCTAAGGAACTTGGTATGCAGCCAAAAATAACTTGCCCAGCCAAAATGAGCATCTTTTTCACAGGAAGAAGATGGACATTCAGCAAAATAAGTGAATTTCATCTATTCTTGATGAAAAAACCAGATCTAAACAAAAAGTTTGATCTACAAATATAGAACTCAAGAGAAACCTAAAAAGGTAAAAAGAAATCTTGGGAACTGCATTTCTTCTATAAAGTTATATAAAGAACACATGTATACATTGTTCTAGAAACTAGAGGTGGAATGGAAATTGTACCTAGAAAAGGGTAAAGTGGGGGTACTGCATCTCACGAAGAGACAATGGAAATGTCTTATATCTGACAGAAAGAATGGAGGGGCATGAACATTGTGTGTATCGTACTTTGTATCAGAATTGGCTTAAAGAGAGAAATATTAGAAATATTTGATTTATGGTAAAATTTCTCCCACTTCATTGAAAAGTGGGAGAGGAAAATTGAAAAGGGAAGGAGTAAGCTATAAAAGAAGGGAATATAGAAATTGTGAGGAAAAGGGATAACATAGGGGAAGGAACTCTAAGGTGGGGGGAGGGCTGTGAGAAGCAAGTGGTGCTCATAAGTTTAATACTGGGAGGGGGATAAGGGGGAAGCAAAGGTGATAGGCATAAGTAGGTGTTAACAAGATGGCAAGTAATACAGACTTGGTAATTTTAACTATAAATGTGAATGGGGTAAACTCCCCCATAAAGAGTAAGCTGTTAGCAGACTGGATTAAAAGCCAGAATCCTACAATATATTGTTTGCAGGAAACATACCTAAAGTAGGGTGATGCTTACAGAATGAAGGTAAAAGGTTGGAGCAGAATCTACTATGCTTCAGGTGAAGTAAAAAAAAAAAAAAAAAAAAAAAAAAAAGCAGGAGCAGCCATCCTGAACTCTGATCAAGCAAAAGCAAAAACTGGTCTAATTAAAAGAGATAAAGAAGGCCACTATATCTTGATAAAGAGTAGCATAGATAATGAAGCAATATCAATATTAAACATATATGCACCAAGTGGTATAGCATTTCAATTATTAAAATAAATAAATTAGAAGAACATAGGCTAGTTTACCTCTTAGACCTGTGAGAGAGGAAGAAATTTATGACCAAAGAAGAACTAAGAGATCATTATTGATCACAAAAAAGAAAATTTTGATTATATAAAATTGAAAAGTTTTTGTACAAATAAAACTAATGATAAAAGGGAAGCAATACACTGGGAAAACATTTTTATAATCAAAGGTTCTTATAAAGGCCTCATTTCCAAAATATACAGAGAATTGACTCTAACTTATAAGAAATCAAACCATTCTCCAATTGATAAATGGTCAAAGGATATGGACAGACAATTCTCAGATGAAGAAATTGAGACTATTTCTAGCCATATGAAAAATGTCATTATTAATCAGAGAAATTCACATTAAGATAACTCTGAGATATCACTATACACCTGTCAGATTGGCTAGAATGACATGGAAAGATAATGCAGCATGTTGGAGGGGATGTGGGAAAACTAGGATACATTGTTGGTGTAATTGTAAATATATCCAGCTATTCTGTAGAGCAATTTGGAACTATGCTCAAAAAGTTATCACTGTGCATACCCTTTGCTCCAGCAGTGTTACTACTGGCCTTATATCCCAAAAAGATTTTAAAGAAGGGAAAGGTTACCTGTATGTGCAAGAATGTTTGTGGTAGCCCTCTTTGTAGTGGCCAGAAACTGGAAACTGAGTGGATGTCCATCAATTGGAGAATTGGAGAACTACCACATCAAAAAGATCATAGAACTATTTTTGTATATTATATTCATATTATATAGATACACATTTGCATTTGCATATATGTATTTATAGAAATATCCAATCATATTAGGTAATCACTACGAAGCACCCTTGTTGTGGAACTTCCATCATTAGTTCAAATCTTAACTTATTTGTGACTTATAATCTAGAAACATTGAAAGACTTATAAGTTAAGTAACTGAGTTAGAGAGAGAACTTCAAACCAGGTTTTCTTAATGTTCTATACAATATCTTCTTCTGTCCATCATATTAAGCAAACTATATTGTGTGTACATATTATATATGTTATGCACATACACGTATACATGTTAACATGTGTGCATGTTTCCATATATGTAATATTTAACTTTTTAAAAACCTACCATAGATTCATCTGAACCTGGAATGTATCCAGTGCCAAAGGACTAAAAGAAAAATGGTTAATGAAGCTATTTGCACCTACAGGCTACACCTACGCATTAAACTCACTGCACAGTCAGCTTGGGTGAAATTAGAGAGGAAACTGCCCAAGCATGTCAAATGTTTAAGCTTTAAGACTCTGGGTAGAATGAAACAAAAGAGGAAAGGATCCAGGGGTGCTTTAGCATAATCAAGCTGGCTCAAGCTGCTGAAGGCACAGCTGGGATTGAGAGCTCACTGCTGTGAGGAAACTTGTAATTGTATTCCTGCCACAATCACCAGTGGATGTGTGTAGGTTAAATTTCCTGGCTAAGAAAGCAAAGAAAGGGATAAAGCCATACAAAGGAAAGTAATAGGTATTTCTTATTCAATTTTTAAAATGGCATTATAGCTTAAATCTCTCTCTCTCTTAAACTGTCCACCACATAAAGCTGTTTCATACACAATACTGCACCTTGGGACCTTTCTCCCAACCTTATAATAAGTGTATTCCAATCTCAGAATACCTATTTCTAGAGCAAAGGACTCACTTCATTGTAACTAAAATCTTCCTTTTGTTTTAGTACCTGGCAAATATCTCAGATTGACAGCAAAAGAGACTGACCCTCTCTTAAGCCTAGAGATAGAACAGGTATCTGCAGTGATTGTATCTCCCTTATTAACTTTACTCCACCCAGGTAGATTTTCAGTTCATTTTCATTTCTCCCCCACCCCATTTCCAACAAAAAGTTAAGCTCATTAGTAGAAGTCTTGATGATACTTTTAAATGAAGACATTTATCTACTTTGGAAAAGACAATGCTCTGTCACCCACAACATACATATTACCATATAGGTGAGTTGTTAAACTGGTGATACAGGACTTAGATCATTTATTGCCCAGGTGGAGGATCATTGAAAGTATAGCTTTCAATGAGGGCATGAACAATGATAGAAAGCATTGTATTATTTGTAATAATTGTTTGAACATGCAGAATTAACAAAGTTTATGTAAAATAGAATAATAATATATGGCTTCCTTTTACACTGTGTTTTAAAAAAAAAAAAAAAAAAAAAAACAACTCATTTCTTAGTATCCACTGAACTGTTAATTTACATAGACAATGACATAGTAATTTTTAATTAACAAGTGTGAAAAATGTGTTTATAAAGCATTCCACAAAAGATGGGGATAAGTAGTTACTTGAGTGGTAGCAAGGTGATTCAGTGGTTGGAACACTGAGTTTTGTAGTCAGAAAGGTGAGTTGAAATCCAAACTTAACTAGTGTGACCTCATTGAATTTCTTTGTCTCAGTTTCAGTGTAAAATGGGGATAGTAAGATCACCTATCCCCTAGGATTTTGTGAGAATAAAAAATGAGGTAATATTTGGACATTTAGTACAGTACCTGACATATGCCAGATACTATATAAATGCTAGTGATGATGATCATGATCATGGTGATGATGGTAGTCATGAGTGAACACTGTTATTTTGTCCAGTAAACTGAAAATTCCCTGAAAGAACCTGTATCTATCCTTCATTTGTGATTTCTTCAGAGTCTTAACCCAATGCATTAGGAGATGTTTAATAAACATCTGTTTAATAATGTATAATTACTCTTTCCACATTGGAATAGTTTATTTTTGTTATGGTACTATTACTATTATTCTAAGGTAATCACCATGCCATCTGTATTCTGGATGTCATCCTCATTTCTTTTCTTCACCATAACTCTACCACCTGGAATAGTGGCTCTGCCTTTACCTAAGGTTCCAGTTGGGGTAAGTGTTCATCTTATTTTGCCTGAATCCAGACCACATCATTTTACAGCCATTATTTATAAATCAATCAGCTCAATGTACCCTACACAAATACACACACACACACACACACACACACACACACACACTCCTATCACATATGTCTTCTCCATGTTATAAAGAAAGTTCTTAAAGGTCAGGAATTGGTTATTCATCTTAAAAACTTGGGGCAGGATCTGGCCCACTGTAAATATTTAATAAATTATCTATCAGTCTATCTATTTATCTAGAGAACTGTTGGTAAATGCTTAATGACCACCTCTCCAGAAAAGAAAAATTAAGTTTAATTTTTATTATTAACATTTTCCAATTACTCTTAAGTATAATCAACAACACAATAAATAAAATAATCAAGCATAGCATGCATGATTTTCTAGGTATAAATGTTGATATTAAAAAATTAACAACCAATTCTCTGAGAATGAGGTGTTCCCAGCATACACAAATATCCATCCATCCATTTATCTCTCTATTTACTTCTATCTACCCAAGTTTGGGACAGGTGGATAGAGAATCAAGCTTATCAGAAAGATGAATTCAAACTCAGTCTTGGACACTTATTAGCATTCAGATAATAAACAAATGATTTAGCCCTGTTTATCTCAGTTTCCTCATCAGTAAAATAAGCCAGAAAAAGAAATGGCAAACTTCTCCACTATCTTTATAAAGAAAATCTCAAATGAGGTTAGGAAAAGATGGACATGATTAAATCAGAAACAACAAAAATCTGAAACCATCTACTATTCAAGACATAGTTTCCTAATTATTTGATTAATTGCCTTTTACCAACAATGGCCTATCAGTGTTCCTGTTTAAAACATTTGACATTTATGTAGAATTTTACAATTTATTAAGCACTCTACCCTTATTATTGGAGTTCATCCACAGTATGGCCTTGAAAGACAAGCCGTGCAAGAACTATGTATGTGTTATAGATGTTGAATATAAGGCTTATAAAGTATTTGACTTATCTAAGGACAAATAGTTAGTAAGTGATAGAATTGAGATTTAATCTAACATTTATAATTCTGGGTGCAGTAGTCTTTTGACTTCAGCACAGTGCTCAGAATAATATTTTCCCCAAAGAACAATACCTACACTTAAATTTACCAAAATCTTTTGCAGTGGACAACAGTTGCCCAAAGTAGCTTATAATGAAGCAACTAATGTTTTAATGAGGAGGGAAATTGAACAAGGGATCATGATTACAGTTTTTAATAAATTGTTTAATTGGATTAGGTTAGTTCTTGAAATAAAAGTCACAGAAAATTATTAGGGAAGTATTCATATAAAATATCAACTTAATCTTATTTTTTTTTCAACAAAACCACATAACTTAATTTTCAAGAATAAGTTCAAGAAGTGAACATACTGTTTAACTTCTCTGAGCCTCACTTTTCCCAGTCTATAAAATGGGAAAATAATACCTTCATTATCTACTTTATGTAATTTATAAACACAAAATTTATATAAATGTAAATGATAATTTTAATCTGTTAATGTAATTTTTCCAATTTCAGTTTTTAAACTATGGTGATTTTTTTTATTTATTATATATTTTTTAATAATATTATCCTTTGTATTCATTTTTCCAAATTAACCTTCCCTTCCCTCTACTCCTTCCCCCCGATGACAGGCAGTCCCATACATTTTACATGTGTTACGATATAACCTAGATACAATACATGTGTGTAAATACCATTTTCTTGTTGCACAATAAGCATTAGATTCCGAAGGTACATGTAACCTGGGCAGACAGATATTAGTGCTAACAATTTACATTCACTTCCCAGTGTTTCTTCTCTGGGTGTAGCTACCTCTGTCCATCATTGATCAACTGGAAGTGAGTTGGATCTTCTTTATGTTGAAGATTTCCACTTCCATCAGAATACATCCTCATATAGTGTTGTTGTTGAAGTGTACAGTGATCTTCTGGTTCTGCTCATTTCACTCAGCATCAGTTGATGTAAGTCTCTCCAAGCCTCTGTGTATTCCTCCTGCTGGTCGTTTCTTACAGAGCAATAATATTCCATAACCTTCATATACCATAATTTACCCAACCATTCTCCAATTGATGGACATCCATTCATCTTCCAGTTTCTAGCTACAACAAAAAGAGCTGCCACAAACATTTTGGCACATACAGGTCTCTTTCCGCTCTTTAATATTTCTTTGGGATATAAGCACAGTAGTAGTACTGCTGGGTGAAAGGGTATGCACAGTTTGATAACTTTTTGGGCATAGTTCCAAATTGCTCTCCAGAATGGCTGGATTCTTTCAAAACTCCACCAGCAATGTATTAGTGTCCCAGTTTTGCCACATCCCCTCCAACATTCATCATTATTTGTTCCTGTCATCTTAGCCAATCTGACAGGTGTGTAGTGGTATCTCAGAGTGGTCTTAATTTGCATTTCTCTGATCAGTAGTGATTTGGAGCACTCTTTCATATGAGTGGATATAGTTTCAATTTCTTCATCTGAGAATTGTCTGTTCATATCCTTTGACCATTTATCAATTGGAGAATGGTTCAGTTTTTTTATAAATCAGGTTAAGTTCTCTATATATTTTGGAAATGAGACCTTTGTCAGAAACTTTACTTTTAAAAATATTTTCCCAATTTGTTACTTCCCTTCTAATCTTGTTTGCATTAGTATTGTTTGTACAGAAACTTTTTAGTTTGATGTAATCAAAATCTTCTATTTTGTGATCAATAATGATCTCTAGTTCTCCTCTGATCATAAATTCCTTCCTCCTCCACAGGTCTGAGAGGTAGACTATCCTCTGTTCCTCTAATCTATTTATTATCTCACTCTTTATGCCTAAATCATGGACCCATTTTGATCTTATCTTGGTATATGGTGTTAAGTGTGGATCCATATCTAATTTCTGCCATATTAATTTCCAGTTTTCCCAACAGTTTTTTCCGAATAATGAATTTTTATCCCTAATGTTGGTATCTTTGGGTTTGTCAAAGATTAGATTGCTATAGATGTACCCTTTTTTGTCCTTTGTATCTAATCTGTTCCACTGATCTACCGGTCTATTTCTTAGCCAATACAAAATGGTTTTGGTGACTGCTGCTATATAATATAGCTTCAGATCAGGTACACTTAGACCACCTTCCTCTGAGTTTTTTTTCATTAGTTCCCTTGCAATTCTCGACCTTTTATTCTTCCATATGAATTTTGTTGTTATTTTTTCTAGGTCATTGAAATAGTTTCTTGGGAGTCTGATTGGTATAGCACTAAATAAATAGATTAGTTTGGGGAGTATTGTCATCTTTATTATATTCGCTCGGCCTATCCAAGAGCACTGAATGTCTTTCCAATTATTTAAATCCGACTTCATTTTTTTGGCAAGTGTTTTGTAATTTTTCTCATATAATTCTTGACTTTTCTTTGGTAGATGGATTCCCAAATACTTTATACTCTCAACATTTGTTTGGAATGGAATTTCTCTTTGTATCTCTTGCTGTTGCGTTTTGTTGGTGATATATAACAATGCTGAGGATTTATGTGGATTTATTTTGTATCCTGCCACTTTGCTGAAATTTTGAATTATTTCTAATAGCTTTTTAGCAGAGTCTTTGGGGTTATCTAAGTATACCATCATGTCATCTGCAAAGAGTGATCGTTTGATTTCCTCATTTCCTACTCTAATTCCTTGAATCCCTTTCTCAGCTCTTATTGCCCAGGCTAGCGTTTCTAGTACTATATTGAATAGTAATGGTGGTAGTGGGCAACCTTGTTTCACTCCTGATCTTACTGGGAAAGGTTGAAGTTTATTTATATTGCATATTATGCTTACTGAAGGTCTTAAATATATGCTCCTGATTATTCTAAGGAATAGTCCATTTATTCCTATACTCTCAAGAGTTTTTAGTAGGAATGGATGTTGGATTTTGTCAAATGCTTTTTCTGCATATGGTTCTTATTAATTTGATTATTAATAAGGTCAATTATATTAATAGTTTTCCTAATATTAAACCAGCCCTGCATTCCTGGAATAAATCCTACTTGATCATAGTGTATTATCCTGGAGATGATTTTCTGAAGTCTTTTTGCTAATATCTTATTTAAGATTTTAGCATCAATATTCATTAAGGAAAGTGGTCTATAATTTTCTTTCTCAGTGTTCGCTCTACCTGGTTTAGGTATCAGTACCATGTCTGTGTCATAAAAGGAGTTTGGTAGGACTCCTTCATCCCCTATTTTTTCAAATAATTTATATAACATTGGGGCTAATTGTTCTTTAAATGTTTGGTAGAATTCACATGTGAATCCATCTAGTCCAGGGGATTTTTTCCTGGGGAGTTGATTAATAGCTTGTTCTATTTCTTTTTCTGAAATGGGACTATTTAAGCAATTTATCTCCTCCTCTGTTAATCTAGGGAGCCTATATTTTTGGAGGAAGTCATTCATTTCACTTAAGTTATCAAATTTATTGGCATAAAGTTGGGCAAAGTAACTCCATATTATTTCTCTAATTTCTTCTCCATTGGTGGAAAGATCCCCCTTTTCATTGTAAGACTAACAATTTGATTTTCCTCTTTCTTGTTTATAATCAAATTTACCAAAGGTTTATCTATTTTATTGGCTTTTTCATAAAACCAACTCTTGGTTTTATTTATTAATTCAATACTTTTTTTTACTTTCAATTTTATTGATTTCTCCTTTTAATTTTTGTATTTCAAGTTTAATTTTTGGTTGGGGGTTTTTAATTTGGTCTTTTTCTAGCTTTTTAAGTTGCAGGCCCAATTTGTTAATTTTCTCTTTCTCTATTTTCTTCAAATAAGCCTCTAAAGATATAAAATTTCCCCTTATTACTGCTTTAGCTGCATCCCACAGATTTTGGTATGATGTCTCATCATTGTCATTATCTTGGGTGAAATTGTTAATTGTTTCTATAATTTGCTCTTTCACCCAGTCATTCTTTAAGATGAGATTATTCAGTTTCCAATTACTTTTTGGTCTATTTACCCCTACCTTTTTACTGAATGTAGCTTTTATTGCACTGTGATCTGAGAAGAAGGCATTTATTATTTCTGCCTTCCTACATTTAATTTTGAGATCTTTATGTCCTAATATATGGTCTATTTTTGTATAGGATCCATGAACTGCTGAGAAGAAAGTATATTCCTTTCTATTGCCATTCAGTTTTCTCCAAAGGTCTATCATACCTAGTTTTTCTAATGTTCTATTTACTTTTTTAATTTCTTTCTTGTTTGTTTTGTGGTTTGATTTGTCTAAATCTGAGAGTGCAAGGTTGAGATCTCCCACTATTATAGTTTTACTGTCTATTTCTTCTTGCAGTTCTCTTAACTTTTCCTTTAGAAAGTTAGATGCTATACCACTTGGTGCATATATGTTTAGTATTGATATGGCTTCATTATTTATGCTACCTTTCAGCAGGATATAGTTTCCTTCCTTATCTTTTTTAACGAGATCTACTTCTGCTTTTGCTTGATCTGAGATAAGGATAGCTACCCCTGCTTTTTTGGCTTTACCTGAAGCATAATAGGCTCTGTTCCAACCTTTTACCTTTACTCTGTATGTATCTCCCTGCTTTAAGTGTGTTTCCTGTAGACAACATATTGTAGGGTTCTGCTTTTTGATCCAATCTGCTATCCGTCTCCGTTTGATGGGATCGTTCATCCCATTTACATTTACAGTTAAAATTATTAATTCTGTATTTCCTGCAATCGTATTATTCCCCAGATTATGCTTTTTCCCTTGACCCCCGTGATCCCCCTCCCCTATATTTAATTTACAGACCCCCCTTGCGATGCGCAACCGTCCCTCTTTTTTTTTTTTTTTTTTTTTTTAGGATCCCTCCCCCCTCCCTCCAAGTCCCTTCACTTATTCTCCTTTTCCTTTTCCCTTTTCCTCTCCCTCCTTTTAATGAGGTAAGAGAAAATTCTCTAAAAAACAAATATGTTAATTATTTACTCTTTGAGCCTCTCCTGATGAGAGTAAGATTCACACAATGATTCTCCCACTCACTAAGTTCCCTCAGATATGGTGTATTTTCTATGCCTCTTCCTGGTATGTAGTTTCCCTCTTTTTATCATTCCTTCCCCTTTTCTGAACCGACCTCCTTCCCTTTACTACACCCCCCTTTTTTTCTTTTATATCCGTAAAAGCAAATTATCCTTGAGTACTTTTTATATACCCACAACAGAGTTACAGTTCTCAAGGGTTCTGTGTACCTTTTTCTGTTTCTCTTCAGTCTTGTGGATGTAGATCAAATTTTTTGTTTAAGTCTGGTTTTTTTCTTAGAAACATATAGAATTCCTCTGTTTCATTGAATTACCATCTTCTTCCATGGAAAAATATGCTAAACTTAACTGGGTAGTTGATTCTTGGTTGCAGTCCTTGATCTTTTGCCTTACGGAATATCAGGTTCCAGGCCCTTCTATCTTTTAATGTGGAGGCAGCCAGATCTTGGGTGACCCTTATTGTGGCACCTTGGTATTTAAATTGTTTTTTTCTAGCTGCTTGCAGGATTTTCTCCTTTGTGTGGTAATTCTGCAGCTTAGCCACAATATTCCGTGGTGTTCTTTTTTTAGGGTCTATTTCAGAAGGAGTTCGATGAATTCTTTCCACATCTACTTTCCCTTCTGTTTCTATTATCTCTGGACAGTTCTCTTTGATAATTTCCTGTAAAATAGAATCTAGGCTCTTTTTTTGGTCATAGTTTTCGGGAAGTCCAATGATCCGCAGATTATCTCTCCTAGATCTATTTTCCAGGTCTATAGATTTTCCCAGTAAGTATTTGACGTTGTTTTCCAGCTTCTCATTTTTTTTTTTTTTTGTTTTGTATGACTGATTCTTGGGTTCTCTGTGAATCATTCATTTCTATTTGTTCCATCCTGACTTTTACGGAGTTATTTTCTTCTTTCACAGTTTTTAGTTCTTTTTGTAAATGCCCAATTTTGTTTTTAAATGAATTATTTTGCTCTATTGAATTTTTTTCCTTTTCCCTAATTTTTTTTTGAGAATTATTTTCTTTTTCCAATTCAGAAATTCTATTTTCTTGAGACTTTTTTATCTTTTCCAATTCAGAAATCCTACTTTCCTGTGTTTTTTTAACCTTTTCTAATTCATAATTTTTTTTTTCCTGCATCTCCTGTGAATTCTTTATTTTTTCCAACTCCAATTTCAGGACGTTGTTATTCTCTATCATAGCTTCCCTTTCCTTTCCCCATTTTTCTTCAATCTCCCTTAATTTTTTAAGAGTTTCTTCTAGGAGAGAGTTATGTGATGGGGGGCAGGAATCGTTCCCCTTTAGGTTGTTATCTGCTGTCTCTCTGCTGTTAACTTCCTCGGGGTTGGATACCCGCTCTTTCTCTGTGTAGTAGGAATCTATGGTTTTTCTGGCTTTTTTGCTCATACTTAAATAAATCTTTTGGGGTCTGTCCCTGGGGTAGGAAATTATTTATTTACTTCTTTACCAGCTTCCTCCCAGACCAGATGGATGCAGAGGCTCCTGCGCCTGAGCTAAGATAGAGCTCTGGGAGAGAGTTCCCCACCCCCTCCCTGGAAGTGCCACAGAGGTGACTAGCACTGCTGTGCCCCAAGGGCGCTGTGTTTTAGAGGCTTCCCTGAGATCTGAGACTGAACAGTAAAGGCAGCACAAAGCCTAGTCTATGTGTCCGGGTGGGGAGTGGATGTCTGCAGCAGGTGACGTGAGAAGCCCCTGCGCTCAAACTGGAAGTGTCTGCCAGAAACCGCGGTCCCTAGTTCAAAGGTTCCGCTTCTCTGGGACTTCCTGGAGCTGAATTCCACTCCCTCCAGCTAAACTAGGCAGTGTGTGTTGCCTTGGGTATATCCACCCACTTGTCAATCTTTTAACTATTCTCAGGTGGCAGCTGAGGCCACACCCCCTGGTGCAGAGATCTGCTGAGTCACCTCCAGGGTCAGGGGAAAATCTAATCTGAGTTTTAAAATATTTTGACTTTCTCTTCTGAACTGCTAAATAATTAGTAGAGAAGAGCTAATGGCCTGTGCCAGATTCCTTTATCTCAGTGGCTTCTCTGATCCCAGAGCTCTTCCCAGCGCAATGGGCCCAGTGTGCCACTACCCCACCGTCTGTGCTGATCTCTCTTCTTCCTCCCCTGGGAACTGACCTTCTCTGTTGAAACTCCAGATTATCTTTAGCTGGTAAGTCGTGCTTCCAGTCCTTGTGGTATCTGTCAGTCCTGGGCTTATTTTGAGACTTAATTTATCTAATTGGTTGCGAGGGAGTGAGGACGTTCACTTAGTCGTGTGTTTCTTCTCCGCCATCTTGGCTCCGCCCAAATGTATCTATTTTTAATGACCATTGCTTTAAAAGTCATGTTGCAAGAGAAAAATTAGAGCAAAGGAGAAAAACAATGGGAGAGGAAAAAAAGACAAAAAAAGTAAACATAGATGTGTTGATTTACATTCATTTTCTTTTTAATATTATAGCTTTTTATTGACAAAACATAGGCCTGGGTAATCTTTCAACATTGACCCTTCAAAAACCTTCTGTTCTAAATATTCCCCTTCTTCCTCCACCCCCCCTAGATGTCGGGTAGTCTAATATGTGTTAAATGTTAAAATATATTTTAAATCCAATATATATATTTATATACATATTTATATAATTATCTTGCTGCACAAGAAAAATAAGTTCAAGAGGGAAGGAAAAAAACTGTGAAAGAAAACAAAATGCAAGCAAACAATAACAAAAACAGTGTAAATGCTATGTTTTAGTCCACACTCATATCACATAGACCTGTCTCTGGATGTAGATGGCTCTCTTCATTACTGAACAAATGGAACTGGTTTGAATCATCTCATTGTTGAAGAGAACCACATCCATAAAAAACTGATTATCGTATAGTCTTGTTGTTGCCCTATAGAATGATCTCCTGGTTCTGCTGATTTCACTTAGCATCAATTCAAGTAAGTTTCTCCAGGCATTTCTGAAATCATCCTGTTGGTCATTTCTTACAGAACAATAATATTCCATAACATTCATATACCATAACTCCATTCTCCAATTGATGGGCCATTTTCCAATTGATGGGCATCCAGTTTCCAGTTTCTAGCCAATACAAAAAGGGCTGTCAGAAACATTTTTGTACATGTGGATCCCTTTCCCTCCTTTAAGATCTCTTCGGGATATAATTCCCGTAGAAACACTGCTGAATCAAAGAGTATACATAGTTTGATCACTTTTGGAGCATAGTTCCAAATTGCTCTCAAGAATGGTTGGATCCATTCACAATTCCACCAACAATGTATCTGTGTCTCAGTTTTCCCACATCCCCTCCAACATTTAGTATTATCTTTTCCTGTCATCTTACTCAATCTGACAGGTGTGTAGTGGTATCTCAGAGTTTTGTTAATTTGCATTTCTCTAATCAATAATGACTTGGAGCACTTTTTCATATGACTACAAAAAGTTTCAATTTCTTCACCTGAAAAATTTCTGTTCATATCCTTTGACCCATTTATCAATTGAAGAATGGCTTGAACTATTATAAAATTGAGTCATTTCTCTATATATTTTAGAAATTAGACTTTTACCAGAATCCTTGAATATAAAAATGTTTTCTCAGTTTGTTGTTTCCCTTCTAATCTTGTCTGCATTAGTTTTGTTTGCAAAAAAAAAAAAAAATTTAACTTAATAAATTCAAAATTACCTATTTTGTGATCAAAAATGATTTCTGGTTATTCTTTGGTCGCAGATTCCATTCTCCTCCACAGATCTGAGAGTTAAACTATCCTATGTTCTTCTAATCTGGTTATAATATCATTATTTATGTCTATATCATGAACCCATTTTGCCCTTATCTTGGAATGCACTGTTAGGTGTGGGTCAATGCCTAGTGTCTGCCATACTAGTTTCCAATTTTCCCAGCAGTTTTTGTCAAAGAGTGAAATCTTATCCCAAAAACTGTATTCTTTGGGTTTTTCAAACACTATATGACTATAGTCATTAACTATTTTATCTTGTGAACCTAATCTATTCCACTGAACAACTACTCTGTTTCTTATCCAGTACCATATGGTTTTGATGACCATTGCTTTATAATATACTTTTAGATCTGGTATAGTTAGACCACTTTCATTTATTTTTTTTTTGTGTGACCTTTTGTTCTTCCAGATAAATTTTGTTGTTATTTTTTCTATGTCAGTAAAATAATTTCTTGGAGTTTGATTAGTATAATACTAAATAAATAGATTAATTTAGGTAGAATTGTCATCTTTATTTAGTTACTCAACCTACCCAAAAGCACTTGATATTTTTCCTATTGTTTAGATCTGACTCTATTTGTGTGGACAGTGTATTGTAATTTTGCTTATATAGTTCCTGACTTTTCCTTGGCAGATAGATTCCCAAATATTTTTACTATTGACATTTTAAATGGGATTTCCCTTTGCATCTCTTGCAGTTGGATTTTGTTAGTGATGTATAAAAATGCTGATGATTTATGTGAATTTATTTTGTATTCTTTAACTTTGGTAAAGTTGTGGATTACTTATAATAGCTTTTTAGTTGATTCTCTAGGGTTGTCTAAGTATACCATCATATTATCTGCAAAGAGTGATAATTTGGTTTTCTCATGACCTATTCTAATTCCTTTAATCATTTTTTTTCTTCTCTTATTGCCAAAGTTAGTATTTCTTATACAATAATGAATAGTAATGGTGATAATGGGCAACCTTGTTTCACTCCTAATCTTATTGACAATGGTTCCAGTTTATCTCCATTACACATGATAATTACTGATGGTTTTAAATAGATGCTACTATTTTAAGGAAAAGTCCACTTATTCTTATACTTTAGTGTTTTTTTTTTTAATAAGAAGGGATATTGGATTGTATAAAATGCTTATTAGTGTCCCAATTTTCCCACATCCTATCCAACATTTATCATTATCTTTTCTTTTTGTCTCAGCCAATCTGAGAGGTATGAGAGGTCTCAGAGTTGTTTTAATTTTATTTCTTTAATCAAGAATGATTTACAGCATTTTTTCAATTTTTTCATATAACTATTGGTGGCTCTAATTTCATCATCTGAAAACTGTTTGTTCATATACTTTGACCATTTATCAATTGGGGAATAACTTGTATTCTTATAAATTTGACAGTTCTTTATATATTTTTAGAAATGAGATCTTTATGAAAAACACAAGTTGTAAAGATTTTTCCCAGCTTTATAATTCCCTTTTAATGCCATTTCTTTTTTTTTATTTATTTATTTTTTTTTATTATATATATATATATTTTATAATATTATCCCTTGTATTCATTTTTCCAAATTACCCCCCCTCCCTCTATTCCCTCCCCCAGAAGACAGGCAATACCATACATTTTACATGTGTTACAATATAGTCTAGGTACAATACATGTGTGCGAATATCATTTTCTTGTTGCACAATAAACATTAGAATCCGAAGGTACATGCAACCTGGGCAGACAGATATTAGTGCTAACAATTTTCATTCCCCTCCCAGTGTTTCTTCTCTGGGTATAGCTACCTCTGTCCATCATTGATCAACTGGAAGTGAGTTGGATCTTCTTTATGTTGAAGATTTCCACTTCCATCAGAATACATCCTCATACAGTATTGTTGTTGAAGTGTACAGTGATCTTCTGGTTCTGCTCATTTCACTCAGCATCAGTTGATTTAAGTCTCTCCAGGCCTCTCTATATTCCTCCTGCTGGTCATTTCTTACCGAGAAATAATATTCCATAACCTTCATATACCACAATTTACCCAACCATTCTCCAACTGATGGACATCCATTCATCTTCCAGTTTCTAGCTACAACAAAAAGAGCTGCCACAAACATTTTGGCACATATATGTCTCTTTCCGCTCTTTAATATTTCTTTGGGATATAATCCCAGTAGTAGCGCTGCTGGGTCAAAGGGTATGCACAGTTTGATAACTTTTTGGGCATAATTCCAGATTGCTCTCCAGAATGGCTGGATTCTTTCACAACTCCACCAGCAATGCATTAGTGTCCCAGTTTCCCCACATCCCCTCCAACATTCATCATTATTTGTTCCTGTCATCTTAGCCAATCTGACAGGTGTGTAGTGGTATCTCAGAGTGGTCTTAATTTGCATTTCTCTGATCAGTAGTGATTTGGAACACTCTTTCATGTGAGTGGAAATAGTTTTAATTTTTTCCTCTGAGAATTGTCTGTTCATATCCTTTGACCATTTATCAATTGGAGAATGGTTCGGTTTCTTATAAATTATGGTCAGTTCTCTATATATTTTGGAAATGAGACCTTTGTCAGAACCTTTGTTTTTAAAAATATTTTCCCAATTTGTTACTTCCCTTCTAATCTTGTTTGCATTAGTATTGTTTGTACAGAAACTTTTTAGTTTGATGTAATCAAAATCTTCTATTTTGTGATCAATAATGATCTCTAGTTCTCCTCTGGTCATAAATTCCTTCCTCCTCCACAAGTCTGAGAGGTAGATTATCCTCTGTTCCTCTAATCTATTTATTATCTCCCTCTTTATGCCTAAATCATGGACCCATTTTGATCTTATCTTGGTATATGGTGTTAAGTGTGGATCCATATCTAATTTCTGCCATACTAATTTCCAGTTTTCCCAACAGTTTTTTCCGAATAATGAATTTTTATCCCTAATGTTGGAATCTTTGGGTTTGTCAAAGATTAGATTGCTATAGATGTACCCTTTTTTGTCCTTTGTATCTAATCTGTTCCACTGATCTACCGGTCTATTTCTTAGCCAATACCAAATGGTTTTGGTGACTGCTGCTATATAATATAGCTTTAGATCAGGTACACTTAGACCACCTTCCTCTGAGTTTTTTTACATTAGTTCCCTTGCAATTCTCGACCTTTTATTCTTCCATATGAATTTTGTTGTTATTTTTTCTAGGTCATTAAAATAGTTTCTTGGGAGTCTGATTGGTATAGCACTAAATAAATAGATTAGTTTGGGGAGTATTGTCATCTTTATTATATTCGCTTGGCCTATCCAAGAGCACTGAATGTCTTTCCAATTATTTAAATCTGATTTTATTTTTGTGGCAAGTGTTTTGTAATTTTTCTCATATAATTCCTGACTTTTCTTTGGTAGATGGATTCCCAAATATTTTATACTCTCAACATTTGTTTGGAATGGAATTTCTCTTTGTATCTCTTGCTGTTGCATTTTGTTAGTGATATATAAAAATGCCGAGGATTTATGTGGATTTATTTTGTATCCTGCCACTTTGCTGAAATTTTGAATTATTTCTAGTAGCTTTTTAGCAGAGTCTTTGGGGTTCTCTAAGTATACCATCATGTCATCTGCAAAAAGTGATAGTTTAATTTCCTAATTTCCTACTCTAATTCCTTGAATCTCTTTCTCGGCTCTTATTGCCGAGGCTAGCGTTTCTAGTACTATATTGAATAGTAATGGTGATAGTGGGCAACCTTGTTTCACTCCTGATCTTACTGGGAAAGGTTGCAGTTTATTTCTATTGCATATTATGCTTACTGAAGGTCTTAAATATATACTCCTGATTATTCTAAGGAATAATCCATTTATTCCTATACTCTCAAGAGTTTTTAGTAGGAATGGATGTTGGATTTTGTCAAATGCTTTTTCTGCATCTATTGAGATGATCATATGGTTCTTATTAATTTGATTATTAATATGGTCAATTATATTAATAGTTTTCCTAATATTAAACCAGCCCTGCATTCCTGGAATAAATCCTACTTGATCATAGTGTATTATCTTGGAGATGATTTTCTGAAGTGTTTTTGCTAATATCTTATTTAAGATTTTAGCATCAATATTCATTAAGGAGATTGGTCTATAATTTTCTTTCTCAGTTTTCGATCTACCAGGTTTAGGTATCAGTACCATGTCTGTGTCATAAAAGGAGTTTGGTAGGACTCCTTCATCCCCTATTTTTTCAAATAATTTATATAACATTGGGGCTAATTGTTCTTTAAATGTTTGGTAGAATTCACATGTGAATCCATCTGGCCCTGGGGATTTTTTCCTGGGGAGTTGATTAATAGCTTGTTCTATTTCTTTTTCTGAAATGGGACTATTTAAGCAATTTATCTCCTCCTCTGTTAATCTAGGGAGCCTATATTTTTGGAGAAAGTCATCCATTTCACTTAAGTTATCAAATTTATTGGCATAAAGTTGGGCAAAGTAACTCCTTATTATTTCTCTAATTTCCTCTTCATTGGTGGAAAGATCCCCCTTTTCATTTGTAAGACTATCAATTTGATTTTCCTCTTTCTTTTTTTTGATCAAATTTACCAAAGGTTTATCTATTTTATTGGCTTTTTCATAAAACCAACTCTTAGTTTAATTTATTAATTCAATAGTTTTTTTACTTTCAATTTTATTGATTTCTCCTTTTAATTTTTGTATTTCGAGTTTAATTTTTGGTTGGGGGTTTATAATTTGGTCTTTTTCTAGCCTTTTAAGTTGTAAGCCCAATTCGTTAATCTTCTCTTTCTCAATTTTCTTCAAATAAGCCTCTAAAGATATAAAATTTCCCCTTATTACTGCTTTAGCTGCATCCCAAAGATTTTGATATGATGTCTCATCATTATCATTATCTTGGGTGAAATTGTTAATTGTTTCTATAATTTGCTCTTTCACCCAGTCATTCTTTAAGATGAGATTATTCAGTTTCCAATTACTTTTTGGTCTATTTACCCATACCTTTTTACTGAATGTAGCTTTTATTGCACTGTGATCTGAGAAGAAGGCATTTATTATTTCTGCCTTCCTACATTTAATTTTGAGATCTTTATGTCCTAATATATGGTCAATTTTTGTATAGGATCCATGAACTGCTGAGAAGAAAGTATATTCCTTCCTATTGCCATTCAGTTTTCTCCAAAGGTCTATCATACCTAGTTTTTCTAATGTTCTATTTACTTTTTTAATTTCTTTCTTGTTTGTTTTGTGGTTTGATTTGTCTAAATCTGAGAGTGCAAGGTTGAGATCTCCCACTATTATAGTTTTACTGTCTATTTCTTCTTGCAGTTCTCTTAACTTTTCCTTTAGAAAGTTAGATGCTATACCACTTGGTGCATATATGTTTAGTATTGATATGGCTTCATTATTTATGCTACCTTTCAGCAGGATATAGTTTCCTTCCTTATCTTTTTTAACGAGATCTACTTCTGCTTTTGCTTGATCTGAGATAAGGATAGCTACCCCTGCTTTTTTGGCTTTACCTGAAGCATAATAGGCTCTGTTCCAACCTTTTACCTTTACTCTGTATGTATCTCCCTGCTTTAAGTGTGTTTCCTGTAGACAACATATTGTAGGGTTCTGCTTTTTGATCCAATCTGCTATCCGTCTCCGTTTGATAGGATCGTTAATCCCATTTACATTTACAGTTAAAATTACTAATTCTGTGTTTCCTGCCATCGTATTATCCCCAGATTATACTTTTTTCCCTTGACCCCCCTGATCCCCCTCCCCGATATTTAATTTACAGACCCCCCTTGTGACGCGCAACCCTCCCTCTTTTTTTTTTTTTAGGATCCCTCCCCCCTCCCTCCAAGTCCCTTCACTTATTCTCCTTTTCCTTTCCCCTTTTCCTCTCCCCCCTTTTAATGAGGTGAGAGAAAATTCTCTGAAAAACAAATATGTTAATTATTTACTCTTTGAGCCTCTTCTGATGAGAGTAAGATTCACACAATGATTCTCCCCCTCACTAAGTTCCCTCAGATATGGTGTATTTTCTATGTCTCTTCCTGGGATGTAGTTTCCCTCTTTTTATCACTCCTTCCCCTTTTTCTGAACCGACCTCCTTCCCTTTACCACACCCCCCTTTTTTTCTTTTATATCAGTAAAATCAAATTATCCTTGAGTATTTTTTTATATACCCACAACAGAGTTACAGTTCTCAAGGGTTCTGTGTACCTTTTTCTGTTTCTCTTCAGTCTTGTGGATGTAGATCAAATTTTTTGTTTAAGTCTGGTTTTTTTCTTAGAAACATATAGAATTCCTCTGTTTCATTGAATGACCATCTTCTTCCATGGAAAAAGATGCTAAACTTAACTGGGTAGTTCATTCTTGGTTGCAGTCCTTGATCTTTTGCCTTTCGGAATATCAGGTTCCAGGCCCTTCTATCTTTTAATGTGGAGGCAGCCAGATCTTGGGTGACCCTTATTGTGGCACCTTGGTATTCAAATTGTTTTTTTCTAGCAGCTTGCAGGATTTTCTCCTTTGTGTGGTAATTCTGCAGCTTAGCCACAATATTCCGTGGTGTTCTTTTTTTAGGGTCTATTTCAGAAGGAGTTCGATGAATTCTTTCCACATCTACTTTCCCTTCTGTTTCTATTATCTCTGGACAGTTCTCTTTGATAATTTCCTGTAAAATAGAATCTAGGCTCTTTTTTTGGTCATAGTTTTCTGGAAGTCCAATAATCCGCAGATTATCTCTCCTAGATCTATTTTCCAGGTCTATAGATTTTCCCAGTAAGTATTTGACGTTGTTCTCCAGCTTCTCATTTTTTTTGTTTTGTTTGACTGATTCTTGGGTTCTCTGTGAATCATTCATTTCTATTTGTTCCATCCTGACTTTTAAGGAGTTATTTTCTTCTTTCACAGTTTTTAGTTCTTTTTGTAAATGCCCAATTTCGTTTTTAAATGAATTATTTTGCTCTATTGAGTTTTTTTCCATTTCCCTAATTTTTTTTTTTTTGAGAATTATTTTCTTTTTCCAATTCAGAAATTCTATTTTCTTGAGACTTTTTTATCTTTTCCAATTCAGAAATCCTACTTTCCTGTGTTTTTTTAACCTTTTCTAATTCACTAATTTTGTTTCCCTGCATCTCCTGTGAATTCTTTATTTTTTCCAACTCCAATTTCAGGACGTTGTTATTCTCTATCATAACTTCCCTTTCTTTTCCCCATTTTTCTTCGATCTCCCTCAATTTTTTAAGAGCTTCTTCTAGGAGAGAGTTATGTGATGGGGGGCAGGAATCGTTCCCCTTTAGGTTGTTGTCTGTTGATTCTCTGCTGTCAACTTCCTCGGGGTTGGATACCCGCTCTTTCTCTGTATAGAAGGAATCTATGGTTTTTCTAGCTTTTTTGCTCATACTTAAAAAAATCTTTTGGGGTCTGTCTCTGGGGTAGGAAATTATTTACTTCTTTACCAGCTTCCTCCCAGACCGGATGGATGCAGCGGCCCCTGCGCCTGAGCTAAGATAGAGCTCTGGGAGAGAGTTCCCCACCCCCTCCCTGGAAGTGCCTCAGAGGTGATTAGCACTACTGTGCTTCGAGGGCGTAGAATAGTGAAGACAGCACGAAGCCCAGCCTATGTGTCCGGGTGGGGAGTGGATGTCTGCAGCAGGTGACGTGAGAAGCCCCTGCGCTCAAACTGGAAGTGCCTGCCAGAAACCGCGGTCCCTAGTTCAAAGGTTCCGCTTCTCTGGGACTTCCTGGAGCTGAGTTCCACTCCGTCCAGCTAAGCTAGGCAGTGTGTGTTGCCTTGGGCCGTATCCACCCACTTGTCAATCTCTTAACTATTCTCAGGTGGTAGCTGAAGCCACACCCCCTGGTCCCGAGTCTACTGAGTCACCCCCAGGGTCAGGGGAAAATCTAATCTGAGTTTTAAAATATTTTGGCTTTCTCTTCTGAACTGCTAAATAATTAGCAGAGAAGAGCTAACAGCCTGTGCCAGATTCCTTTACCTCAGTGGTTTCTCTGATCCCAGAACCCCTCCCAGCGCAATGGGCGCAGTGTGCCCCTACCCCACCGTCTGTGCTGGTCTTTCTTATTCCTCCCCTGAGAACTGACCTTTCCTGTTGAAACTCCAGATTCTCTTCAGCTGGTAAGTCGTGCTTCCAGTCCTTGTGGTATCTATCAGTCCTGAGCTAATTTTGAGACTTAATTTATCTAATTGGTTGTGAAGGAGTGAGGACGTTCACTGAGTCGTGTGTTTCTTCTCCGCCATCTTGGCTCCGCCCCCTTAATGCCATTTCTCTTGGGTTTTGTTGGCAAAAACATTTTAGTTTCATGAAATCAAAGCTGTACATTTTGTCACTCATAATGTTTTCTAGTTCTTTGGCCATAAATTCCTCCCTTCTCCAAAAACCTTATAGATAAAATTTCCCTTGCTCTCTTACTTTTGTATTGTATCATCCTTTTATGTCTAAATCATGTATTCATTTTGTCCTTATTGTGTTATGAGTGTGAGATATAGATGTACGCTGAGTTTGTAGCATAATATCCTCCAGTTTTCCCAGTAATTTTTGTTAAATAGTGAATTCTTATTTCAGAAATAAAGTTTGGGGGCTTATCATATACCAGGTTATTATAGGCCTTCATCTTTTTGTTGTGTGTAGTTAATCTATTACACAGATCCATTAGTCGATTTCCTAGCCAGTACTAAATGGTTTTGATGACTGCTGTTTTATAATATAGTTTTAGATTTGGCACTGTTATACCACCCTTCTTTCTATTTTTTTTTTTCATTAATTCCCTTGATATTCTTGACCTTTTGTTCTTCCAGATGAATTTTGTTATTAATATTTTTAATTCTTTTGGCAGTTTGATTGGTATGGCACTAAACAAGTAGACCAATTTAAGCAGAATTGTCATTTT
Source organism: Sminthopsis crassicaudata (assembly GCF_048593235.1). Taxonomy (NCBI): domain Eukaryota; kingdom Metazoa; phylum Chordata; class Mammalia; order Dasyuromorphia; family Dasyuridae; genus Sminthopsis; species Sminthopsis crassicaudata. The sequence goes on from NC_133621.1 coordinate 181,429,328, forward strand.
TATTATATAAGCTCGATCTACCTATGAGTAATTGATTTTTTTTCCAATTATTTAGATCTGACTTTATTTCTATAAGAATTGTTTTATAATTTATATAAAATTTTGGGTTTGTCTTGGTAGCTAGAAACCGAAATATCTTATGTTATCTAAAGTTATTTTAAATGGAATTTCTCTTTCTCTTTCCAATGGGCTTTGTCAGTAATATATAAAAATGCTAATGATTTGTGTGGGTATATATTATGTCCTGCAACTTTTCTAAAAATGAATTGTTTCCAGTGGATTTTTGAATGATTTACTATATGATTTACTATGATTACTATTATTTACTATGATTTACATAATTCTCTAAGTATATCCTCATATCATCTTGCAAAGAGTGATAGTTTTATTTACTCATTGTCTATTCTAATTCACTTAATTTATTTTTCTTTTCTGAATGCTAAGGCCAACAGTTCTAGCATAATGTTGAATAATAATGGTGATAATTAACATCTTTGTTTCACTCCTGATCTTATTGGGAATGCATCCAGCCTCTCTCCAATACAAATAATGTTTGCTGTTGGTATTAGATAAATAAGTGCTTATTATTTTAAGGAAAACTGTCTTTCTCCCAGTGCTTCCTAGTATCTTTTATAGAAATGGGTTCTGTATTTTGTCAAAGCTTTTTCTGCATTTATTGAGATTATCATGTGATTTCTATTGGTTTTGCTATTGATATAGTTGATTATGATAATAGTTTTCTTAAAATTGAGCCAGCCTTGTATTTGTGATATAAATACCACTTGGTCATAGTGTATTGCCCTGCTGATAAGTTGCTGTAATTTCTTTGCTAATATTTTATTTAAAATTTTTGCATTAATATTCATTAGGGAAAATTATCCAAAATTTCTGTCTCTGTTTTGGCTCTTCCTGGTTTAGGTATCAATACCATATCTGTATCATAGAATGAATTTGGAAGGTCTCATTCTACACCTATTTTTCCCAATTAATTTAAATAGTATTGTAATTAATTGTTCTTCAATGTTTGGTAGAATTCACTTGTAAATCCATTTGGCCACTAAAGAGTTTTTCTTTTTTTCTTTTTTCTTTCTTTATCCTCCTTCTTGATAAATTTAGTTATTTTTAATACACATTGCTTTATAAATCTTATTGGGAGACAAAAATCTGAACAAAAGTGAAAAACAATGGGATAGATTAAAAAACAAAACAAAACAGAAAAAAGAAGCAAACATTACATGTGTTGATTTATATTCATTCTCCTTAGTTTCTTTTTCCAGATGCAGATGGCATTTTGGGGCCAAATTCTATTGGGATTGCTTTGGATCACTGAAAAGGTGAGAAGAACTAAGTCTTTCACAGGTTATCATCACACATTCTTGCTGTTATTGGGTACAATGTATTCCTTGTTCTGCTTAGTTCACACAACTTCAGTTCATGTAAATTTTTCCAGGACTTTCTGAAAGCAGTTTGTTCATCATTTTTGAAACACCATTTCCTTCATATACCACAACTTATTCAGCTATTCCCCAGTTGATGGGCATCTACTCATTCTTCAATTATTTGCTACTGCAAAAAGAGCTGCTTTAAATATGAGTGTGTCCTTTTCCCTCCTTCATTATTTCCTTGGGATACAGTCCCAGTAAGGGCAATGCTGAGTCAAAGAGTATACACAGTTTTTAGCCTTTTGTGCATAATTCCAAATTGTTCTCCAGAATGTATTGATCATTTCACAACTCCACCAACAATGCATTAGTGTCCCAGATTTCCCACATCCCCTCCAACATTTATCATTAGTATTCCCTGTCATCTTAGTTAATCTGAGAGGTCTGAGGTGGAACCTCAGAGTTGTTTTAGTTTGCATTTCTCTGATCAAAAGTGATTTAGAGCATTTTATCATATGACTATAAGATGGCTTTAATTTCAATGTCTGAAATTTATCTGTTCATATCTTTTGACCATTTATCAATCAGACAATGACTTTTATTCTTATAAATTTGACACATTTCTTTATATACATATTAGAAAATAAAATTTTATCAGAAATTCTGGCTCTAAAATTTTTCCCAAATTTGTACTTCTCTTGTGTCTTTTTGTTTTGGTTGTGCAAAACCTTTTTAATTTAATGTCATCAAAACTGTCCATTTTGCCTTTCATAATGTTCTCCAGCTCTCTTTGGTCATAAATTCCTTCCTCTTTTAAAGACCTGATAGGTAAATTATCTCTTGTTCTTTTAGTGTGCTTAAGTTATCCTTCATGACCAAATCATGTACCCATTTTGATCTTGTTTTGGATTAGGGTATGAGATTTAGGTCTATGCTGAGTTTATGACATATTTTTTTCCAGTTTTCCAAGAACTTTTTGGCAAATAATGAGTTCTTATCCCAGAGGATTCAGGTAAGGGGTGTTTATCAAACATTAGGTTACCATAGGGTTTGATTATTTTGTCATGTATACCTAATCTATTCCACTGATCCATCACTCTGTTTCTTAGCCAGTACCAAGTATTTTGATGACTGCTGCTTTGTAATAATAATTTCATATTTGCACTGCTAAACCACTATCCTTTTGAATTTTTCCATTAATTCCCTGGATATTCTTGATGTTTTGTTATTCCAAATGAAATTTGTTATGATTTTTTCTAGTTCTATAAAATAATTTTTGGCAGTTTGTATAATGTTTTGTTGTCTCCAGAAACTGCCAAAAGCTCTCTGGGAGGAGATCTGCTGTCATTAACTGCCACCAATTCTGACCTTTTGTAGAGACTCTTTCTCTCCCTCCTGAGAGCTGCCTTAGGTCTGGCCCAGACAAGACCCTCCCTCCTCCAGAGAGCCGCTCCAACTCTGACCTAGAGCAGAGACTCTTCCTCTTTCTCTAGTGCTGCCCTCTTTTATCCTCCCAGAGAATGGGCGTGGGATAACAAAAGGGCTTCTGGTAAGAAATACTTAAATTAATGAACTTGCTCCTCCTAAGCATGCAATCTCCTCCCTAGGAGTTTGAAGGGGTTAAACTCCTAGTAAAGACCAGAACTAGAGAATTGTTAAATACTGACTTAGCACTTAGTAAGAACCTAATATCTCATTATCTCATTAGCACTTAATAAGAACATAACGCCTTTCCCTTTCTTTTGATTTAAAACATAGGGTGGTCATGACCTTGAAACATAAATCCATCAATATGGGAGGCATTACACATAATTATGTATATATATATATATATATATATATATATATATATATATATATATATATATATTACATAAACACATAGTAACATAGTAACATAACACATGCTAGAAGTATGTAACAAATAACATGATCAAATAATCATAAATTGAGAATTTATACAAGTCCATTGTCCATTAGTCTCATCTTGTGTTAGGAAATCCAACGATTCCTGCTGGTTTTAAAGTCCTTTAACAGTCTTCTTATTAGCCATGCTCTTTCAGTATCAGATGTTTCTTAGATTTTTCTCCTTTGTTTTGAGGTCTTTCTCTTTTTCTGTCTCTCTCCGATTGGACAAGGTGAATACAACTCATTGGCACCCATCTGATTCCTTCTCCATCTGAAGAAATACAAGCAAACCCTCTCTCCCAGGCAGTTAACCTATCTAATTACCTATTTTCCACTTTCTAAATTTCTTCTCATCATCTGGCAATTACATTGGAGTTGTTTGCACTGGACACAGCCCTGTTGGTTTAAAGGGCCTGTATTCTCCCCAAGTGTAATCTATTTTTGCAATCTGATTGCCTTTCGGCTGACTGATCAGGTAATCCCTTTCTTCCATGTGATTGCTTTTTGGCTGATAGATCACATCAGAGTCCTGACCTTCTAAAGGCTCTTTGGGTGTAACCTCAGCTGCCACCATGCCCCAGGTCTTTTTTGCTTGGGGCCCTGGACCTAGGCCCCTCATCCCATTTCCCTGAATTAGTCTACACTCTGATGTCCAATGGAGTCCTGTGTTGCATTTTGGACATGGGGTTTTAGGTCTTCTTTCACCCTGTCTTCCCACTCTAGCTCCATATTTACTGAGCTATAAGATATCCAATTTTTCCACATTGGAAACATCCCTAGAATTTCTCTAGAAGACCCTGTCTTTCCATGTTCATCATAGTCCAGGTGTAAAAAGCATTTGTTCCCACTGTAGCACAGCATCTTATGATCTCCTCTAAAGGAGCATCTTTTGTCTAGTCCCCATATAATTCTTTTGCAAATCTCATTGGCATTTTCCTTAGCCAGATGTCTGGTCAGTATTTCTGTAGCTGCATTTTCTCCAATAGTTCTTTTGACAGCAGTTTGCAAATGTCCCACAAAATCCGCAAAAGGTTCATTGGGACCTTGCTCTATTTTAGTGAAAGCCTCTCCCCGATCTTTCTGTCCAGGGAGGACACCCCAAGCTTTTATTGCAGCCTTAGCAATTTGCTCATATATTGTCATGGTATAATTAATCTGTTCTGAATTCTCTCCATACCAACCTTCACCAGTTAAGTGCTCAAAAATGAATTGTGTGTTAACTCCTATTTCCAAATTGCATCTGACTTGGATTTTACATAATTCATGAAACTTCATAAGCCATAGCAAATTTTCTCCAGGTTCCAGGCATGTCTTTGCTATGGATTTCCAATCATTCGGGGTTAGGACTTCATAAGACAAACCATCCAGTAACATTTTAACATAAGCTGATGTAGCCCCATAAAGGGTACAACCTTTTTTCAAATCTTTAACTTTATTCAAATCTAAAGGTCTATATCTTCTCCTTTTTTGACCTACAGAATCAATATATTCAATCACAGGATATGCATGTATAAAATCACTTATATCCTGTCCTTCTCTCTTAGCTTTAACTAATGCTTTTTCTAAATCTTGTCATAGGCTTAGGCTGCTTCACAGGCAATTCTGTTTGTGTTTCGGCCTCTTCCCCTCCTCCTTGCACCACCCCTGAAGGGTTAATTGAGGGAGGAGATGGGAAATGCTCCTGTTGCTCAGAATTGTACTTAACTTCATTGTTATTTGATTAATTCACCTAGTTTAGTTGACACCTCCCCATTTTGCTCCTTCTTTTCTTCCTTTAGAATATCAATTTTTAAAGCCATTTGGATTAAATTATAGGTATGATGTGTATCTTTGGCAATTGAGTTTGGTTTGGAATTATAGTGTTCACTTAATTGCTTTCCTACTAATTCCCATTCATCTAGATCCAATTCTTCTTCCAGAGAAAAACAAGGACATATGACCTGCACGGTTTTTAAAAGTTCAGTAATCTCCTCCAAAATTATAATCAATCTTTGGCTTTTCATAACCTTGATGATGCTCTCTAAACATTTTCCTTGAACAGAAGGCGTTTGCCCCATTTCACTATAAGAGATTGCTGGTTTAGCCCTTAACAAGTTAAGTTCCTTATTTGTCTATTAGAATGCTCACTTACTTTTTAACAAAGTTTCCTTGTTATTCATGGTTATTTCTGCATCGGAAAGTCTTTTCCACTGGAATCCGAATTGGAAGTTTTCCCACTGGAATCAGGATCCTGTCTGTCCCTGTTCGGGTGCCAAATTGCGATGGTCTGGGCTAGCTCCTCTGAAGGGCTCAGAATAAGTCCTTGTCAGGATAAGCAAAAGTACTTGCTAATAAATTAGATTTTAGCCTTTTTTACCTTTACTCCATATGTATCTCTTTGTGTCAAATGTGTTTCTTGCAAACAACACATTGCAGGTTTCTATTTTTTAATCCACTCTGCTAATTACTTCTGTTTTATGGGAGAATTTATCCCATTCACATTCACACTTATTATTACCAGCTCTATGTTTCTCTTCATCCTATTTTCACCTCTGTACATACTTTTGTTCTCTCTTTCCACCCTGTTCTTAGTCGTGGTTTTTTTAACCCATCTCAAAATTACCTTAATCTTTCCCTTTTCTCTTATAACTTTTCCTAGTGTTTCTGCCCCCCTCCCTTCTATTCTGCCCTTCCTTTTTCTTTCCTCTTTCTTCTCCTACTTCTTTATAAAGTTAGATAATTTTCTATATCCAACTGAATGATTGTTATTTTCTCTTAGAGCCAGAACTGATGAGATCAAGCTTCAGGCAATGCTCATTCTCCTCTCTTTCCCCCTGTATTGGAATAAGTCTTTTGTGCTTCTTCATCTAATTGATCTATTTTTCCCATTTTAGCTTCCCTTTCCTCTTCTTCCAGTATTGACTTTCACCACCTAAATGTAGTTTTCTTTTATATCATCATATCAAAGTCAATTCACAACCTCACCTTCTATCTATATGATGCCCTCTTCTGTCTGCCTAAGTAACAGATACAATTCTCAAAAATTATACATATCATTTTCCCATCTAGATAAGTAAATAGTTTAACCTTTAGAAGTGATATTTCTCCCCTTTTACCTTTCTATACTTCTTTTGAATCCTCTGCTTGTAGATTAAATTTTCTGTTTAGTTATGGTTTAATAGAATTGATTGGAAGTCTCTTCTTTCATTGAAGATCCATTACCTCCCCTTAAAGAGGATGGTAAGTCTCACTGGGTAGTTAATTCTTGATTGCAACCCTACATCCTTTAACTTCCAAAATAGGCACTCCATGCCCTCCAGTCCTTTATTGTTGAAGATGCCAGATCCTCAATAATCCTGGGTAATTGCTCCTTGAAGTTGCTGTAATTTTTTCCATAAGATTGTACTTCTGGAGTTTCACAACACTGTTCCTTGGGGTTTTCCTTGTGGGATTTTTTTTCTGAAGGTAATTGATAGATTCTTTCAATTAGTATTTCCCCCTCTGTTTCTAGAATATCAGGGCAGTTTTCCTTGATGATCCCTTAAAGAATGTACAGAAAAATATGAAGCAAAGAGGTTTCTGTATCATTAATAAATTGAAGTGAATACTTTTCATAATTTTTATAATTTCTAGTCTATATATTTTATAAAATATGGCATACATACAGTAATATATAAATATAATTATAAATTAATAAAACTTATTGGGGTGCATGTCAAAAACATAGCTTACAAAGTTGAGCTTATTTATCAATTTTAAAGGGTAATTAGTAAAATGAGAAATTTGTATCATTCCTTTCCAAGAAATCAGAGATAAGCAGGACATTTGCCATGCCAACTCATTAAAAAAAAAAAAAAAAAAGTTAAGTAAGCAAGTATTGTTAACAAGAAAAGATGGAACATTTATATTAGTGCTTTCTTGTCTTTGGAGCAGATAAGGTTATTTAAAATAAGAAAAAAAGCTTTTTTCTTTCTTTGAGGCTACTAAAACATTAAAAAGTGAACTTTTGTGCAAATTTTAAGGATGGAGAGGGAATACCTCTTAATCCATTCTGTTCTTGGTTTCCCAAAGTAGCTTTTGAGGTGAGGGTGCCATCAGAACATCAGTAAGATGAGAAGTCCAAAATCATATGGACCCAAAAACTTTGTGAAGTTCTTATAGTTGGACCCTCAAAATATGTGAGGTTCTTGTAGTCATACATAAACCAAGATCAGAAGTAAGGTCTCTTCTTCTCCAACAGACAAGTGATCATCAAGTATTTTGTCAGAATGTTGTTACTACCTTTTCATCTCTCTTCTTCTCTCTGTTTTTCTCTGTATATCTCTTTTGATTTTTCTCTAAGTCCACAATTTATTTGTGGATCTCTGCCTTTATCCCTTATTTCTCTGTCTCTGCCTTTCTTTCTTGTCTCTCTGTCTCTGTCTCTCTGTGTCTCTATGTCTGTCTGTCTCTCTTTTTCTCTATCTTTCCCTGTCTCTCTCTCTCTTTCTTTCTCTCTGTCTGTCTCTTTCTGTCTCCATTTGTCTCTCTGTCACTCTGTCTCTCTATGCCTCTCTGTCTCTCTTTCCCTTCAACTAGGACTCTCCAAATACCAGCAAATTCAATGCTTTCATATATCACTCAAAATATGAAATGAAACTCTTTGGTCAATTCCAATTTAAACAGACTTCTTGTCTGACATCATTTAATTTCATCCAGAAAGCATTTCAATGACTTTTCATGCTTTATGCTGAGTGAAGTGATGTGATTGATTTACTCAATTACAGGAACCTTACACATGTATTAATAAATGAACATCTTAGGGGCTGAGAGAACAGACAAAAACACAATCTTTAAGGTGTCAGTGGAAGAGAGAGGGGGCAATGAGGATCTGGAAACACATTAGCTAAATGAGTTTAAGAGGAAAAAAGGTTGTCTCCACTGACCCATCTCTTACTTTAGACTGTGGGGCATCAGAGGATTTAAGGAGTGGAAAATGAATAAAAGGAGCAGTAAGTAAATTCTGATTTGCAGATGGAGGAGTGTCATAAAGCCCTACAATAAGTTTTGATAAAGGGAATTTACACTTCAAAATATTTTTTTCTCCAGTCAGGGGTCAATCTTAGTACTACATCCTATTTCAGAGAAAGGGAAAGAGAAAGAAAAAAAGGAAGGAAAAATAAAAAAGAAAGAAGAAGAAAAAAAAGGAGGAGGAGAAGGAGGAAAAAAAAAACTTTTTGAAAGGAGAAAGTTAAATGAGGATGGGAAGAAGAGGAGAAAAGAAAGGAGAAGAAAAGAAGAGAGAAAGAGAGATGGGAAATGGAGGCTTGAAAGATATTCATAATAAACACTAGTCATAGTATTTTTTTTAAAATAATACTACTTTTAAAAAATAACTACTATTTAAAAAATAACAGCTAGGTGGTGCAGTGGATAGAGTAATAGCCCTGAAGTCAAGAGAACCTGAGTTCAAATTTGACCTCAGACACTTAACATTTCCCATCTATGTGGCCCCAAGCAAGTCACTTAATCCCAATTGCCTCAGCAAAAATAGATAGATAGATGGATACCACTATTAATTATTTGTTCTTGATGTAAATTGAGTAAGTTGTTTTGCCATTAAAATTCCAATTTAACATGATTTTCATAAAGAAAACATTTATGTAAAAACCATAAAGATCATGAATAAGAAAGAGCATGATTTAGCTAAGATGACTTGTAACTTAATGCTATAAATAAATACTGTTCAAACTAAGTGATTGGATAATTGATAAATCTTGAGGAGGGAAAAGGCTTCTGTACAAAAACTCAAGAAATTGAAGTTAGCACAGTATAATAGTTAGTGGAGACATTTTATGTTAGAAGTTGGAGCAATGTTCAACTTTTTGTACTCCCTCAGATTCAATTTACAGTAACCAGGCCATTTTCTACAGGAAGATATTTTGGTGACTCCTTTCTTCTTTTAAGAGAAAAGCAAACTCTTCAAGTTGACACTTATAGACATATTGTCTGGCCTCAGTCTATTTTCCTAACTTATTTAATATCATTCATTTTCAGCAAAATTCAAGACACATAGTGATTAAATTTATAAATTCAATTAAAAAACAAAAAATAAAATGTTATATTAGCCATTAGGGAAAAAAAAAAAAAAAGATCTTCAAATACAAAAGGAAAGCCTTTAGAATAATGCATCACTATTCTATACTTGCTAGAAAAAGGATAGTTTGGGAATAGAATAATATTTTCCAAATTGCAACAGATATAGTCTAGTGTGATTTATCATATTAATCTAAGTTTATTCATATAAAAGTGAAGAGATTAGATATTCAATAATAAAGAGATTTCAAACAATTTTAATAAGACAAACAAAACAATTAAAAATAAACAAAACTGAAGGGACATTTTTCTCCTTCAATATCCCAAACAAAAATATAGGAGTGAATAAAGGCAATAGACAAGTGTTTAAACACCAACGAAGTTTCACTAGAATAGTACACAAGGAGATGGATGCAGGTAAATCTGAAGAGGAATAATGAAGAAGTAAACAGATGTTATTACAAACTCAAACTGGCAATAGCTTACTTGTACATGAATGCTTCTTTTGTGAGACTATATGACTATATAAAATGGAAAGGGGAAGAGATTGACAGGGGGACTGAGAGAAAGTGAGAGAAGAGAGGCTAGTAATGAGGAAAAAGATGACTTCTGTAGTCCCAGAAAGAGAACCATCTAGAGGAGTTTGTGTGAAGAGGAGAGAAAGACTGACAATGTGGGGAAAGGAAAGAAGCCTTAATTTGGAAGTGGAAAGGAATTCCACTGATGAAATGCTTTTAGGTGAAGACAGATTAAGATCTTATGTCTTAAGAATGTCTAGGAGTTTGGTGCTTCGAAACTCTACTTGTCCTGTGAGGAGGAATTTGAAACCCTTTTTGAGGATGAGGGGGAAAATTGAAAACTAGAGCAGTGGGAAAACATGTCATAAAGAGATTTCCAGGCAAATGTAGGGGGGGGGAATAGTTTAAGAAGAGTTTAATAAGACTATAAGGGAACTCTACTATGAGGCAGTGTCCTCTCTGATTCTCATAATAATTGGTAATATTCTAGAAGTGAGGTGTTTTGAAAAAGGTGAGTTCATGGGTTTCACCTTAAAAGGCAATAAAGAAAAGTACAAAAAGGGGGGAGCATAGAATGGATACCTTGGAAAAACTTTTGTTTTATTTATAAAGAATAGGAAAAAAAGGAAGAGAATGAATAGTTATAGAGGTCATAAACAAGAGAATAAATGTTTAAAGAATACAGAAATAGAAGACAAATAAAGAATAAAGTAAAAAACAACAACAAGCACAACAATAATTATAACTAGTTTTTGGAAAGGAGGATAGAATATGAAAGGAAAACTAATGAGTATTATTAAAAAAAAAGAAGAAAATTTACTTGATTTCCCCTTGAGAGAAAAAAAAAAGAGGAAGAGCATATGTATAAACAAAGCAAAGGTGATGAAATAATAAATAAATTCATAAGAGAAGATCAGGAATGAAAGGAAAAGAACCAGTGGGAAAAGTAATAGTTTAAGGAAAGATTAAATAAAGCAAATGAAAGAACATAATACTGACTTTTCAGCAGAAGAGGGAAAATGTAACTTGAAAAAAATCTCAATTTTAGAGACAGATGGAAGGAAATATAAATCTAACTCTTATAATTTTGAATGTGAATGGATTAAACAATCCAATAAAACAAAAAAGAGTGACAGATTGGATAGGAAAACAAAACCCTACAATCTGTTGTTTATAAGAAACAATAAAAAAAAACAAAGATATACATAAAATAAAGCTAAGGGAATGGGGAAAAATTGCTATGCATCAAGTGAATTTAAAAAATAAAACAAGAGAAGCCATCATGTTATCAAACAAATCAAAAACATTTTAAAAATAAAAAGAGATAAATAAGAAAATTCCATTGTCACAAAGAAGCATAAATAAAACTAATATCAGTAATAAACATATGTCCAAGTGCTTTAGTATACATATTCATAAAGGAAATATTAATTACACTATAAGAAGGCATACACAATAAAACTATAGTGACAGGAAACTTCTCTCAGGTATTGACAACTAGCAGAAAGATTATGAAAAGGGGGAAATGGAATTAAGTAAATTCCTGGAGAAATTAGAATAAAATATCCATTTGTTTCTCAGGCATGTATGATTTTTCATGACCTTATTTAGGGTTTTCTTGAAAAAGAAACTAGAATAGTTTGTCCTTGCCTTTACCAGTTCATTTTGCAGATGAAGGAAACAAGGCAACAGAGCTAAGTGACTTGACCAGTGTGAAGACCGAGTTAGCACTCTGAACACCTTAGATCAGCGGGAGACAGAATAAGCAAAAGTCCTTGCTTTTTATTCTTGGTCTTTATGGGTAGAAGTGAAGGGAATGGACACAGGATCTGCACGACCTTCCTTCTTCTCCTCTACCTACAAAGTGACTCTGGCTTGTCTTACTCCACCCCTTAACTCTCCTATAATTCTCTGTATACACCAAAAGAGCAAGCCAGCACAGAATAGTGTAAAGGGTCATTTTCCAAGCATAAGCTAATAGAGTATTGTCCAATGGGTAATTAGCCTTAAGTGCTCAGTTTTCTGACCCCAGTTCATCAACTCAGAGTTTCAGCCCTTTATAGATCAGAATCACACAGCTAGATATTGTCTGAAATCAGATTTAACTGAAGAAAATGAGTCTTACTGACTCCATTCCCACCACTTTATCTTCTGAACCAACTATTTGCCTTTATAATACTTATGATATGTTCTAAGCGGGACAGCAAATGAATAGACAAATAAGGTACAAAATAGATAGATAGATAGATAGATAGATAGATGGATATTTCTTAATATTGCAAAGACCTTTTAAAACTTAACAGTATAGTAGGGTACAGACATTGCAAACAAATGATGAAAGATAGAAATATTTAATACAGTTTTATAGACAATAATGCAATAACAATAGAAATCGATTTAGGGACTAAAGACAAAAGATACAAACTCAAGTAGAGACTCAACAATGAAATTTTAAATAATGAGTAAGTCAAAGAACAAATCATAGACATGATTAACCAATGTATAAATTTATTTATACCTATACATTATAGGTATTTTACAATAAAATAATATTTCACTTTATTAAAAAACTATCAATTGAGATGATCATGTGATTTTGCATGTTTTATCTTTTAATATGATTAATTATTTTAATCATTTTCCTAATATTGATCAGTGCATCCTTGTTATAAATCCTATTTGATTATGATCAATGATTTTTTTTGATAAATCATTTTAGTCTATTTGACAGGGTTTAATTAACATTTTTACTCAATATTCATCAATGTTATTGATTTACACTTTTCTCTTTTTATTTTTTTTCTTGATTAGATATTAGAATTATATTTGTTTCATAAAATGATTCATGTATAATTCTTTCTCAATTTTTGAAAATAATTTGTTAAGTATGGGTACTAATACTACCTTAGAAATTTGACAAAATTCTCCTCTGGATTCATCATGACTGCCCCTGCCCCTTAACTTTGACTCTATTTCCTGATATCTTTTTGGTTTTCTGGTAGTCTGAATATTTTATATTTTTGAAAGTATTCTTCAATTTCTTTTGTTTTTCTTTTCCAGTTTTGTTAGCATATAAATCTGCATAGTATGTTCTGATTCTCTTCTTATTTCTTCTAATTTTCCTGTGATTTCAACTTCCTCATTTCTAGTTTTGAGTTTTATTCTTTTTAATAAGATCTGTTAAGGGTTCACCAATTTTAGTACTCTTTTCAAAATCCACATTTTAGTTTTTTTCATTATTCCTATTTTTCCAACCTATTTCTCCTCTATTTTCATATATTCTTATTGCTTTTTAATATTTATTTGTTCATAATTTCATTTCAATGCACATGCAGTTCATTGATCCTTTCTTTTCTTATTTTGCTAATTTGTATTTGTAAAGATATGATTTTCCCCCTGAAGTGTATCCAAAAATGTTGTTGTATAATTGTTTTATCATCATTATTTTATTTTATACATTGGTTAATCATGTCTATGATTTGTTCTTTGACTTTCTCATTATTTAAAATTTCATTGTACATAAGGATCCTTTTCCATTTTTCAATGATCTCTTTGGGATACTAACCTAAAGATGGTATTGTTGGATCAAAGGGTATGCACAGTTCTAGGGTATAGTTCCAGATTGCTCTCCAGAAGGGTTGAATCATTTCCCATCTGCAGCAAAAATGCATTTAGTGTTCTGGTTTTTCTCCAACATTAATTATTTTCCATTTATGTCATATTAGCCAATTTGATGAGTGAGGTGTTACCCAAGTGCTCTTTTCATTTTAATTTCTCCAATCAATATTGATTTAGAGCATTTTTAAAAATATGACTATAGATGGATTAGAGATCTAAAAATAGCCTCTTCATGTACTTTGACCATTTAACAATTGGGGAATGACTTATATTCTTATAATTTTGACTCAGTTCCCTATGTATTTTATAAATGAAAATTGTATCAGAAACACTGGCTTAAAATTATTTCCTATCTTTCTACTTCTTTTCTAATCTATATATCATTGGTTTTATTTGTTGAAAAATGTTTCAATTCAATGTAATCAAAATTATCCATCTTGAATTTCATAATTTCTCTATTTCCTGTTTGGTCATGATTTTTTCCCTTCTACATGGACATGAGAGGTTAACTACCTCTTGCTCTTCAAATTTGCCTATAGTATTATCCTTTATGTCAAAATCATATACTTGTTTTGCCATTATCTTGGTATATAGTATAGATGTTAATCAATACCTAGTTTCTAGCATACTATTTTCCTGTTTATCCAATAGTTTTTGGCAAATAGTAGTTCTCATCCCAGAAGTTTGTATCTTTAGATTTACCAAAGAGTAGATTTAGGAAAAATGAGTTTGTCCTACTATTTATGTACTTCTTCAGGGTGTGTAATTAATACTATGCTATTTTAATATAAGGATAATATTGGTCAAATGAACATTAGTTAGGTAGCAACTATGCACTTCACTATGATTTGAAGAAGTCACAAAAACAAGGCAGTGTATCCTCCTCACAAATAATTCAGTCCAATGCTATAATATTGTAAAATATTTAGTACTATGTCATTACCATCATCACCATCATCATCATCACCATCATTATCATCATCATTCTTAATTTTGATGACAAAACCAAATTTTTCACTATGGAAAGTGACCAAGCATGATTATTTTTATCATTAAATATTATCCACATCTTAATATATTATTTTAATATATTGTTTGTATTGTAGACAACTGTTCTTCCAAATATATGAAACTGAATTGCTATGTGAATACAAGTAAGTGAAGACAAAGTACTTCTTCACTCTGCAGAAATATTTGCTGTGAAATTTGTTAACTTTCATATTTTTTAATTGAAAAGGTTATAATACTTTAAGTTTTCCCTCCCATTTAAACACAAATTTTCTTGACTCTTTCTGAAGCTCAAATAATTTTCTAATACCTGAAAAACTTGTAGGGTTAACGAACCTAATATTGATGACAAAGGTAATCCAAGTATCAAAGTCATTGGTAAAGGATTCTCTCCTCATTGGTGGAGATCAATGGCCTGGGCCTAAGAGGTGGGGCAGTGTTGGCCAGAGTTGGAGGGAGAAGAAATTATTTTCTCTTCTAGTCTCTTCAAGCTCTTCAGTATCTTTGAGTCTCCTCAAGTTCTTCAATATCTTCAAGTTCATCAGTTGTCTTCATTTCTAAGTATTTTCAAATATCTTCAAGCATCTTTAGGTGCTTATAGCTTTCAACTTCAGGAGAGAAGATGAATGATGTCAATCCCACCAGGTTTCTGAAGGAAAAAAAAAACTGTGAAGAATCCAACACTAAAGGAGCTATCTACCACATTCCTATTTTCAGCTTATCATACAAGAGACTAGGAAATTTCCCTTTAGTTAAGTTCTTTAATTCTCCCTCTTGTTTGAGATGTTATTTCACGTCTAGTGAGAGAGCTCCTTCATTTTCTATCATGTGTTTTCTTCTGATCTGTTTTCCCATTTAATTAGATAAATGGGTTTCTTTGATAAATGTTTTATATGTTCACTGTGGAATTTGTATTTGACGAAAAGGGAGTCAAGTTTTGGATATAAACCCTAGGTCCTTCTTTCCTCTCCTCAATTAATGAAGCATCAATCAAAAGTTAGCTTGAACCTGAAAAAAATCATCTCCCTAGAATAATAATTTTTAAGGGAACAGAAAGACATTTTAGTAAAAATGACTCATTCCTCTGAGCAGAGAAGAATACCCAAGCTTCTGATTCTAACCCCTTGCTTCTGCTCCTGACAGGAATTAAAGTCACCCTTGGAAGAAAACAAAAGAGAATAGTAGCCAAGAGTTGTTTCTTCTGCCTTCCTTCTATCCATACAGTGACACCCCAAGATATGTTGAGATCAGTTCTCACTGCAAAAATAAATTATCTCATCATCATTCCTCGATCCTGTTTTTTTTTTTTCCATTTCCAGCTCTCTGAACTTGCTTTCGAAACTGAAAAAGGAACTGTTGAGTGAAAAAATTGAAGGGTCCATTCACCTTCTTCCACCAAGATAAAGTTCCCATCAAAACAGGAAAGAAGAGAACAGTATTTGGGAGTATGTATGAAAGAGGGATGTACAGGAAATTTAAGCAATGTTCCCTATCTGCTCAATTTCTTGAGCCCTTTACTTTATTTCTTCTGTGGAAATTATCACTTCATCTTCTTAGAATCAACTTACTTTTTATCACTTATGATAAATGTATTCTATTTACTTTTTTCTTCTTCACCAGGATGATAGGAATGAACATAAAAATATATTCTGAGGACTTTTTATCAGAGATACTGTTATAAGAAAAAGCATTTTGAAGAGATAGTTCTGTGGCATTACAGATTATTATCTGCTCATCAATTCTCTCTCACTCAATTAACTTGTAGTTATTATCTTTTAAGGCATTAAGGATCATCCACTGTCAAAAACTTGTAGAGTTACAGAATTAAAAGAGTCCTCAGGTATCATTGATCCCAGTCCTTTCATTTTATACATAACAAAATTGAGGCTGAGAGTGTTTCTTAGTGTTTAAGCTTTTCATGAACATGTATAAAGCATTTTAACTGTCTATGTTGCAGGAAAGTTTATGAATTCCAGCATTTTAGCTCTTCACAATACTTCAGCTTTAGGGTCATATCTCTCTGACTGCAGTAGTGATAGTTAGAGCAGGTGGAGGAAAAAGATTTCCCTCTCTTTGCTCTTCTTCCAGGAGGTTTCTTCACCTCCTAACTCATTTTCACCATTAAAACATATTCAAACATAATTAGCATAACATTAAAAATAGAGGAAATTTTGTAATTGCTAGTTGTTCTGTAGCCATGGTTACATCAAAGATTTATAGCAAGGAACTCCAGGCCAGGCACGAACAAGCAGTTAACAAGAACAGCAGTAAGATAATGTTTGTGTGCATGTGTGCAGGTGTGCTGACGTGAATGTTTGCCAAAAAAAAAAAAAAAAAAAAAAAAAAAAGCAGGGGAAAAAAGAGAGAATATTCAGTGACATTTAAGGTGCTAATATCTGGAAGTCAACCTTTAATTTGACAGCTTTTAGTGCTAGTTAATTTCATTCATCCAGTCGAGGTGTAGGAAATTTGCAGCACCTTTAAATTATCACATTTTTTCACACTGCCTGAGGCCTATGTGGAATACCTGAACCGTACAATTTTTTTTTTTTTTTTTTTTACCTTTTTTCAGGTCAGTTGAAGTAAAACTTTCATTCCCTTTCGCAGACAATTAATCTTTAGCTAATTGAAGCAGGGATGCTGTAGGATGGGTTTCAGTGGGGCCTGTAAATCTCATTTAGCAAAGTGAATTCAAGGCACATGCTGCACCTAATGATGTGACAGGTGGGCTGCACCACAAGACAGCAGCTTCAGAAAAGTTGATTCTCATTAGACCTGCAGAGTCCTGCAGTCAGTTTTCTGATGGCTAAAGAACACTAATCACATCTGTTTGCTACTTGGGTAGGGAGGGGGAGGCAGAAAGAAAGGTGGGAGCAGGGGAGGAGAAAGACAGGAAATAAAAAAGAAGGGAGAGGGCAAATTTTTATTCCTTTCTTTCATGAGTTAATATCCTTGACTCCTGCCCAAAAACACAGCAGGCTTACCGCCCACCATGAGATCAGCCTCCATTCTGCTGACTCCTACAGGGTGCACCCTTTTTCTAATTAACTGAAATGGCTATGGAAAGCAAAGAAGGCCTTGTGTTGGGTGAACCAATTATTTTGAAGGGTATTAAGTCATCAGATTTACTTTTATCTTGATTGCATTGTGGAAATCGTGCATAATTAATGGTGGGAGCTTATTAGGAAAATGATTAGGCAAATTACACAGGTGTTGGATGCATTTTTTATGATAAATTTGCTAGAACAATCTTGCAATTCCATCTGTTCAGCTCATATCAGAATGTCACTCTGAAGAAATTAATGGTGCACAGTCGCACAAAGTTACTCAAGGCCTTGGATGCAGAATTATGTAAAAAAAATATACTTAAAATTATCCACCAATTTTCTAATAAATACTTGATGTTTCAGTTTAATAAATTAGTTATTTAATTTGGAAAGGAAATTTTATTCACATGGAAACAAAAAAAAGCAAATGTAAACCTCATTCCATCAGTTTGATATGTATGTAAATAAAAAGTAATCATGAGATATGTAATTACTCTTTGGATGATGACTACAGATGAGCTTCTGGCACAAAAATCATCTGAACCCAGGTGTTTTCCCCAAAACATCCAACTATATCTACAGTCACACACAATGCCAAATTATATTCTGCTATTATTGGTATATATTTGGCTTATCATCTGTATCAAAGACATTTGTATATGATACTTTAATACTAAGGAGATCTTTCAAAATGAATGAGATCAAAGAAATATTAGGATACAAAAAAATGCTATTTGCTCTATCTGATTGGGTCATATAGCTCATTACCCCCTTTAGATATAAAAGTTCATGATTTGTCTCTTTTTGTGTGAACTTCTGGTCACTAGTGATCACATATTTGCATGTAATGTGAAAGATCAGTTTATTAGTTTTATCTTCTCTATGTTTTCAGGTTTGTATGAAAAACACTGAGGGATATTACTGTGGATGTTATTCAGTACTTCATATTTCCTTTTCCCATCTTGAATGAATAGGGATAAATCTTTCTAAGTCTCAACTATTAGTGCTTTGAGGGTGACTTGAGGTATGAGGTTTTTCTCCTTTGTCTTATTCTCTCTGTTCTGTTTCTCTCTAGAGATTGGATCAGTTATACTCTGTTATAACATTTACCTTGCTTTTAGCCTAGGATTAATATAATGGCCTTCAGGTCTATACAACATTATTTTAAGGAATTTGCATGAGGCTAAAAGTTATTAATTCAATAACAATAGTCCATAGCCCTGGGTTATGGATATTCCTTACATTTGGTCATAGATTTAACCCTTTTTTTTTTTCCTTTTCATTTCCAGCTAAACCTTCTCTTCTTTATATCTGAAGCAAAATCAGAATACAAGAAACTCAGATAAAAGAAGCAATCAATTTTTACTAAAGTATATGTTATTTAATAGCCATGGGGAGGAAAAATTGGGAAACAAGTAGAACTTTTGGAATTTCATTCAGACCTTGAAGAGGTGACTATAGCCAGCAGGTTCAATCTGAGTTCTCTGTTTCAAGATGCCTGCTGGGAGCCTGGGTCAGGAATTCTTTCCAGCTTAACTTATTAAAACCTGACAGGACAAGGGACATACTTTCTCCACTGCAGCTTCTGTTGTTGTTATGTTTTTTTTTTTGTTTGTTTGTTTGTTTCTGATACTTCTTCTAAGGTTGCTATTTCAACAAACTGTGTGTGCCTTTGTAAAAACTCAAGTTCAATTTACAAATGTCCTAATTTCTCTAGTGGCTGAAAGGGAAGGAGTGTACCTCTGAACTACAAATACAAAAATGTCAGTCACCTGCTTTTGTATGTTTATCTGTGTGTGTGTGTGTATAGATATATATGTGCATACCTGTTTGACATAATCTTGACAGCTTAACTCATAAATTTCTCTCTCCTGTGTCAATCTGAATAACCTCTTATGCACTGTATTTGTAGGAGTTTGAAAACTGTTTCTCTAGGACAAAGATAGAATAAAAAAATCAAAATTAAATAAAGATCATAATCACTCTTTTTTTTTTAAAGTAATTATCTCAAAAGGGGTGATCTCTTGGGCACTGTCAAAGTTCATGAAAAGGCAACAATTATTTGCTGAATGTGGCATTATATCTAACCATGTACTGTAATGCCATTGAAAGTTGATATATAAAGATTTTAAGTTGCTCATTTGGAATTTCCCAGCCAAAATGACCTTTGTTATACTGTATGTCAGCTTTTCATTTAGCATATGATAAATTGTGAAAACATCTAAGTAATGCGGGCACCAAACCCATTTTTCTATAAGTTATCCAAGTACTTAAAGCAAAATCTAATAATAATTTTTTTATCATTTATTATAATTAACTTGGGAATTGCAGCTATATAGACTTGATTTAACACCTTAAGCTGAGAATGAAACAGAGATGTTGATCTCAGAATTCAGAGTCAGTAGGGGTACCTGAGATTACTTTTAATGCCAGAATTATGTGAGCTCTGTAGAGATTTTTGGCTCACCTCTAATACCAACCTTTTCTAAAGAGATTTTTATCTTAGATGTGAAAAAAATGCTAATAACTTTGTTCTTATACTTCTCCCTTCCCAAAGATAGAATAATGTTTCAATTTTTTCCTAACAAGTCTCTGTGATCAATTTGGAATAAGAAAATCAAAGTTCTTCCTACATTTATTTTTTAATCTTAGTAGCACAGAGACTATTACTCAAGTTGCACTTCTTTATTTAATTTTTTTTAAAAATCATAGTAACATGATTTAGGCATTGGGGTTATTTAATGATGGTCTTAATGACAATCAATTATAATAAAAACATTTTATATTTTGGAGGTCTCAAGCATTTCATTACATTAAGGAACTATTATTTCTTTTCAATATGAGAAATACCTGATGTAGGAATTAGCCCCTCATATAGATTGCAGTCCACCAATGACTTCATTAATACAGATGATTACTACAGATCTCTTAATGCAACGAAGGCATTTAGAGGTAAATGTATCATAGTCACACAACTAGTGTCAGAGGAAGAATTTGAAACAAGTTCTTCAAATAAGCACTCTGTAGACTGTGTCTACAATTGAATCTGATTAAATGTTTGAAAAGAGAATTACTTTTTAATTTATGTTTTTGCTTATTTAATTTATAAAGATATAGTATGTTATATCCAGTAGGTAAATGGATATAGTTAGGAAGACCTAGGTTCAAATAATTCTGATGAAACATACTAACTGTGTGATTTTGATGAATTCATTTAATCTCTCAGAGACTAATTCATTTACTTAGTTCTTTGAGAAGTTGATACAGTATTATACTAACAGATTTCCTTTTTCAAATATTTTATACTAGTAGTCATTGAACCAGATTTTTAAAGAAAAGACAAACAAAATATTTAATAGTTCTTGCTATACTTTTTATTCATTAATATTAGCCATGTGACCAAAAAAAAGGAAAAGAAAAAAAGGGGGGAAGATTTATGCTTCAATTTGCTCTCAATTTTTCATAATTTCCATCTATCTGGAGATGGAGAACATTTTTTATAATGAGTTTTTTGGAATTATAATGATCCATTGTGTAAATTGAAGGAATTGTCTTTCACAGTTGGTTATAATTACAAAATTGCTATTTCTGTGTACAGTATTCTTCTGCTTCTACTGTCTTCAATTTGCATCAGTACACATATTTTTTCCAGATTTTCTTTAAACCATCCCTTTCATCATTTCTTACAATATAAAAGATTTCCATCACAATCATATATGAAAACTTATTCTGCCATTTACAAATTTATAGGCAACCCCTCAATTTCCAATTCTTTGTCTCCGCAAAAAGATGCTATATTTTTGTACATATAAATCCTTTCATGAATGCTGGAAAACTGTCTATTTCATTGTGACATTCTATATAGCAATAGAGCTGGGATTACAACTAAGAATGACCTACCCAGAAAAAGTGAGTATTATCCTTCAGGGAAAAAAGTAGACATTCAATGAAATAGACAGTTTTCAAGCATTCATGATGAAAAAGCAGAACTAAAAAAAACTTATTTTTAAATACAGGACTCAGAAGACGCATAAGGAGGTAATCAGGAAAATGGGATTTAATAGGTTTATCTTTTTACATGCTATAAGAGAGGATGATGCTTGTAACTATTTAAACTATATTTAGTATATTTAGAGTTCATGAGTTTCCACTCTGGAGGTAGAATAATTTTTTCAAGTGAGTATTCTGGAATTGTTTTGAATCATTATTTGAGCAAAGTACTTCAGTTGTTCATAGTTGCTCATCATTATAGAAATTGTCCACTAAAGTTTACATTAGTTTATGTAAGTCTTTTTCTCTTTTGCTCTGACTTTTGTCACCTAATATGATTCATAAAGCAATATGTGTTAAAATAAACAAATACATGTGAAAAAAACAAATTTTACTGTTGAGTTTCTTAAAATTAATCTTTGATGTTGTTTCTTATATATGATATATTCTGTAGAGTTCAGATTTGGTTGAGACAAAGTTATGAAAATCTATAAGTTTGTTGTATGTTTATTTTTTGTTCAATATTATGGGAAGTTTTCCTAGATGTGATATTTTTGGTAACAAGTCTAATTCTTTTAATTAATTGTAGATATATACTATTACATGCCTTTTGTCATACCTACATATTAATCAGGTACAATTCTAACTGTAGCTGCTGCATATTTATTATTTTTGTTTACTTGCTTCTTGTAAAATTTTCTCTTTGATCTGGAGATTTTGAAATTTATAAATAATATTCCTCTGTGTTTTCCTTATAGCATCTGTTTGAGGTAAAAATTGGTAGAATTTTTTCCTATTTCTACTTTCTCTTCATATTCTATCACTATAGAAGAATTTTCTTTAATCATTTCTTGTATTACTGTGTCCAAGTTCTTTTTTTGATCACAGCTTTTAGTTAGTCTAATTATTACTATATCTTCTCTTCTTGATTTTTTCTTTACATCTGTTGACTTTATTATAAAACATTTTACAATCTCTTCTATTTTTTTTTCATTTTTTCATATTTTATTTTGTTATTTTTTGGTCTCATAGCTTCATTGGATTTCCCTTACCAAATACTAATTTATTTTTTTTTATTTTTTTTATTTTTTTGGAGGCTGGGGTTGACTTGCCCAGGGTCACACAGCTAGGAAGTGTTAAGTGTCTGAGACCAGATTTGAACTCGGGTCCTCCTGAATTCAGGGCTGGTGCTCTATCCACTGCGCCACCTAGCTGCCCCCTACCAAATACTAATTTTCAAAGAATTATTTTTTCTCTTTAAGACTCTATCTCCTTTTCTAGTTAGTTAACATTTTTTTCATAATCTTGTTTTCCTTGAATGGTTCTTACTTATTTTATTTTTGTTTCTGCTTTTCCTCAATCTTCTCATTTGACTTTTTTGTTGTTATTCAATTAACAAGCCTTTATTTTTATTTTCTCTCCCATTTTTCCCACATAATTAAAAACTTTTTTTAAAATGTATGAGTGTTGGAGGGGAAGTGGGAAAGAAAACAAAAGTTTGATTAAAGTTATTTTTTCCTAGTTTTTTTTTTTTTTTTAGTTTAATTATTTTTAATATGAATTATGTTGGGAAAGAAAAATCAGAGCAAACAGGAAAAAAAAAAAAACATGGGAATGATTAAAAAAAAAGAAGAAGTGAATATAAATTGTGTTGATTTACATTCAGTCTCTTTAGTTCTTTCTCTGATTCTAAATGCGATTTTCTGTCCAAAGTCTATTGGGATTCCTTCAGATCACTGAACCAAATTTTTCAAACCTGGTCATAGCATATTATTGCTGTTATTGGGTACAAAGTATTCCTGGTTCAGCTTGTTTTGCTCAATATTAATTCATGCAAATCTTTCCAGGTCTTTTTTATAATCAGCTTGTTCATTATTTTTTATAGAACAACAGTATTCCAATTCTTTCATGTACCATAGCTTGTTCAGTATTCCCCAATTGATGGACATTCACTCCTTTTCCAGTCCTTTGCAACCACAAAAAAAGAGATAATACAAACCTTTTTGCACATAGGGGGTACTTTTCCCTCTTTTATGATTTCCTTGGGATATAGACCCAGTAATTGCATAACTTAGGTGAAGGGTATGCACCTTTTTGTACCCTTGTGGGCATAGTTCTAGATTGCTTTCCAGAATGGTTGGATCATTTCACAACTCCACCATTAATGCATTAATGTCCCAGTTTCCCCATATCCACTCCAACACTTGTCATTATCTTTTCCTGTCATCTTAGCCAATGTGAGAGATGTTTTAATTTGCATTTATCTAATCAATAGTGATTTTGAGCATTTTTTCATATAAAAATAAGGGGCTTTAATTTCATCATCTGAAAATCGTCTATTCATATCCTTTGATCATTTGTCAATTGGGGAATGACATATATTCTTATAAATTAGACAAAGTTTTTTATATATTTTATAAATGAGACTTTTATCAGAAATACTGGCTGTAATGATTTTTCTCAGCTTTGTACTTCCCTTTTAATCTTGTTTCTATTGGTTTTGTTTGTACTAAAATGTTTTAATTTAATGTCATCAAAGTTATCCATTTCGCCTTTCATAATGTTCTCCAGTTCATCTTTGGTCATAAATTCCTCCCTTTTCCAAAGATATGATAGATAAATTGTCCCTTTCCTCTTAATTTGTTTATGTTACCATTGTTTATGCCCCAATCATATATCCATTTTTACCTTATTTTGGTATGTGGTATGAGATGTAAGTCTATACTGAGTTTTTGACATTATTTTCTACTTTCCCCAGCAATTTTTATCAAATAGTAAGTTCTTATGCCAGAAGCTGGAGTCTGGGGATTTATCAAATGGCTACAGGCCTTGCTTATTGTGTTGTGTTTATATAATATATTTCACTGATCCTCCACTCTATTTCTTAACCAGTACCAAATGGTTTTCATGATTACTGCTTTATACTAAAGTTCATTTGATTTTTGAAGTATTTTTTGAGTTCTTCTATAAATTCTTTTCCAGCAAAGAGCCATTAAAAAACCCTACTCTTTCCTATTCCCATAGTACCTTTATTTTTATGGTTGAGTAATTTCTTCTTTTCTTGTTCATTTTTTTTCTTAATGACAACGATTGGTGTAAATACCCTAATACTGGGGTACAGGAATGGTGCCTTTGTCAGCACTTCATTTCTCTTCTCTGAAATGAAGTCCCAAACCAAAATTTCACCTTCCTGCAAGTGCCCACAGCCAGCAGTGCCCCTGCCTCAACACTTTTTTATTGTTGTTGTTGTTGACTTGCCCAGGGTCACACAGCCAGGAAAGTGTTAAGTATCTGAGACCAGATTTGAACTCGACCTGACTTCAGGACTGGTGTGCTATCTACTGTACTACCTAGCTGCCCCCCCCCCTCATAATTCTTAACTCACTGGGTGTATATGTATTTTCATGTACAATGCTACATCTCTTCAGCATAGCTGAGCCTGGTATCCCTTATTAACTCTCAGTCTTAGACTCAGAAACCCAACTCCCCACACTGTGGAAGAGTTGAAACTCTATTGCTTTGGTTGAGTCTACTTGGAAATCCAATTAGCCTCTGAAGTTTCTGCAGTACTAGCATGGAGGTGTTTATACTTAACACCAGTTAAACCTCAATCTTAAAGCTTTTGGGGCAGTTTATCCTATTGTCCCAAGAGCACTCCTGCTCTGCCCAAAGTCTTATTTGTTTTTCACTGGTCTGTGTTCACCCTGAAGTGCAATTTTGTTTTGTTTGTGGAGAACATCTGGATAGCTTGCAATTTTCTGACCAATACTAAGATCTTCCCAGAATTCTCCCCCCAGAATAACAATTCTTAAATGCATGCTGATAATGTAATAAAAATTACAAGTAATAAAGGGTCAGGGAAAAATAGACCAAAAATTAATTGGAAACTACATAATCTAATCCTAAATAATGAGTAGTTAAAACAACAAATCACAGACACAATCGATGATTTCATCCAAGAGAATGACAATAATGAGACAACATACCAAAATTTATGGGATGGCCAAAGCAGTTTTCAGAGGATGTTTAATATCTCTAGATGCTTACTTACACAAAATAGAAAAAAGAGAAGATCAATCAATTGAGCATGAAATTTTAAAAGCTAGAGAAAGAAAAAAATAACCCCCCCAATTAAATACCAAATTTGAAATTCTGAAAATAAAAGGGGAGATCAATAAAATTAAAAGTAAGAAAAATATTGAACTAATAAAACTAGGAGTTGATTTTATGAAAAAGCATAAAATGATAAGCCTTTGGTTAATTTTATTAGAAATATGAAAGAATAAAATCAGGTTGCAAGTATCACAAATGAAAAAGATGCACTTTCCACTAATGAAAAGGAACTAGAACAATAATTAGGAGCTATTTTGCCCAACTGTATGGCAATAAATGTGATTATCAAAGTGAAATGGTTGAATACTTACAAAAATATAATTTCCTAAGTTAACAGAGGAGAAAATAGATTTAAATAGTCCCACTTTAGAAAAATAAATTGAACAAGCTACTAATCAACTCTCTAAGAAAAGCTCTCTAGATTCACATAAATTTACATGTCCATTCTACCAAAAAAAAAAAAATAATAATAATAAATAAATAAATAAATTATTTCAATACAATGCAAACTATGTGGGAAAATAGGGAAAGTAGTCCTACCAAATGCCTTTTATGACACAGATATGGTGCTGATACCTGAACCAGGTAGAGTCAAAATAGAGAAAAAAAATTATAGACCAATTTTCCTAATGAATATTGATGCAAAAATCTTAAATAAAATATTAGAAAAATGATGACAGCAAATTATCACCAGAATATTATATCATGACCCACTTGGATTACTAAGGAATATAGCATTGGTTCAATATTGGGAAAATTATTAGCATACTTGACTATATCAAAAGGCAAACTAAAAGAAATCATATGACCATATACAGAAAAAGTCTTTGACAAAATCCAATACCCATTCCTATTAAAACAGGAGAGTATAGAAATTAATGGTTTTCCTTAAAATGATTATTGAAAAACTATTTGAAATCAGCAAACATTATATGTAATGAGATAAACTAGAATCATTCCCAGTAAGATCAGAGGTGAAACAAGGTTGCCCACTATCACCATTGTTAAATATTTTATCAATAATGTTAACTTTACTAATAAGAAAAGAAAAAATAAACTAAAGGAATTAGAGTAGACAATGAAGAAACCAAATTATCACTCTTTGAAGAGGATATGATAGTACACTTAGAGCATCCTAGAAAACCAACTAAAAGACTACTAGAAAAAATTCACAACTTTAGCAAAGTTGCAGTGTACAAAATAAATCCACAAAAATCATCAGCGTTTCTGTATGTTACTAACAAAGTTCAGCAGCATGAGATGCAAAAAGAAATTTCATTTAAAATATTTGGGAGTCTGCCTACCAAAGCAAAGTTAGGAACTACATAAACATATTTACAAAACACTTTCCCCACAAAGTCAAATCTAATCAAGATAAAGTTGTGAAATGATCCAACCATTTGGAGCATAATGTAGAACTATCCCAAAGGGTTATAATACTGTGCATACCTTTTTATCCAGAAGTGCCACTTCTGGGTCTGTTTACCACAGAAATCACAAAGTAGATTATTAAGTGCTTATGGGTATGTCAAGTCAATATAATTAAAATGACAATTCTGCCTAAATTAATCTATTTATTAAGTGTCATATCAATTAAATTACTAAGAAATTATTTTACAGAGCTACAAAAAATTATAACAAAAAATTCATCTGGAAAAACAAAAGGTCAATAATTTCAAGGAAATTAATTTTAAAAATGCAAATGAAAGTGGTCTAGCTAAGCCAGATCTAAAATTTTATTATAAAGCAAGAGTCATCAAAACTATTTGGTACTGGCTAAGAAATTGAGTAGTTGATCAATTCACAAGACACAATAGTCAAAGACTATAGCAATCTAGTGTTTGATAAAGCCAAAGTCTCCAGCTTCTGGGACAACAACTCACTATTTCACAAAAATTGCTTGTAAAATTGGAAATTAACATGGCAGAAACTAGGCATTGATCCACATCTATCACCCTAAATACCAAAATAAAGTCACAAATGGGTTCATGATATAAACATAAAAGTGATTCTATAAGCAACTTAGAAGAAAAAAGAATACTCTTATTTCTCAGATCTGTGGAGAAAGAAGGAATTTATGGCCAAAGAAGAACTACAGTACATTTTGGAATGGAAAGGTAATGGAGGAAAAGGAAAAAGAAAAAAATGGAACACAAGGTTTTGCAAGGATGAGTGTTGAAGATTATCAAGGCATGTATTTTGAAAATAAAATGCTTTAAAAAAAAAAATCCGGCTGAATGTCCAATGCCACAAAAGTGTAGTTATAAGATTAAAAAAAAAAAAAAACACACAAAAATTAAAATAAATATTGTAAAATCAGTATCAAATCAAAAACAAACATTAATAAAAATTATCATATGTTTGAAGAAGTAATAATTTACATGTTTTTATTGTAAATCAGTAAATTTATTTTTTTTGCTCAGCATGATGCACCACTGCATTAAGTTGTTGTTGTTTTTTAAATCTTAGTAAATTAGTATTATGTAATCTCTTCTGATTGTGCTTTCCATTTTTGCACAGAACTTAATTTTTACTCACTTTCTATTATGTTTTTTTATTATTGTTGAAGAAACCTTCTATTACATATATGATCCAACTTTCATTCTTGTGTTTACTTGTAATCACAGAGACTATGAGAAATTTTCCACATCCTTCTTCTTAGGGGATTAACTGTCTTTTGATTTTTTTTTTTCCTTCTCAGTTCTCTAGAGTAAATCATTCTCTTTTTTTCTGTTGAATTGTTTGTTTTATTTGACATCATTTTATTTTTTTAATGAAGTCATATAGTATAATGTAATTTATGTACAGTAAGGGTTTTATAATTTTTTTTTTTAATCTCGGTAACTTGGAAATCATTCTTTGTTCTCTTTAGTTGAGATGATAATAAATTGAAAACCAAGTTGAACCATAATGGGGTTAAATTGTGTACTTGTAAAATACCAGTTGAAATATCAAGTTTTTTGATATTGTATTGATGACATGTTTTAAATAAAGAAGGCTTTTTATATAGATATTAAATATGCAAATATTCCAGCTATGGTTAGATCCATTTATATATTTATACTATATGAAGAAACCATGAATTTGCAACTGAGTCAAAGACATTATGGTAATACATAAAGACAGGCTAACTGTGATGGTACTTGCAGAAATGGCAAAGGGAGTACAAATAGATAATGAGGAGAAGAATGCCTTAAAAAGATGAATTGGTCAAATAGAAGGGAAAATATTGAAGAATATTATCATGTTAAAGGTGGGAGAGGTGATAAATGTAGAGAAAACATTTGAAAGAACATTTGAGAAAATTTTAAATAAGTGACAAAATTTGCTTTACTTGTAACAAGAAAAAAATACTTTTTTTCAAAAGAATCTGGGGCAGTAGATAGAGCATCAGCCCTGAATTCAGGAGAACCTGAGTTCAAATCTGGTCTCAGACACTTAACACTTCCTAGCTGTGTGACCCTGGACAAATCACTTAACCCCAGCCTCAGAAAAAAAAAATCTGAAATTTTTTAAAACTATTATGGTTAAAGGAAGATCAAGACATAAACTCAGAAGAAGATGTTAGTTTAAAAAGAGCTATAAGTAAAACCTCAAAAATATATGAATTGGCAAGAAGGCAAAATAGAGAACCATTCATTAAAGGTGTTTTAACATTTCCTTTCAAATAATTTTGAATAACTATTTAAATGTAATTCTGGAGAGGTATAGCCAACAAAATTTTGTACAGTCTAAAACATCCTTGTAACTCAAGACAATATAGATCAGAAAGATAGATCTGTGACAAAGGGGAGAAAACTGACTTAAAGTGGATGTAAATGAAATACTAGTGGTATGTCAAGACAGAAAGTAAGGGGAACTGTTAACTGTTCACAAAATAATCAGTGCTAGTACTGCACACAAGATCAAATGGTGCTTAAATTCCATTGCTTGTTGATCATAGGACAAGGGTAAGGTAGAGCTCTTTTTGTCAAAAGAAAGTCAGAACTCCTAAAGGCATTGTTACTTCTAGCCCCAGGGAATCAGAGAACCTGAGAAACATTAACAATTCTGGTCACACTGAAAGAGAAGCCCTGATGAGCAATATCAATTGCTATACTAAGAAATTGAGGGTCTTTCCTACCTAAGAATTAGAGTACAAAACAAGAGGGCACACTTCTGCTCAAATCACTACTTTTTTTTTTTAAATAAAGTTTTTTATTTTATTTTCAAAACATATGCGTGAATAATTTGATAACATTGGCCTTTGCACAGCCTTATGTTTCATATTTTATTTTCTCCTCCTTCCCCCCACCTCCTCCCCTAGATGGATTCAATATATGCTAAATGTTACAATATATGTTAAATCTAGCATGTATAAGCATAGTTATACAATCCTCTTGCTGCACAAAAGAAATCGGATTAAAAAAAAAAAAGAAAGTAAATGAGTAAGAAAACATAATGCAAGAGAACAATAACAAAAAAAAAATGAGAATTTATGTTATGATCCACACTCAATTCCTACAATCCTCCATTTGGGTATAGCTGGCTCTCTTTATCACAAGATCATTGGAACTGACATTAATCATCTCATTGTTGGAAGGAGTCATATTCATCAGAATTGATCATTGTATAATATTGATTTTGCCATATACAATGATCTCCTGGTTCTGCTTATTTCACTTAGCATCAGTTCATGTAAGTTTCTCTAGGACTTCCTAAAATCATCCTCCTGATCATTTCTTATAGAAAAATAATATTCTATAACATTCATAGACCATAACTTATTCAACCACTCTCCATCTGATGGGCATCCTCTCAGTTTCCAGTTTCTTGCCACTACAAAAAGGGTTGCCACAAACATTTTTGAACACGTGGGTCCCTTTCCTTCTTTTAATATCTCTAAGACCCATCATTGGGTCAAAGGGTATGCATCGTTTGATAAGTTTTTGAACATAGTTCCAAATTGCTCTTCAAAATGTCTGGATCCATTCACAACTCCACCAACAATGTATTAGTGTCCCAGTTTTCCCACATACCTTCCTAAATAAATAGATTAATTTAGGTGGTATTGTTGAGGGGGGTAGCCCCTTTGGTATTCCTTGTTTGATCTATAACTTCTTTTGGCACTTGGACTTTGATGTGGTCAAACTAGTTTGGGCTATCTGAGCTGGCCAGAGTTTTACAGCCCCCATTCTAATCTGCTCAGATAGACCAAATGGCATCAGGAAATTCCTTTTTTGGAAAAGACTTCTGTCTGTCCCCAAAAGATAACAAGAGAATCCTTAAAAGAGAGAACTCAAAAAATCTACTCTTGCAAATGGCCTTGTACCATGCAGCCATTTTGCCCACCGGCTCTCTGGTGTTTCCATTCTAATCAATAAAGACTATATTTCCATATAGCATTAAGTAGCAAATTCCTTTGCTGCCGAACCAGCCCTTGGTTACTTTAGGGAAGGAAGGAGAGAGAGAAAGGAACTGACCCATCTTTGTTTAGACCACAATTTACTCCTCATCAGTATTGTCATTTTTATTATATTCACTCAGCCTACCCATGAGCACTTGATATTTTTCCAACTGATTAGGTCTGACTTTATTTGTGTGGAAAGTGTTTTATAGTTGTGTTCATATAGATTCCCAAATATTTTATACTATTGACAGTTATTTTGAATGGAATTTCTTTTTGTATCTCTTGCTGATGGACTTTGTTGCTAATATATAAAAATGTTGATGATTTATGTGGATTTATTTTGTATCCTGAAACTTTGTAAAAGTTGTGGATTGTAGCTAATAATTTTTTAGTTATGTACATCATCATATCATCTGCAAAGAGTGATAATTTGGTTTCTTCATGACCTACTCTAAATTCTTTAAACTCTTTTTCTTCTCTTATTGCCAAAGCTAACATTTCTAATATAATATTGAATAATAATAATAATAATAATAATAATAATAGTGGGCAGCCTTGTTTCATTTCTGAAATTATTGGGAGTTGTTCTAGTTTGTCCCCATTACATATAATGCTTACTAATGGTTGTAAATAGATGCTACTTATTTTGAGGAAAAGTCCATTTATTCCTATACTCTCTAATGTTTTTAATGGGAATGGGTGTTGGATTTTATCAAATGCTTTTTCTGCATCTCTTGAGATAATCATATGATTTTTGTTAGTTTGATTATTGATATAGTTGATTATGCTGATAGTTTTCTTAATATTGAACCAGCCCTGCATTCCTGGTATAAATCCGACTTGATTTTAGTGTATTATCCTGGGGATGACTTTCTGTAATCTCATTGACAATATTTTATTTAAGATTTTTGCATCAATATTCATTAGGGAAATTGGCATATAATTTTCTTTTTTAATTTTTACCCTACCTGGTTTAGGTATCAGCACCATATCTATGCCATAAAAGAAATTTGGTAAGACTCCTTCTTTCCATATTTTTTCAAATAGTTTATATAGTATTGAAATTAGTTGTTCTTTGAAAATTTCATAAAATTCACATGTAAATAAATCCATGTAGCCCTGGAGACTTTTTCTTAGGGAGTTGATTAATAGCTGGTACTCTTTCTTTTTATAAAATGGGACTATTTAAATAATTTATTTCCTCTTCTGTTAATCTGGGCAATCTATATTTTTATAGATATTCCTTTGTTTCAGTTAGACTATCAAATTTATTGGCATAATTGGGCAAAATAACTCCTAATAATTATTCTAATTTCCTCTTCATTGGTAGAAAGTTCTCCTTTTCATTTTTGAGATTAACAATTTGATTTTTTTCTTTCCTTTTTCTAATCAAATTAACTCAGGGTTTATCTATT
Source organism: Sminthopsis crassicaudata (assembly GCF_048593235.1). Lineage (NCBI taxonomy): Eukaryota > Metazoa > Chordata > Mammalia > Dasyuromorphia > Dasyuridae > Sminthopsis > Sminthopsis crassicaudata. Next base: position 181,461,770 of record NC_133621.1, read on the forward strand.
TTGTTGTTTTTTTTTTTTTTTCATAAAAGCAACTCAGTTTTATTTACTAATTCAATGGTTTTCTTTTTATTTTAAATTTTATTAATCTCCCCTTTTATTTTCAGAATTTCAAATTTAGTGTTTACTTGAGGGTTTTTTAATTTGTTCTTTTTCTAGTTTTTTTTGTTTGTTTGTTTTTTGTTTTTGTTTTTTAGTTGTAAGCCCAATTTATTGATCTTCTCTTTCTCTATTTTATGTAAGTAAGCATCTAAAGATATAAAATTTCCCCTTATAACTGCTTTGCTGCATCCCACAAATTTTGATATGTTTGTCTCATTATTGTCATTCTCTTGGATGAAATTATTGTGTCTATGATTTGCTGCTTCATTTATTCATTCTTTAAGATTAGATTATTTAATTTCCAATTAACTTTTGATCTATTTTCTCCTGGCCTTATATTGCATGTGTTTTTTTTTTTTTTTTTTTTTTTTTTTTTTGCATCTGAAAAAAATGCATTTGTTATTTCTGCCTTCCTGCATTTGATTTTGAGGTCTTTATGTCCTAATATATGGCCAATTTTTGCATAGACTCCATGAACTGCCCAGAAGAAAGTGTATTCTTTTCTGTCTCCATTCAATTTTCTGCAAAGATCTATCATACCTAACTTTTCTCATATTGTATTTGCCTCTTTAACTTCATTCTTTTTTTGTGAGTTAATTTATCTAGTTCTAACAGAGCAAGATTGAAATTCCCCACTAGTAGTTTTGCTGTCTATTTCTTCTTGCATCTCTCTTAACTTCTCCTATAGGAATTTGGATGCTATACCACTTGGTGCATGTAAGTTTTGTATTGATATTGTTCCATTATCTATGGTACCCTTTACTAAAATATAGTTTCTTTCCTTATCTCTTTCAATTAGATCAATTTTTGCTTTTATTTGATCTGAGATCAGGATTGCTATCCCTAATTTTTCTTACTTCACTTGAAGCATAATTGATTCTGCTTTAGTTCTTTACTTTCACTCTGTATATATCACTGTGCTTTAAATGTTTTTTTTTTTTTTTCTTGTAAACAACATATTGTAGGATTCTGGCCTTTGATACAGTCTTACAGTCTGCTATGTGCTTCTATTTTATGGGAGAGTTCACATTCACAGTTAAAGTAACTAATTCTATATATACCCAAAGTTATGCCTTTCTTTTTCCTTCCCCCCTTAGCTCCTCCCTAGTATTTTGCTTTTGATGACCACCTCCCTCAAACTGTCCTCCTCCTTTAGAGCCCCTCCCCTTTTTTTACACCTTTTCCTTAATACTTCTGTTTTCCCTTCTATTAGTCTTTCCCTTTCTTTTCCCCCTTATCCACCCACTTCCTGATAAGGTGAGACAAGTTTCTCTGTGAAACCAAATATGTCTGATATTCTCTCTTTGAGTCAAATCTGATGAGAGTAAGATTCACATAATGCTCGTCTCTCTCCCTTCTTTCCCTCAATTTTCCCTCAATAGGTTTTCTTTTCCTCTTTATGAGATGTAATTTCCCTTATTTTACCTCTTTTTCCCTCCTTTTACAGTATGATCTCCTTTCCACCTCTTCTTTCTTTTTCATATTATCATAATAAAATCAAATTATACCCACATTCTCTAAGTGTACCCATAACAAAAATATTGTTCTCAAGAGTTCTTTTCTTTTTACCTTTTTATGTTTCTCTTGAGTTCTGTGTTTGGAGATCAAATTTTTTGTTCAATTCTGGTCTTTTCATTAGAAATAAGTAAAATTCACCTATATTATTAATTGTCCATATTCTTCCCTGAAAGTTAGTGCTCATTTTAGCTGGATAGCTTATTTTTGGCTATAATTCAAGTTCCTTTGCTTTTCACAATATCAGCTTCTAGGCACTTAGATCCTTTAAAGTGGATGCTGCTAGGTCCTGGGTAATCCTCATTGTTTGTTTCTGGCTGCTTGCAATATCTTTTCCTTGGTGTGATAGTTCTGAAATTTAACCATGATATTCCTTGGGGATTTAATTTTTGGGTCTTTCAGGAGGTAATTGGTGAATTATTTTGATGGCTCTCTTACATTCTGACTCTAAAATATCAGGGCAATTTTCTTTTCTGAGTTCCTGTAAAATAATATCTGTTTTTTTTTGTTTGTTTGTTTGTTTTGTTTTATTTTGTTTTGTTTTGTTTTTTTATCATGGCTTTCAGTAAATCCAATAATCCTTAGATTATCTCTTCTAAATCTATTTTTCAGGTCAGTTGTTTTTACTAGGAGATATTTCATATTCTGTTCTATTTTTTCACTTTCTTGTTTTGGTTTGACTAATCCTTGAAGTCTTATTGAGTAATTCACTTCCATGTGTTCAATTCTAATTTTTAGTGTATTATTTTCTTCAGTTACCTTTTTTTCTTAGCTCTTTTAGCAACTGGTCAATTGAATATTTTTGTTCATTGAATTATTTTTTCCATTTCATAAATTTTGTTTTGCAGTAAATTGATGCCTTTTTCATATCTTTTTTGTAGGGCATTATATGCTATTTACATTCTAACTTGCAAAGATCTCATTTCATTCCCCCATTTTTCTTTTAACTCTCTTTTAAGATCCTTTTTGCAATTTTCCAAGAAAGCCTTGTCTTTCTTTGGGACTTTATCTGGAGTTGTTTGCCTTTTTGAACCTCAGAATCTGAGGTCTGTTCTCTCTCTCCATAAAAGCTGTTTATGGTGAGAGTTTTTTTTTTTTTTTTTTTTTTGTTTTGTTTTGTTTTGTTTTTGTTTTTTTTTTCATTTTTTTAAGGCTTGAGGTCTGTTCAATGCAAAGGATTGACAGCTGCTTTAATTTGCCCTGGGGCAGTTCTGTTTATTGATTTCAGGTGCTGGGTAATCATGGCTAGGTTTGGCGGTCTTTCCTGGCTCTGTGGTTTACAATTTGCCTTTTGTAGCAAAGTCTGTCAAACCACATGTTTGCAACCAGGATAGAGTAGCCTAAGAGACTCACAGAAGATTCCCAGGTCCATGGAAACTGAAATTCTCTGACTCCCCCACCCCAGCTCTTTGCCCCAGTGCTCCCTGTGCTGCAGTCTGAGTTCAGCAGACTGTTCCCATACCAGCATGAAACAGACCTGTTCTCATGTTCTTCCAAGGTATCTTCTTCTGGGAATGTGTTGTCCTCCAAATATTTGTGGATTCTTTGACTCCAAAAATAATTTAGAGGCTTAATCTGCTATTGGTTTGAGAGAAGGTCAGAGGAGGTCACAGAAAGTCAAGCCTGCTCTCAGCCATTTTTGGTTCCACCCCCAATTTCCCAAATCACACTACTTTGGAAGCAATGAAAACTTCCAAACTATTGGAACTAGTTTTGAAAAGAAAGGCATGAAAAACTTTAAATTTGGGACTGTTTCCCTCATTTCTTCACTCTCTCCATGTTGAGAAAAGAGACCCAATATTAGTAAAAACTTCCAAATCAATAAATAATATGGGGGAAAAAAAACAATCAAATAATCACAACAAAAAGATTGTGCTTATAAAAAGCTACAATTGTGAGAGGAAAAATCAAGTCACAAAAGAAGACAATGAAGTCAAAGCAATTATAAGCAAAATATCAAAAAAAATATGATTAGTATAAAAGTGCAACAGAAATTCTTGGAAGAGCGAAAAAAATATTTTCAACACTATATAAGAGTGGTAGGGGAAGATTAAGTAAAGAAAGAAAGAAAAGAAAATTTTGGAAAAAAATAACAGCCTGGTAAAACAGGCACCAAAAAATAGTGAAAAAAAATAATAACACTTTAAAAAATGGAAATGACCAAACAGAGATTTTTAAAAAATAGCTTCTTGAAAAGCAAAATTGAGAAAATAGAAAAAAGAGATACAAATGTCCCCTAAATAAAATACTTCCTTAAAAATTAATAATTGGACAAACATAAGCTAATGACTCATTGAGACACCAAGAAATAACAAAACAAAGTAAATTTAAAAAAAAAAAAGGAAAGAAAAGGCAAATCATTTCATTTTTTAAAAACTGACCTGGAAAATAGATTGAGGAAATATCTTTTAGATTTAATAAATTATTTGAAAGCTATGATCAAAGGAAGAGTTTGTACATCATATGTCAAAAAATTATTAATGAAAACTTCCCTGATATCCTAGCACAAGAAAGTAATATAGAAATTTAAAATATTATAGCCAAATCACAGAATTCCCAGGTAAAAGAAAAATATTTTATATAACAAGGAAAAAATCATTCAAATACTGTGGAGTGCAAATCAAAATGACACAAGATATAGCATCTACCACATTAAAGAAAAGGATGGCTTGGAATATGCTGTTCTAGATGGCAAAAGAATTTGAATTACAACCTAGAATAACTTGCACAACAAAACTGAGGATAATTATTCAAGGTAGAAAAATGAATATTCAGTTTTAAATATTCCTAATGAAAATACCAAAACTGAAGAGAAAATATGACATTCACATATAAGATTCAAGAGACACATCAAAGGTAAACATGAAAGAGAAGTGATAAGGAACTCAACAAGGTTAAACTGTTTACCTTTCTATATGGGAAAATGATAAATATATATTCTTAGAACTTTATCTTTATTAAAGTTGTTAAGATTTAACATAGAAAAAGGTTATAAGAGTGAGTCAATTATATTGAGATTGAAAAATGAGTGAGAGAGAGAGATGCTTTCAAAGAAGAGGAAAGAAAGATGAAGAATGGGGGAAATTATCTCATATAAAAGAAGCAAATAAAATCAATAGCAGGCATCAGGGTGACTAAATCAGTAGCAGCAGTGACAGTTTCAAGACCTGTCAGCCCACAGGTGTCAACTTAGAAAGTTGCAGGAAAGATCAGTTGTATCAGGGTGGGAGTGGAGCACAGTCTAGCACAAGCCCTGAAACAAACAAACCTAGACAATTAAAAGATACACAAAAATTAAAATATTTTAATATCTTAATTTTAGGGGAAATTGGGCAGATGGCAGCCAGTGCTTACAGCTTATAAGAATTGATTTAAAGAGGGATAATATATACAGTTAGGTAGGCATAGAAATCTACCTTAATCAATCAGCCTATACAGATTTTTTGGAAGAGGTAGGATGAAAAGAGAAAGATAGGGATAAACAGAAGGAAAAAAGATAGGACTGAGGGAAAAAACCCACTAGTTATTATTACTAGTGGGTTTTTTCCCTCAGTCCTATCTGTGAAAATGAATGGGATGAACTCATCCATAAAATGGAAATGGATATCAGAATGTGTTAGAAACCACAACCCCAACATATGCTTTTTACAAGAAACATACTTGAAACAAAAAGAGACATACAGAGTAACAATGAGGAGTTGAAACAAATTCTTCTATATTTCAATGCAAGAAAAAAAGTTAGGGGTGGCAATTATATCACAGACAAAGCAAAAGCAAAAATACTTAATTAAAAGAGATTAATAGAGAAATTATATTTGGCTAAAAGGTATCAGAGCATCGAGGTGACACACTGGTTAGAGCACTAAGCTTGAAATAAGGGAGACTCATATTCATAAGTTCAAATTGACACTGATTAGATGTTTTGTCAAATGGTGGATTTGATTAATCCATTAAAAAGATTGACTTTCATTACTGTGTAGCTGTAAAATAACCAAAATTCAGTCAAGAACCATAAGCACTTAGAAAACCAGATTTGTACATTCCTACAAGGGAAATTATTGACTTGAAAATTTCATTCATTTGGTTAAATCTACTACCTGAAACTATCAAAATTGTTTCACCATGTAGATTTAATTTAATTCTATTGAATATTTTAGACTAAAATATATTCACAGTTGTAACATTTGTGGATCATCAGTTTTGTGGAATAAAGGAAAGATTTTTTTTTGGAGAGATGCAATTAAAAGAATCCTAATAAATGCTTAAAGTGGGAAATAAAGTACATTTTTAAAAATTCCTTTTCAATTAGAAAAAAAATTGAAATATTCAACTTACTTTAAAATTTTGAATTAGTGACCAGAAAACTTTCTTTTCACTGATTGATGAGAATATATATCCTCCAATGACTACATTTGAATTCAGATTGCATTGGGTTATAAATAATTTCCATGCTTTATATATTATATTTTCAAGCTGTGAGAATCTGAGCATATGACCTCTTCAGATTATTTATTGTTTCAATTGATAACTGTCATCTTAAAAAACAATATTTTCATTTCCTATTATCAATTAAAAGTAGTGGGAGAAAAAAAGAGGAGGGAGAGAGACATATATGGTATTAGAGAAAGAAATACAAAAAGATGACTATACTATGGACAGAAAGACCAAGTGTGAGAGAGACCCAGAAACAAAAGAAAGTAATAGAGAGGTATAAATGAAGGATATTTATAAAAATCAGATGAGATAAATGAATGGATAGTTGACCTCTGTAAACTTTGAGAAGAATAGTTGTAACATACTGTTGTCTCCAGAAGCTGCTAATCACTCTCTGGGAGGAGATCTGCTGTGTCAACTCAAATCTTTCGAACAGATTCTTCTTCCTGTAGAGAGCCCACTCAACTCTGGCCTAGAGCAGAGACTCCCTTTTCCTCCAGAGCTGCCCTCTTTTATCCTCCCAGAGAATGGGCGTGGGTTAATGCAAGGGCTTCTGGGAAAAATTACTTCAACCAATGAACTTGCTCTTCCTAAGCATGCAAGCTCTTCCCCAGGAATTCACAAGTCAAACTCACAGGAAAGGCTGGAACTAGAAAATTGTTAAGTACCAACTTAGCACTTAGTAAAAGCCTAATTATCTCATGATCTCATTAGCAGGTAGTAAGAACATAACGTCTCCCCCTTTCTTTTGATTTAGAACATAGGGTGGTCACGACCTTGAAACACCAATCCATCAATATGGGAGGCATTACACATAATTACATAGATTACATAAACACATAGTAACATAATAACATAGTAACATTGTACATACTAGAAGTATGTAACAAATAACATGATCAAATAATCATAAATTGAGAATTTATAAATGTCCATAAGTCCATTGTCCATTAGTCTCATCTTGTGTTAGGAAATCCAATGATTCCTGCTGGTTTTTAAAGTTCTTTAACAGTCTTCTTATTAGCCATGCTCTTTCAGTGTCAGATGTTTCTTAGATTTTCTCCTTTGTTTTGAGGTCTTTCTCTTTTTTTTCTGTCTCTCTCCGATTGGACAAGGCAAATACAACTCATTGGCACCCATCTGATTCCTTCTCCATCTGAAGAAATACAAGCAAACCCTCTCTCCCAGGCAGTTAACCTATCTAATTACCTTCTATTTACCGCTTTCTAAATCTTTTCTCATCATCTGACAATTACATTGGAGTTGTTTGCACTGGACACAGCCCTGTTGGTTTAAAAGGCCTGAATTTTCCCCAAGTGTAATCCATTTTTGCAATCTTGTTGCCTTTTGGCTGACTGATCAGGTAATCCCTTTCTTCCATGTGATTGCTTTTTGGCTGATAGATCACATCAGAGTCCTGACCTTCTAAAGGCTCTTTGAGTGTAACATCAGCTGCCATCATGCCCCAAGTCTTTTTTGCTTGGGGCCCTGGACCTAGGCCCCTCATCCCATTTCCCTGAATTAGTCTACACTCTGATGCCCAATGGAGTCCTGTGTTGCATTTTGGACATGGGGTTTTAGGTCTTCTTTTACCCTGTCTTCTCACTCTATCTCCATATTTACACTGAGCTATTAGATGTCCAATTTTTCCACATTGAAAACATCGCCAAGTTTCTCTAGAAGTCCCTTGCCAGGAGGGACCCTGTCTTTCCATGTTCATCATCGTCCGGGTATAAAAAGCATTTGTTCTCACTGTAGCACAGCATCTTATGATCTCCTCTAAAGGAGCATCTTTGTCTAATCCCCATATAATTCTTTTGCAAATCTCATTGGCATTTTCCTTAGCCAGATGTCTGGTCAGTATTTCTGTAGCTGCATTTTCTCCAATAGTTCTTTTGACAGCAGTTTGCAAATGTCCCACAAAATCCACAAAAGATCCATTGGGACCTTGCTCTATTTTAGTGAAAGCCTCTCCCCGATCTTTCTGTCCAGGGAGGACACCTCAAGCTTTTATTGCAGCCTTAGCAATTTGCTCATATATTGTCATGTTATAATTAATCTGTTCTGAATTTTCTCCATTCCAACCTTCACCAGCTAAGTTCTCAAAAGTGAATTTTGTGTTAACTCCTATTTCCAAATTGAATCTGACTTGAATTTTACATAATTCATGAAACTTCGTAAGCCATAACAAATTTTCTCCAGGTTCCAAACATGTCCTTGCTATGGATTTCCAATCATTCGGGGTTAGGACTTCATAAGACAAACCATCCAGTAACATTTTAACATAAGCTGATGTAGCCCCATAAAGGGTACAACCTTTTTTCAAATCTTTAACTTTATTCAAATCTAAAGGTGTATATCTTCTCCTTTTTTGACCTACAGAGTCAATATCTTCAATCACAGGATATGCATGTATAAAATCACTTATATCCTGTCCTTCTCTCTTAGCTTTAACTAATGCTTTTTCTAATCTTGTCATAGGCTTAGGCTGCTTCACAGGTGATTCTGTTTGTGTTTCTGCCTCTTCTCCTCCTCCTTCTTCCTCCACCCCTGAAGGGTTAATTGAGGGAGGAGATAGGAAATGTTCCTGTTGCTCAGAATTGTATTTAACTTCATTATTATCTGATTTATCCTTTTCACCTAGTTTAGTTGACACTTCCCCATTTTGCTCCTTCTTCTCTTCCTTTAGAATAACATTTTTTAAAGCCATTTGGATTAAATTGTAGGTATGAAGTGTAACTTTGGAAATTGAGTTTGGTCTGGAACCAAAGGGCAAAATATCACAAGGGCAATTGTAGTGTTCACCTAATTGCTTTCCTACTAATTCCCATTCATCTGGATCCATTTCTTCTTCCAGAGAAAAACAAGGACATATGACCTTCAGTGTTTTTAAAAGTTCAGTAATATCCTCCAAAATTATAATCAATCCTTGGCTTTTCATAACCTTGATGATGCTCTCTAAACATTTTCCTTGAACAGAAGGTGTTTTCCCCATTTCACTATAAGAGATTGCTAGTTTAGCCCTTAACAAGTTAAGTTCCTTATTTGTCTCTTAGAATGCTCACTTAATCTTTAACAAAGTTTCCTTGTTACTCACAGTTCTGGGTCAGAGAGACTGAAATCTGGATTGGAGGCTTTCCCACTGGAATCAGGATCCTGTCTGTCCCTGTTCAGGTGCCAAATTGCAATGGTCTGGGCTAGCTCCTCTGAAGGGTTCAGAATAAGTCCTTGTCAGAATACGCAAAAGTCCTTGCCCCACGTTGTGGATGCCAATTTGTAACGTGCTGTTGTCTCCAGAAGCTGCCAATCACTCTCTGGGAGGAGATCTGCTGTGTCAACTCAAATCTCTCGAACAGATTCTTCTTCCTATAGAGAGCCCACTCAACTCTGGCCAAGAGCAGAGACTCCCTTTTTCTCCAGAGCTGCTCTCTTTTATCCTCCCAGAGAATAGGTGTGGGATAATGCAAGGGCTTCTGGGAAAAATTACTTTAACCAATGAACTTGCTCCTCCTAAGCATGCAAGCTCTTCCCCAGGAATTCACGAGTCAAACTCCCAGGAAAGGCCGGAACTAGAAAATTGTTAAGTACCGACTTAGCACTTAGTAAAAACCTAATATCTCATTATCTCATTAGCACTTAGTAAGAACCTAACAAATAGTATTGATATTCAATTGGACTGTGATTTCAAAGAATTATCACTTTTTTCCTACTTCTACTTAAACTCTTGACTTTTCAATGGCTGAATCTTCATATTAGAAGCTATATTCATTACATTATATCCAGTCATCCAGAAAAGCTTCTCCCATTCTTCTGACCTATACAAAGAGTGTAAAAGGATGAAAGATACATTTTAGGGATTTATTTCCTTAGGAATACTAAAAAGTCATCTATGACCCTTGCTAATTTTATTTATATCTGAATTCTAGCCCAGGAATAAAATAATATGTATATGAATAAAATATACTTTTCTGTAATGTGCTGTCGTCTCCAGAAGCTGCTGATTGCTCTCTGGGAGGAGATCTGCTGTGTCAACTCAAATCTCTCAGACAGATTCTTTTTCCTGTAGAGAACCGTTGTCTCCAGACAGTTGCCATTAACTCTTGTCCAGAGAAGTGACTTCCCTTCCTGCAGAGAGCCCCGTCAAGTCTGATGTAGAGCAGAGACTTCTCCTATCTCTGGAGTGCTGTCCTCTTTTATCCTCCCAGAGAATGGGTGTGGAATAATGCAAGGGCTTCTGGGAAGAAGTACTCCAACCAATGAGCTTGCTCCTCTTAGAATTTCTAAGTTGTAAACTCCCTTTAAAGTCCCAAACCAAAGGTCTGAGCCAGAGAACTGTCAAGTCAACCTGAGTTCTCACCTTGTAAGTGTCCAGACAACCTGAATTCTCACCTAGTATTCCTAACACTTTTCAAATTCAATATCTTCAATAATTTTTAGTTTACTTATATGTATAATACTTTGAAAATTCATGTTTCTTAAAATAAGATGTAATAAATAGAAGTTAAAATGAATAATAAATTCAATTCATTATTTGTTACCCTACTACTAAAAACATGCTGATATAATTTATTAGTGACTTATGAATGAATATAAACATACTCAAATAAATTTTCACCCAGTATTCACTAAAAATGAAATGAATAACTGGAAATTCTAATGAATTTATAATTTCATAAACTAAAAGCTACTAGCAGACTTTATTAAAGTTAATGACTTGAAAGAAAGAATATTTGGATATTTTAATTAATATCATTGTTCATCCTAATGAATACAATGATATATCTATTTTAACACAGGATATTTTTTAAGAATGCATTTTAATGGACTAATATGGGAAATCATGTATCATTGTGGTATAATGAAAAAAAAGAAACAAATCCCACGAAACTATGAGTCTAGACATTTGAGTACTACTTCCCATTCTACTATTTACTAGTCCTGCAAATTTATCCTAATCACTTCATTTTTTTTAAGACTTCTTTTCCTCACCTATCTGAAAGTGTGCATCAATTCCTACTGAAATTTCAGATGGTTATACCCACATATAAAAAAGCCAGAATTCAGATAGAGTAGTATGATAACTTTGCCCCCTTATTTTAGCATACTTTTTGTACCTTTCCCCTTTCCCCTATGGAATTATAATCATGGGAATATGGAAGAAACTGAGACATTGAAATCAAGGGTCAATCATTCTCTAGTTAATTTGGCCTTCAGAGATTTAAACTGGAAATTACTCAAGATGTTTTGGATAAAAAAGGGTTTGTCTCTGACTAAGGGGACAAAGTTCCTGGACTCTGACCTGAAGTCCAAAGAAAATTCTGTCTGAGGATTTTAGCTATCTGGGAGGAGCCTGTTCTTTTTTCCTAAAGAGTTTAGATTATGGAAAAGAAAATACTGCTAAGGAACAACCTTAGGGAATGTTTTTTGCTCATTCCAAGACAGTGGTTTTTGCCTTTCCAAAAAGAGTTTTTTAAGACTTTAGGCTTCATTATGTAAATAAAGAGATTACCTAGAGACCCTTATCTGCTGAAAATTCCTGGATAAATTGTGATGACTGGATATCATGGGAATTACAATTCCTCACTTAATCAGCCCTATTTTAGTCTGGGAGGAGAAAGATAGGAACTTTGCACTAGATTTGGGAAGTGAGAAAAGAACTCAGAGCCTACCAAGAGAGCTTGGTTTGAGAAGGTAGCATGTCAGGATCTCATTACAAATCCCATATAATCCCATGTAATTTTTTTCTTCCTCTTTTTCCAGGTTTGGGTAAGGGAACTAAAATTTCCAAAATATCTTGTTTTCATAGTTCACAACATTTTCCATTGAGACTATTAGTTGACAGGATGTTACACAAGGCTTTGATTGATCTAAAAACTTGAGAAAACAGAACACTAAGTAAAAAAAAAAAAAAAAAAAAAAGTCAAATGGGTTCTGATTCCAGTTCAATTTATGAGACTAGAAGCAAGCAGACTCAATAGAAATCACAAGATTACATAAACTAGAAGACTTTAGTAACTCTACATTATCAAAAGAATGAGCTGATGCTTTACATATGTGCTCCCCCATAGAAGTTTTCAATTATGTATACCTTTCAAATGTGTTTTCCAACCAAATCTCTTCATGCATGTGCCTATCTACATAGATATCCTGTGTATCCTGTGAATTTTCTTTGGACTTCAGGTCAGAGTCCAGGAACTTTGTCCCTTTAGTCAGAGACAAACCCTTTTCTATCCAAAACATCTTGTGTATTTTCCAGTTTAAATCTCTGAAGGCCAGATTAACTAGAGAATGATTGACCTTTGATTTCAATGTCTCATTTTCTTCATATTACCATGGTTATAATTCCATAAGGGAAAGGGGAAAGGTACAAAAAGTGTCCTCTACATAAATATCTATCCATAGATAAATTATCTTCACATTGATGTCTGTCTAGAATTGGTTGAGCATAAAAGATATTTAGCTGAGTATGAGAACTAACTACTTTTTCTCTCTGGCTTCCACTGGTCAGTCAGTCAGTAATAAACATTTATTAACCATCTATTATATATCAGGCAATGTGCTTAGCATCAGTGATACTATCTCTCTTTCTGCAGTTTATTGAATGGAGATGGGTAAGATTTCAGACCTATATTTAGAAAAAAATCACTTTAGAGGTTGAATGGAGGATGAATCAGAGTGGAGAGAGAAATGAAGCAGGCAGACCCATTCATAAGCTATTGTAATAGTCAGATAAAATTAGATGATAAGGGGCTGCTCCAGAGCTCTGATAATGTCAGCAGAAAGCATATTCTATTCTCATTTGGGTTATATTATAATTTCCCAGATATTCTTTTCAGGGATATCATCACACCTTTAACTTTTCCTTTAATCAGTGTCCTTACTGGGCCCCTCATCAGAAAAGTTCTTTTAAAAATCCCAAGGGATAAATAATGGGAATAAAAATATGCCTATGTCTACTCCCTCAACTGGGACTGAAACTTGCTTGCTTTCTAAACTGTTTTCCAGCAAGAAAATGACTGATTCATTCATTCATACTTGCTTTGGAGAAAACCAAAATAAATTGTTCCAATAAAATCCTTCTCTCTGTCTCTGTCACTCTGTCTGTTTCTGTGTCTGTCTCTTTCTCTCATCACCATCCCAACTCCCAGCTCTCAATTCCCCTTCTGATTGTACCAGAAATTGAACAGAATCTGTTTCTCTTTCTCACTTTGTGTGCCTATCTGATCATATCCTCCTCTTAGTATTTACTTCTCCAGGAACACTTAAAATTAATACCTCAAAAACTCATTTCTATTAAATACATGGGACAAATACAAAAAGCAAGCTCTTTTATCATTTAATCTTTTTTTCTCAAATACATGTACTGGTTTTTGTTTGTTTTTGATGCTGTTGTTGTTATTGTTTTTCCCCCTTCTATACCATGCTTTTTGCCATTGTGGTTTTAATTTATCATGAGTCAGCATAAGAAATTAAATGGGAATTTGGAGGGAATTTTGAGGAAGCCAAAGTTGAAACACAAAGTCCAGACACAGGTGTTTTGATATTTAATATTTTCCTCTGAAGTTTTTAATTCTAGATTTGAAACTTTCTTTGTAGTGCTTTGTATGTGCTTTTAAAAGAAAAATACTTCTCTGTGCTTATAAAAGAAGACATTTTCCTATAGGCAGCAATGCTTACTGACAAATGAGCAAACATCTGTAGATAATGGATTCCTATATATAGCCCACTATCTCTGCCAGTATGACATACACTGTCAAATAACTGAAACTAATAAAGCAAGCAAATCAGTCTATAGAAAATAGCAATATAGCCTCATGTTGGGGCAGTTAAATGGTATAGTGGATAGGGTGGTAGGCTTGGAGTCAGAAATACTCATCTTATGGAGTTCAAATCTGGACTCAGATAATAGCTTTGTGACCCTGGACAAGTCACTTAACCCTATTTATCTGTTTCCTCATCTATAAAATGATCTGGAAATGAAAATGTCAAACCACTCTAGTACCTTGCCAAGAAAACTCCAAATGGCTTCACAAAGATTCAAATATGCCTAAAAATAATTGAAAAGGAAAAACAAAAAACAAAAAACATGAGACAGGAGGCAAAATGTGTCAGGTTATCTAAAACACCACCAGCCTATCCTATTAAATCTCACTAAAGGTAGCCCCAAACTTGGTGCCTAAAACCTTGAGAAACAGTAGCCTTCCCTCAGACCTTTAACCCTGTTTCCAGCTCAGTCACTATAGCCATTAACTAAAAGAATAGCACTAGTCAAGATGTTTCCTGCCAGTTCCTATAGCCCTTCTAAAGCCAATTCATTGAAAAACTGGAAATGAGATTTCTTGACCACAAAACCCCCTGATGATGCAAAATTAAAAATTTAACATCAAAAACTATCATGATTTTATCACTGATAACCTAAAAATAAGATATATTAACATGTACTTTGTCCTAACCTAAGTAACCCAAGAACCACCAAGTCTTTCTATTTGGCTTATCAATGAAACCTTTCATAAATATTGTCTTCTCCTCCTACTAAAAAATCTAAGCTCATTATAGAATAGAGCTCTTTTTGATTTTCTATTTATATTCATAGTGCAATGCTTTGTACTTAGCTAGTCCTTAAGAGCTTAATTAATTTCATTAATTCATTCAGACTCAGAGAAATACTTGGAACTTTTTTTTTTTTTGAGAATTATGAATTTAGGAGAAGATTCTAGGAAGATAGCAGAATAGGTTGGTAAATATCAAGCTCTCCAGATTTCTCCCACAAATAGAACAATTTTGTGCCTCAGGATGAACATAGACTGATGAAAAATCAAAAAAGACTTGTGGCAGAACTGGAGTCCTCCAAATATAACCATAGAAGATCTGAAGAAAAAAACCAAGGCCAGTGATTAATCTTTGTGAAGTGCAAACACCCCTGGGGCAGCTCCACAGGAACATTAAATGGGTAACCCTGTGGCTAGTTGGGTGTGGCTAGAACCTCAGCAGGAAGCACAGAGTCTTTCACCCCCTAAAAAGCATGTGGAGTTGAGGTCTGAGTTCCAAAAGACTGAGGGAACCTGGACTGATTAGGAACACCAGGCCCACCTTTGCTGCAGGGACTCAGACCTGGGCTAGAAAAAACCAGCACTTTGTAAATGAAGAGGCCATGGGGCAAGGTCTCTGCTGGCTGCAAGCACTTGCTGGAATGGGGAGCTCTTGGTTTGGGCTTCTAGGTCAGAGGGGAGAGATCAAGTAAAGGTTAGAAACATCATCCCCCCACCCCACAATTTAAAGTTCTTATTCCAATACTTCTTATTTAAAAAAAAAAAAATGAATGGACAAAGAGGAAGGAACACAACCATAGAAACTTACTATGGGAACAGGGAAGACCAGGATTCATCTTCAGAGAATAATATTTAAGTAAAAAAAAATTTAAAAAAACTTCTATCCCAAAGAGTAATGTGAAATGGCTCTGTCTGGAGAGAATTTATAGAAAAACTCAAAATAGAATTTAAAAATCAAATGAAAGATATTAAAAATAAAGTAAAAATTAAAAATAAAAGTCACCCAAGCAAAACAAGAAAATTATGGGGAAAAAAAAGAAAGAAAAAAAAAAAAGGAATTCAGAGCTTCAAAGACAAAAATAATTCTTTGAAAATTAGAATTGGGCAAAGGGAAACCAATGAATTCATGAAAGACCAGGAGATAACAAAGAGACAAAGAAACTGAGAAATAAAAAAACAAATATTAAAAATTGAAGTGATAGAACATGAGGGAAATGTAGAAATAGAAAAAATCCACCAATCACTACCTCAATGAGAACCTTTGTGGAAAACATGAAAATATTATAGCCAATTTTTGAAACTCACAGATCAAAGAGAAAATTCTGAAAGAAAAAAGAAAAAAATAATTTAAATATGCTGGAACTACTATTAAAATTGTACAGGACTTGTCAGCAACTATAACAAAAGACCACAGCTTTTGGAATTATATCTACAATCAAAAAATCATACCCACAATCAAAAGAGCTAGGCCCATGGCCCAAAATATCATATTTAGCAAAATTATCTATAATATTGAATGAAAAAAATGGACTTTCAATGAACTTAAAGATTTTCAGTACTTTCTATCAACCAAACCTGAACTGAATAGAAAATTTAACATATAAGAGTCAATATAAAAGATCAGTTTCAAGGAACTCAACATGGACAAATTGTTTGATTTTTTTGTTTGTTTTTTACATGGAAAACGTATATCATATGTTTAAAATTGACATCAACAATAGGGTTGCTCAAAAGTAAGATTAGGGCAGAATTAAAGGAAAAATAATAATTATATTATACAAATTAGATGCAGGAGGCAGAGCCAAGATGGCAGAGAAGATACATGCTAATTTGTAACCTCCCTTCTTTCCTCATTATCAATTAGTTAAATCAGCCTCAAAAACAACGCTGGGCTGATTAAAAACCACAAGAATTAGAAGCACAACTTACCAGCTGAAGAGAATTGGGAATTTCAACAGAAAAGGTCGGTTCCGAGGGGAGGGAAGACAAATATCAGCATAGAGAAGGTTAGGTACTAGCACACTGTGCCAAATGGGCTAGGGAGAACTCTGGGATCAGAGAAGACACTGAGGAGGAATCTGGCATAGGCTGTTAGCTCTACTCTGATAATAAAACAGCAGATCAGAAGAGAAATCAAGCTACTTTAAAATATAAAGCCAGATCCTAGATCCACCCCAATCTGGAAGTGGCCTAGCACCAATCTCGGCAAGACTGTGCATCCACCTTCTGCTGTCCAGGGCTTTTACCTGGGACAGTTAAGAGCCTGAACAGTGGGGGGACATAGCCAGAGGCAGCCTCTAATCCACATAGTGCGGGGCTCAGCCTGAGGCAATGGAATTCTAGCAGAAGCAAAACCCCAACAGCATCAGGATTCCAAGAGCAACAGAAGCTTCAAAGCAGGGACCATGATTTCCAGGTAGACACTTCCGGTTTGAGCACAGGGGCTTTTTGAGTCAGCTGCTAATATCCACCACCCCACAGAATGCTTTGGCTCGGGTTTGTGGCACTTTCACTGTTCAGCCTTAAACCTCAGGGCAGTGTCTAGGCCACAAAGTGGGGTCCTTCACTGGGCACTCCTCACTGCAACCGTGGTAACCACCTCTGAGGCATTTATGGGGAGGGGAGTGGGGAACTCTCTCCCAGAGCTCTCTCTTAGCCCAGACAGAGGACTGCTGCATCCTATCCACAGTCTGGGAGGAAGCTGATAAATAATTTTCTTATCCCAAGGGCAGACCCTCCCACAGAGTGTTAACAATGAGTAAGAAACTGAAGAGAACGATTGACACCTTCTATACAGAGAAAGAACTGGTATCCAACCCCGAGGAGGCTAACAGCAGAGAGGTTCCAGATAACACCCTAAAAGGGAATGATACCTGCCCCCCATCACATAACTATCTCCTGGAAAAGAATATTAAAAAGCTAAGAGAGTTTGAAGAAAAATAGGGAAAGGAAAGAAAAGTTATGATAGAGAACAACAATGTCCTGAAATCTGAGCTGGAAAAAATAAAGAATTCACAGGAGGTGCAGGGAAACAAAATTTGTGAATTAGAAAAGGTTAAAAAATCACAGGAAAATAGGATTTCTGAATTGGAAAAGATAAAAAATTCCCAAGAAAGTAGGATTTGTGATTTGGAAAAAGAAGATAATTAAAAAAAAAATAGTGAAAGGGAAAAAATTCAACAGAGCAAAATAATTCATTTAAAAACTCTATTGGACATATAGAAAAAGAACAGGACTGAACAAATAGGAATGAATCATTCATTGAGAAACCAAGAATCAGTCAAACAAAACAAAACAAAACAAATAAACAAAAAAAAAAAAAATGAAAAGCTGGAGAATAACATCAAATATTTACTGGGAAAATCTATAGACCTGGAAAATAGATCTAGGAGTGATAATCTGAGGATCATTGGACTTCCCAAAAATTATGATTAAAAAAAGAGCCTAGATTCTATTTTACAGGAAATCATCAAAGAGAATTGACCAGAGATAATAGAAACAGAAGGGAAAATAGGTGTTGAAAGAATTAATAGAACACCTTCTGAAAAAGATCCTAAAAAAAGAACTCCAAGGAACATTGTGGCTAAGATGCAGAACTACCAAACCAAGGAAAAAATATTGCAAGCATCTAGGAAAAAACAATTCAAATATCAAGGTGCCACAATAAGAGTCACTCAAGATCTGGCTACCTCCACACTAAAAGATCAAAGTGCGTGGAACCTGATAGTCTGAAAGGGAAAAGAACAAGGATTGCAACCAAGAATAAACTACCCAGATAAGTTTAACATTTTCTTCCATGGAAGAAGATGGCCATTTAATGAAACAGAGGAATTCCATTTGTTTCTAAGAAAAATAAAAACAGACAAACAAAAAATTTGATCTACATCCACAAGACTGAAGAGAAGCAGAAAAAGATAAAAAGAACTCTTGAGAACTGTATATCTTGTGGATATACAGAAAGTCGACATGGATAATTTGATTTTACTGATATAACATAAAAAATAAGGGAAGTAGTAAAGGGAAGGAGATAGTATCAGATAAAGGGGAAGAAGAGATAAAAAGAGGGAAACTACATCCCAGGAAGAGCCATAGAAAATCTACCGCATCTGAGGGAATTTAGAGAGGGGGAGAAACCTTGTGTGAATCTTACTTTCATCAGAGTAGGCTCAAAGAGTAAATAACTGACAAATAAGAAAGAAGTTAAAGAGATAAATAGAACATTAGAAAAACTAGGTATGATAGATCTTTGGAAAAAACTGAATGATGATAGAAAAGAGTATACTTACTTCTCAGCAGTTCATGTAATCTATACAAAAATTGACCATATATTGGGACATAAAGATCTCAAAATTGAATGCAGGAAGGCAAAATATCAAATGCCTTCTTCTCAGATCACAATGCAATAAAAACTATATTCAATAAGAAGTTAGGGGTAAATAGACCAAAAAGTAATTGGAAACTAAATAATCTCATCTTAAAGAATGACTGAGTGAAACAGCAAATTATAGAAACAATTAATAATTTCACTCAAGATAATGACAATGATGAGACATCGTACCAAAATTTGTGGGATGCAACTAAAGCGGTAAGAAGGGGAAATTTTATAACTTTAGAGGCTTATTTGAATAAAATAGAGAAAGAGAAGATCAATGAATTGGACCTGAAACTTAAAAAGCTAGAAAAAGACCAAATTAAAAAACCCCAACCAAAAACTAAACTTGAAATGCTAAAATTAAAAGGAGAAATCAATAATATTAAAAGTAAAAAAAACTATTGAATTAATAAATAAAATTAAGATTTGGTTTTATGAAAAAGCCAATAAAATAGATAAACCTTTGGTAAATTTGATTAGAAAAAGGAAAGGGGAAAATCAAATTGTTAGTATTAAAAATGAAAAGGGGGATCTTTCCACCAATGAAGAGGAAATTAGAGAAATAATAAGGAGTTACTTTGCCCAACTTTATGCCAATAAATTTGATAACTTAAGTGAAATAAATGACCACCTACAAAAATATAGGCTTACTAGATTAACAGAGGAGGTGGGAAACTGCTTAAATAGTCTCATTTCAGAAAAAGAAATATAACAAGCTATTAATCAGCTCCCCAGGAAAAAATCCACAGGACCAGATGGATTTACATGTGAATTCTACCAAACATTTAAAGAACAATTAGCGCCAATGTTATATAAAGTATTTGAAAAAATAGGGGATGAAGGTGTCCTACCAAATTCCTTTTATGACACAGACATGGTACTGATACCTAAACCAGGCAAGTTGAAAACAGAAGAAGAAAATTATAGACCAATCTCCTTAATGAGTATTGATGCTAAAATCTTAAATAAGATATTAGCAACAAGACTTCAGAAAATCATCCCCAGGATAATACACTATGATCAAGTACGATTTATACAAGGAATGTAGGGTTGGTTTAATATTAGGAAACTTATTAGTATAATTGACCATATTAATAATCAAATTAATAAAAACCATATGATCATCTCAATAGATACAGAAAAAACATTTGATAAAATCCAACATTCATTCCTACTAAAAATGCTTGAGTGTATAGGAACAAATGGACTATTCCTTAAAATAGTTAGGAGCATATATTTAAGACTGTCCGTATGCATAATATGTAATGGAGATAAATTGGAACCTTTCCTAGTAAGATCAGGAGTGAAACAAGGTTGCCCACTATCACAATTACTATTCAATATTGTATTAGAAATGCTAGCCTCAGCAATGAGTCGAGAAAGAGATTAAAGGAATAAGAGTAGGTAATGAGGAAATCAAACTGTCCCTTTTCGCAGATGATAGGATGGTATTCTTAGAGAACCCCAGAGATTCTATAAAAAAGTTATTAGAAATAATTCACAACTTTAGCAAAGTTGCTGGATACAAAATAAACCCACATAAATCCTCAGCATTTTTATACATCACCAACACAATGCAACAGCAAGAGATAAAAAGAGAAATTCCATTCAAAACAAATGTCAAGAGTATAAAATATTTGGGAATTCATCTACCAAAGAAAAGTGAAGAATTATATGAGCAAAATTACAAAACAATTGCCACAAAAATAAAGTCAGATTTAAATAATTGGAAAGACATTCAGTCCTCATGGAGAGGCCGAGCAAATATAATAAAGATGGCAATACTCCCCAAACTAATCTATTTATTTAGTGCAATACCAACCGACTCCCAAAAAACTATTTTAATGACCTAGAAAAAATAACAACAAAGTTCACGTGAAAGAATAAAAGGTTGAGAATTTCAAGGGAATTAATGAAAAAAAAAAAAAAGTCAGATAAAGGTGGTCTAGCTGTACCTGATCTAAAGCTATATTATAAAGCAGCAGTCATCAAAACCATTTGGTACTGGCTAAGAAATAGACTAGTCGATCAGTGGAATAGATTTGGTATACAGGACAAAATAGGGTACAACTATACCAATCAATCTAGTGTTTGACAAACCCAAAGATACCAACATTTGGGATAAGAATTCATTATTTGAAAAAAACTGTTGGGAAAACTGGAAATTAGTATGGCAGAAATTAGATACGGACCCACACTTTATATCTATACCAAGATAAGATCAAGATGAGCCCATGATTTAGGCATAAAAAATGAGATCATAAATAGATTAGAGGAACAGAGGATAGTCTACCTCTCAGACCTGTGGAGAAGGAAGGAATTTATGTCCAAAGGAGAACTAGAGAGCATTATTGATCACAAAGTAGAAGATTTTGATTACATTAAATTAAAAAGCTTTTGTACAAACAAAACTAATGCAAACAAGATTAGAAGGGAAGTAACAAATTGGGAAAAATATTTTTACAGTTAAAGGTTCGGATAAAGGTCTCATTTTCAAAATATATAGGGAACTGACCTTAATTTATAAGAAATCAAACCATTCTCCAATTGATAAATGGTCAAAGGATATGAACAGACAATTTTCAGATGATGAAATTGAAACTATATCCACTTGTATGAAAGAGTGTTCCAAATCATTATTTATCAGAGAAATGCAAATTAAGACAACTCTGAGATACCAAAACACACCTGTCAGAGTGGCTAAGATGACAGGAACAAATAATGATGAATGTTGGAGGGGATGTGGGAAAACTGGGACACTGATGCATTGTTGGTGGAGTTATGAAAGAATCCAACCATTCTGGAGAGCAATCTGGAACTATGCCCAAAATGTTATCAAACTGTGCATACCCTTTGATCCAGCAGTGCTACTACCGGGCTTATATTCCAAAGAAATACTAAAGATGAGAAAAGGACCTGTATGTGCCAAAATGTTTGTGGCAGCTCTTTTTCTAGTGGCTAGAAACTAGAAAATGAATGCATGTCCATCAATTGGGGAAGGGTTTGGTAAATTAGGGTATGTGAATGTTATGGAACATAATTGCTCTGTAAGAAATGACCAGCAGGATGAATACAAAGAGGTTTGGAGAGACTTACATGAACTGATGCTGAGTGAAATGAGCAGAACCAGAAGATCACTATACACTTCAACAACAATTCTGATGGAAGTGGATATCTTCAACATAAAGAAGATCCAACTCACTTCCAGTTGATCAATGATGGACAGAAACAGCTATACCTAGAGAAGGAACACTGGGGATTGAATATAAACTATTTGCACTACTGTCTTTCTACCCAGGTTACTTATTCCTTCGGAATCCAATTCTTAACGTGCAACAAGAAAAGTGGATTTACACACATATATTGTATCTAGGCTATACTGTAACCCATTTAATATGTATAGGATTGCCTGCCATCTAGGGGAGAGAGGGGAAGGAGGGAGGGGAAAATTTGGAAAAAAATGAATACAAGGGATAATGTTATAAAAAAAATTACTCATGCATATGTACTGTCAAAAATTTTATAATTATAAAATTAATTTAAAAAAAAGAAAAAAAAAACAAATTACATACAGAGGAAGAACAGACACAGATGCATTAGAGAGGGAGAAGGGATTGTAGTTCTGAAAACCCACTCATGTCAGGAATGAGTTAAATAAACAACACTCTATAAGTACCATGAAGGGTGTAGCCCCCTCTCAAATCTGCAGATAAGGGCATAGGGATAAATTGATGGGGCTGCAAAAGGTGAGGGAAGAAGACAAATGAGGGATCCATGGGTGGGAAGAGGTTAAATAATAACAAGGAAAGTTAAGGAACAGAATTACAGCAGAGTCATGTATGGGGGTGAGAGTTGGGTTGTGTGTGTATGCATGTGTATGTATATATCTACATATACATATATAAATATATCCTTTCTTAACTATAGCTTGCTTGGGGTGAGGGGAGAGGTGAAAGGGGAAAAAAGAATAAAATAAAAAGATGTGTAGCAGCGAAGAAAAGAACAATTTACAAAAAAGTAAAGATGGACATTCATGAACATAATGTCTTCTACTGATATAGGTAGATATAGATATGTATATATATATTACTATCTTCAAGAAAGTATAGAGATAGATAGAGATAGGGATATGTATCTAACTTTATCGCTATACTTTCTTGAACTAGTAATTTTTTGTTATATTTTATGAATTCTCCTTAACGTTCTGCTAGGCACATGACAATATTCTCTTTTGATATGTTTTATTTTGTTTTATATTTCTTTTCTTTCTTTTTTCTCTCTTTCTCTCTATTCTGTTTTGTTTAATAAAATAAATTTAAAAAATAAAATAAAATAGATTATGAATCTAGATTTAGGGATGACAATGAAACAATAGATAGATATGAGATTGTGAAAGTCTTTGAAAACCAAATCAAAGAGAACTGATTTTTTTCTTCTCTGTGGAGTTCCTAATCCTCATCATGAATAAAGTCCTAATGAAGTTACTCTAGATTCAAAGCATGTACTCTAAAATCACAGTTTGTAAGCTCTCACTGATGGAGTTATTTCTACCAGTCAAAAAGAAGATATGTTCAAAATTAAACACTTAGTTAAGTAGTATAACAAGTCATCACAGGACTACCAGAGAGAAATACACATTTTGGGCAATATGTGACATAGGAATATGGAAGACACATATATAAGAAAGATGTGTAAAGATGACATTTATAAAAGACAGTATTGGAGAGCTGTCAATATTCCCTGGTGAGATTATCCAACTGTAACTGGCTTCTTGTACTACTATACACTGGGCATCAGACTATTTATTCCAAGAATGTCTCATGGTTACCCAGTAGTGCTCTGCTATTATCTATAGAGCTTCAAGTTTTCAAGGCCATTTACTTTGTTCTCTGCTTTCATCTATTAAGGTAAAGTTCACAGAAATCCAGATTTGACTATGAGGCTATGAGCCAAGCAAATAAAATACCCCAAGATAGCAATATTAAGTCTATTCTTTTAATTTCTTTCACCTCCCAATCAACACAAAGTATGTTCAAGAAAGACTAGTGTCTTTGGTGTGAGTTTTGCAGAGTCCTTTTTAGAGCTGCTTTCTACCTTTGGTCTATACTTGATCTCACCTGTGGCTCCAAATACCTGTATCATGTATAGCACGGGTCAGAAGAAGTAATAAAAGGATGTTCTCAAGGTGTCTCTAAAAAACTTTAAAATGGGTTTGAGATATATCTAAACTTTTTTTAAAAGACACAAAAAGTTAGATACAATGGCCATAGTCACCAACTCAGGGTTTTATGACAAAATTAAGCTGAGCCACAAGGATCCTGACTCCGAAATTAATACACAATGATAGATTAACTTATACCTTTCATGGTTAAAGGAAGAGAGGGAATAAGCATTAGTTAAATATTTATTGTATGCCAGTTATTTTGCCAAGTGATTTACAAATTTTATTTCATTTGATTCTTACAACAACCTTGTTAGGTGCTATTATTATCCCCATCTTACTGTTGAAGAAACAGATATGGGCAGATGTTAAATGACTTATCCAGAAACATTGAGCCAAGTAATATTAGACTGGATTTGAACTTGTCTTCCTGATTGCAAGTCCAATGCTCTACCCACTGTACCACTTATCTGCCTTTCCAATAGTTAAATTTTTGTTGTCATTCACTGTATCCTAACAAAATTTCAGATCTCTTAACAATAATTTTCAAATGATAGAAATGTGTAATAAAAAAGTAAAAATAAAATGTGATCAATACATTTAAAATAACATTGCTCTATATTTTAATGCACTATATGCACTTCTCTTCAAAAAAAAGGATGATTCTCATAGAACTCAAAGAAAATCCATTAATAAGGTTGCAAATTAACATCATAATATCAGAATATAAACACCAGAAAAAATGATAAAATACAAAAATAAAGCAAAACAAGCAGATCTTTTCAGAGGATACAGCTTTTAGTATAATAATATGAAAAAAAACAATCAAAAAAGAAAAACCATAAACACATCTAGTATATAGCTAAAAATAATAATTGTTTTTAGAAACTAGGAGATAGGTTTCATTTCTATAATTTAATAAAAAAGCACTTTACATATAAGAAAAGCCCTAAAAATGATTAGAACCTGAATGACCTAAAAGATTTTGAATTGCCCCACATTTGTTTGTTTTGGTTTAAAAAGTAATATTATTCACAATAGATATATAAAACAATTTTGCAACAAATTAAATTTTAAATGCCCAAATATAATTAAGAAAGACATGGACAAATAAACTTAGCAGTAAGTTAATAACTAGTTTATCCTAAAAATTAATTGTCACCTTTCCATTTTAAAAAACATATCAAGATTGTGCCTTCAGAAGAAAAATAACTTATTTATACCTGAAATTTAGTTGCAATTTAATAGATATAAATATTCTAATATATTAGAAGGGAAAGACAGGGAAGTTAAAGAACTAAAGTAAAGAAAGGGAAGCAAAAGGAAGAGGGAAAGGAGGGGAATAGAAGAAGGAAAGGAAGGGGGAAGGGAAGGGAATTTTAAAGGTAATGTTTGCTTTAAAATAATATGGAAGAAATTATATTTCAATATAGTTTCCTGCATAATCCATTGTATTTTATTTTATACACTTAAAAATATTTTTGAGCAGGGCTCCAAAGGTTTAAACAGGCTGTCAAAGAAACCATGATACTCCCTCTCCCACCCCGAGGAAAAAAAAAAAAAAAAAAAAAAGTTAAACTTTTGCTGTAGAAGATATTAGAAATTTTATATGCTGGGGGGGGAAGTTAGTCTTGAAAGTTATAGTGATAATGATGAAGTAGGAGAGTAAAGGAGAGGGAGGTTATACAACCCAATCAGGATTAATGGTGGAGTTGATAAGATTTGATTTCAAAACTGGAGGAGGTCATATCCATGATGCAGAAAGGTGGTTGGAGGGATTGTGTGTTAATGTGAAGTAACCTATGGGATGGGATTTCTAAGGTATAAAGACATGTCCTTCTAGTCTTTAGGATGTTAGTAGATTGTAAAAGGAAATGACAGAAATAATGAAATATAAAAGTAAATTAAGCATTCCACACCTTTTGGACTATCTGAGACTATGAATAGCTCACCTGCACATAAAAAGACCATTTCACTCATCCTCAGGGTATAAATTGACCTATTACCTTACTTTCTAGGTTCCCATCTTGAATTATATCCAATAGATATCTAGAAAATATCACTATTAATTAACAATGGGGTCACTCACTAGGAATGATTTGTCAAATAAAATCTGAGGCTCTAGAAAATAAAATTTAAGGGACTTCTATAAATTCTATGTTAAAGGCCTTTGTCCACTCAAGAAGAGCATGGTGATACTGTGGAGAAGGCGAGAAGAGGGGGAAATACCTATAAAACTTTAGTCAAAATACCAAGGAAACACTCAACTGATCCTATGGATAACTGGAATATTATTCCTACCTATCTAACATGACCTGAGAGTTTAGCCAATTCACCTCTCCCACAGATATATCACTCTGGAAGGAGCTAGCTCAGGGGCCAAGTAACCCACTCAGACCAGCCACAGGTACCTATATTCCATGAGAAGTCCATCTGATGGGGGTTGAGGTCCCTTTACGATTCCTTTCTAATTGACCAACCCATGGCTGACCTTGATTCACAAATCCTGATCAAAGGCACCCTTTGAATATCCGGGCCTAGCCCCACTATCAGCTCAGCTTCCCCCAGCCCTCACCTGATCTGAGCTAACTGAAAAGTCTGCCAAGAACTTGGGGGGTACTGCCCATCATCTTCTAGGTATAAAAGAAATAAACCAGAGCACTCTCTTGGCAGGAGCCCTCCAACCAACACATGGTATCCTTCCAGCCATGTAGGGGTTCCTGCCCACCCAGCAGCCACCTCTGGCCCTGGCGTCTTTCTTACTGAGCTTTACTTCCAAATTTCTACAATAAATCTTTTATTTATAAATCTAGGTTTTGGGGCCTGTAAATTCATTTACAGGGGACACTATGCCTCATGGGATTATCTTACTATCTATGCGCCAAGAAATGGGGTTCCCCCTTTCCTTTCCCTCATTACATCTAACTGGCAATGGAGTTTCATATATCAACAACATTGATGCTTTTCCCCACAGTGAACTTCATGAAGTTTGTCCAGAGATAAAAAGGACGCTGAGGCCATTTAATTGGTTATGATGAATTGCCTTGACCACATGAGAAATATGATTCATTACTAGTATCCTATAATCTGGGATATTGTACATTTCATCAACACTTTCCACCCTTCCCCTGTTCTATTCTCCCCATCCCCTCATTGTTTTCTTGTGGTTGTTGTTTGAAAATGCATTGTAAGCAATGCTTTGAAACTATTGTTCTGAGCATGGAATTTCAGTGAGTCTTTCTAAGATTTTATTGAGTCTACTACTTGATTATAAATTGGAAACACACTGAAGATTGGTTGTTAAATACAATTGGTAGATTGTAACGTACTGTTGTCTCCAGAAGCTAAATGCTCAAAAGTGAAAAAGAATTTATTCATAAAAAAGAGAATGTGCTGTTGTCTCCAGAAGCTGCCAATCGCTCTCTGGGAGGAGATCTGCTGTGTCAACTCAAATCTCTCCAAAAGATTATTCTTCCTGTAGAGAACCGTTGTCTCCAGACAGTTGCTGTTAACTCCCGTCCAGAGTAGTGACTTCCCTCTTTTATCCTCCCAGAGAATGGGCGTGGGATAATGCAAGGGCTTCTGGGAAAAAATTACTTCAACCAATAAACTTGCTCTTCCCCAGGAATTCATAAGTAAAAACTCCCAGTAAAGGCTGGAACTAGAAAATTGTCAAGTACCGACTTAGCACTTAGTAAGAACCTAATATCTCATTATCTCATTAACACTTAGTAAGAACCTAACAGTAAGATTACCCTTAGAACAAAAGAGGTAAAAGTTTCCCCTCAGAGAACCCAAACTATTTCTGCAAAAATGCCAATTGTGCAGTATTAATGCAGGAGAATAGGACAACCCATTTCAAAAGGAACGGGACAACAGTAGGATAATGGGCCAGTAGCCATAGTTAGTAAAATGGGCATATAAAAATGAAGTACTGGAAATGACAGAGATGAAAATAAGAAGGCATGATGTCAGATGTGAGAAGTAAGGTGTTTGGTACTTCTGTGAAGAGGATTGTCAGAGTAAGGAGAATTACCTTATATAGGAAATCTTTAAATGACAACTCTGTTCAAGAGTATATATTTTAGTGAACATCTCCCATACACATGATTTTTCTTTTTTTTTAAATACTATTTTATTTTTCCAAATACAAGCAAAAATAATTTTCAACATTCACCTTTGCAAAACCTTGTGTTCCAAATTTTTTCTCCCTCTCTCCTCCTTCTCCTCTCCAATACTGCAAGCAATCTGATATAAGCTAAACATGTGCAATTCTTCTATACATATTTCCATATTCATCAGATGTATGATCTTTCAATTGATAAGCAAAATAGTAGAGTAGGCTATTTGAAAAGAAAAATATCAAGAGATTTTAGGTATGACACTAATCTAAATATCAAGATTGAGATACCTATTTTTCTAGAATAATAAAGCCAAATGCCAGTGGAGTGAGTCAATCACATATATATATTCTTCAAAAATAGCTGAATTACATTCTACACAATTTGCTTTGTCAAAGTATTTTTGAGCAGCATCCTAAGAATACTTAATTTTCTGTTATAGAGTTCAATTCTGAAAAAAATATAACTTCAGAAAATATCTATCTAAAAATATTTTAAGAAAAAAAGATTCATCCTGATTTTAAAAGTATTTAACACTAGAGTTAATTTACCTGAAGCTTATTCTCTCGTTATTATCTATCCTTGTCTCTCTCTGTATTTGTCTATCTGTGCCTATGTCTGTTTCTTACTTTGTCTCTACCTGTTTGTTTCTCTCCTCCTATTATTATAAAAAGGAACATATCATAAAAGACTCATAGATTTGTGATGGTTTGCTCTACACCCTTGTTTTCCAAATGTTAGCAAGCAATGGATTATGTGATGTTGGGCAAGTCATAATTTCTATAGACCTCAGATTCCTCTTTATAAAATGAAAGAATTAGATTAATTCTCTAAGGTCCAAAAGTCCTTTTCTATCCTAGAATATCTTTGTTAGCAATTGACATTTACATAGTTCTTTACAAAGCATTTAACCTATATTAACTCATCTGATGCTCAAAACAACTTTTTCACAATGTCTAATGCAGGCTTTACTCTCTCCATATTTCAGATAAAGAAACTGAGGGTCAATGGAATTAATTGATCTGTACAGGACTGGATAAGTAGTAAATACTGAAGGGTTATTTGAAGCCAGGCTATAAAGTATAGCAGAGAAGCCAGTGTCATTGGATCAAAGTATGTGAAGCAGGAAAAAATGATAGAAGACTGGAAAGGTAGGAAAGGGGTTAAAGGGTTTTAAAAGGAAATATCTTTATATTTCATAATCGAGGTAATATAAATCCATTAGTATTTACTGAATGGGTGAGTGGGGATTAAATGGTGAAAACTGGTGTTAGAAAGATCAATTTGACAGCTTAGAGAGGGTTTGATTGAAATGGAGAGAGACTTGAGGCTGCAAGACTAACTAGTAAGCTATTGCAATTATGTTGCCATGAAGAGATTGACCAGTGAAATCAAAGCATCAGTGCAGGAAAGGGGGAATATCTGAGTGATGTTATAATAGTAAAAATTATTTGGATTTGGGTTTGCATTTGGATTTGATTTGACTACTACTGCATGTATGCGTAATATAATACACAAACACATACATATTCAGAGACACATACATAAAGAGGAAATAGAGATAGAACAAGAGGGGAAAGGCAGAAACAGAAAGACAGGAGTTTTCACCCTCATCAGTTTAAATACTCTTTTCAGTGGATTTATAAGACTAGTAAAGGCAAGTAGATTATCATGAGCTTCTTTAGAAAGCACTTGCATTATATTTAAGACCATCAGTAAGGATAATATGTAATGGAGATAAACTGGAAACTTTCCCAGTAAGATCAGGAGTGAAACATGGTAGCCCACTATCACAATTACTATTCAATATTGTATTAGAAATGCTAGCCTCGGCAATAAGAGTCGAGAAAGAGATTAAAGGAATAAGAGTAGGTAATGAAGAAATCAAACTGTTACTCTTTGCAGATGATATGATGATATACTTAGAAAATCCCAGAGATTCTAATAAAAAGTCATTAGAAATAATTCACAAATTTAGCAAAGTTGCTGGATACAAAATAAACCCACATAAATCCTCAGCATTTTTAACCATCACCAACAAAATGCAACAGCAAGAGATACAAAGAGAAATTCCATTCTAAATAAAGGTCGAGAGTATAAAATATTTGGGAATCCATCTACCAAAGAAAAGTCAGGAATTATATGAGGAAAATTATAAAACACTTGCCACAAAAATAAAGTCAGATTTAAATAATTGGAAAGACATTCAGTGCTCTTGGACAGGCCGAGCAAATATAATAAACATGACAATACTCCCCAAACTAATCTATTTATTTAGTGCAATACCAACAGACTCCCAAAAAACTATTTTAATGACCTAGAAAAAATAACAACAAAATTCATGTGGAAGAATAAAAGGTCTAGAATTTCAAGGGAATTAATGAAAAAAAAAAGTCAGATAAAGGTGGTCTAGCTGTACCTGATCTAAAGCTATATTATAAAGCAGCAGTCACCAAAACCATTTGGTATTGCCTAAGAAATAGACCAGTAGATCAGTGGAACAGATTAGGTACAAAGGACAAAAAAAGGGTACATCTATAGCAATCTAGTATTTGACAAACCCAAAGATACCAACATTTGGGATAAGAATTCACTATTTGAAAAAAACTGTTGGGAAAACTGGAAATTAGTATGGCAGAAATTAGATATGGATCCACACTTAATACATATACCAAGATAAGATCAAGATGGGTCCATGATTTAGGCATAAAGAATGAGATCACAAATAGATTAGAGGAACAGAGAATAGTCTACCTCTCAGACCTGTGGAGGAGGAAGGAATTTATGACCAGAGGAGAACTAGACATCATTATTGATCACAAAATAGAAGATTTTGATTATATCAAACTAAAAAGTTTCTGTACAAATAATACTAATGCAAACAAGATTAGAAGGGAAGTAACAAATTGGGAAAATATTTTTACAGTTAAAGGTTCTGATAAAGGTCTCATTTCCAAAATATATAGAGAACTGACCCCAATTTATAAGAAATCAAACCATTCTCCAATTGATAAATGGTCAAAAGATATGAACAATTTTCAGATGATGAAATTGAAACTATATCCACTCATATGAAAGAGTGTTCCAAATCTCTACTGATCAGAGAAATGCAAATTAAGACAACTCTGAGATACCAAAACACACCTGTCAGGTTGGCTAAGATGACAAGAACAAATAATGATGAATGTTGGAGGGGATGTGGGAAAACTGGGACACTGATACATTGTTGGTGGAGTTGTGAAAGAATCCAGCCATTCTGGAGAGCAATTTGGAACTATGCCCAAAAAGTTATCAAACTTTGATCCAGCAGTGCTACTACTGGGCTTATATCCTGAAGAAATACTAAAGATGAGAAAAGGACTTATATATGCCAAAATGTTTGTGGCAGCCCTTTTTGTAGTGGCTAGGACCTGGAAAATGAATGGATGTCCATCAGTTGAAGAATGGTCGGGTAAATTATGTTATATGAAGGCTATGGAATATTATTGCTCTAAGAAATGACCAGTAGGATGAATATAGAGAGGTTTGGAGAGACTTTGAACTGATGCTGAGTGAAATAAGCCGAACCAGAAGATAACTATACACTTCAACAACAATACTGTATGAAGAAATATTCTGATGGAAGTGGATATCTTCAACATAAAGAAGATCCAACTCACTTCCAGTCGATTAATGATGGACAGAAACAACTACACCCAGAGAAGGAACACTGGGAATTGAATGTAAACTGTTAGCACTACTGTCTTTCTTCCCAGGTTACTTATACCTCCGCAATCCAATTCTCAACGTGCAACAAGAATATTGGATTTACACACATATATTGTATCTAGGTTATACTGTAACACATTTAATATGTATAGGATTGCCTGTCATCTAGGGGAGGGAGTAGAGGGAGGGAGGGGAAAATTTGGAAAAATGAATACAAGGGATAATGTTATAAAAAAAATTACTCATGCATATGTACTGTCAAAATTTTTTATAATTATAAAATTAACAAAAAAAAGAAAAAAAAAGATGGTGCATGCATTCATATCTAGGAACTTGTTATTATAAACTGTGGTCCAGAAATTCAAAATCTCATCATCAGAAAATGTGATAAACTTTTCATCTCCTATATTTTCTCATTAGAATTCTTTGATGTCAATGAATGGTATTGATGAGAAATTCCTAGTCTCAGCATAATTTGCCTCTATTACAGATTATTAATCACTAAAGTCTTACATAATTGATCATTAAAAATAAAATATTAATATGGATTAAGTTTAAGCATATATACATACATATATATTTGATCACATTACATATCTTAAATCTAATAACATTTAAGAATATTGTGATTAAAAACTTGCTTATTCCATGACATGCAGTTTGGACTTGTCTCCCAAAGCAGTCGACATTATAAGTTTGCATTCAAATACAATTTAGAACTAAAGATGACTTCTGGTCTTTAAGAAATAGTGCATCTCACCCTGTAAAACTGACTGACTTGGATGGCAGTATGTTGCTTACTGTATCTCTTTGATCAACCAATAAACTCAAGAAATAACAGAGAAGGACTAATCACAATAATGAAAATAACAAGAAGCCAAGTACATTTCCATCTAATTGTGCTTTGACAAAAATTCAATAATAATTTATAAAATTATAGTATATACAATATAATATAGTACAGTATTATAGTAAAATTATTGTATACTACATTAAGCACTTAGAATACAAAGACAAAAATGGGAACTTTCCAGCTCCTCTTTAATTTCAATATGTGGAAGAGCAACCTTCTAATTTTGTGCTCTTTGTGGAAATGAAGTGGAGATGAACAAAATCTTTTGCAGGAAGAGTACCTGCCCAGTGATCATACCAGAGCCACTCTGCCAAGACCCACTACAAAGCTGCCAACATCCTAGTGATAACCATATGTGAGAAAACAACATTGCAAAAACATTGCATGAAGAAGGATTTGTAGGAGAATTCTGTGGTGTATGCAAATCCATAGAGTAAAAGTAGAGCATGTAGAAGGGCATAAGAGCCCATATCAGGAAAAGGAATTTGATAACTAAAGCCTCACTTACTACATTCTGGGAGTCAAAATCCTGCCCTTATATGATGAATAATGCTAAGCACTTCCACTTCTAGCTGAACCAAATTATCTTTCTTCTGTTCTAATCTGGTTGAGCATTGATTATGCTACCTTCTAAGGGATACATCCAAATAATAAAGGCTGTAGTCCTAAATTGCAAAATCTAACATGTTCTGTTTCTTTTTCTTTTTAAAAAATTAGATGTTATTGATGGAGTTATGAATGCAGATTATAGCATACTTATTTTACATTCTCTCTCTCTCTCTCTCTCTCTCTCTCTCTCTCTCTCTCTCTCTCTCTCTCTCTCTCTCTCTGTTTTCTTTCACAATATGACAAACTGTAAATCATTTGCATGACTGCATATGTATTACCTATATTAAAATTTTAATGAAAGAAGAGGAGAGAGGAATGGAGGGAAAGAAATTGGAACTGTTTTTTTTTTCCCTAAAAGCTGTTGTAAAAATTATTTTTACATGTAATTTAAAGAAAATAAAATATTAAAAAATAAGGTTTCATGAATATCATTTTATTAATCCTCAGTTTACTCTATCATCCTATCTAGGACCTTCTAACAGAGTCATTCTATATAACAAATATTGTGTTAAGGACAAAAAGAAGAGGACTAACATAGTGTTAAATAAGTTAAAAAGTCTAAAAATATATTCAATGAACAACATATCTAAAGGGGTGGAATGAGAATATATTCTTATATTTCTTTGTGGCCATGCTTTTTTCATATTTTATATAAGTTTTTGTGTTTTGTTTTGTTTTTTTTTTGTTTTGTTTTTTGTTTTTGGTGTGATTGTTTTTGTTTGTTTGTTTGTTTTCCCCCATTACTGTAGAGGGCTGAAACTCTGAATCAGACAAGAGAGCACTTAAGGCTTCCTATTAGATTTGAGACAGTGGCTCTATTAATATGTATTTGGATGATGGCTCTCCTCACCATTGGTGTTTGCTGAATGTTTGGTAGTAAGATAATCATAGGCAAGGATTGAAGGGTGGAGGGAGAGAAGTCAGAGTCATTTGGCAGCAGAAAGAGGAGGAGAGAGGCTGGATACTCCAGACTCCAAAATCAAGCCATGTAGCAGTTTGCCTGCCTCTTTCACATCTTCCCCTAAAGACCAAAGACTTTGATTTATCCTGACTGTGGCTGACCCTGAGACCCTCCAGGGCCTATAGTCAAAGCTTATATTATTTTCTTAACTGCTTATTTCACCCTGGATAAATTAATACAAATATTTCCATTCTTATCTATACTCATCAATTTCATAATTGCTTATGGTATATCACCATTTACTTTATTCATGTAACACATTTTTATCCATTTCTAATCCATAGATATCTACATTGTTTCCAATATTTTTGCTATCCCCAAAAGTTTTGCTATAAATATTTTTATCAATAAGCAAATTTTTTCATATAAACAGACTCCTTGGGATAGGACTAGTAAAAACAACTCTAGGTCAAACAGTATGGACATGGTAATCAATTTCTTGGAATAATT
Organism: Sminthopsis crassicaudata; assembly: GCF_048593235.1. Lineage (NCBI taxonomy): Eukaryota > Metazoa > Chordata > Mammalia > Dasyuromorphia > Dasyuridae > Sminthopsis > Sminthopsis crassicaudata. The sequence continues at coordinate 181,496,602 of NC_133621.1, forward strand.
CCAAATTGTTTTTTCAAAATGATTTTATTGATTTATAACTTCACCCAATACACCAGGGTATTATGAATATCCCCATAAGCTATTTAATGTTAACAATTTTCATATTTTATTTCTTTCAAGTTGCAAGGCATGAGATAAAATGGTAGGACTTATGTTATTTTCATTTCTTTTATTATTAATTATTTGGAAAATTATTCTATATGGTTATTAATTAATCTTTTGAAAATTTTTTGAGAATTATTCATATCATTTGACTATTTTTCATCATACATAAATACATATGCATAGATAGATTATTTGTGTATATATATATCTATACACACACACACATATATATGTATGTATATATATATATATATATATATATATATATATATATATATATATACATATATATACTTTTTTTTTTTTGCAGAGGTATTTGAGGTTAAGTGACTTGCCCAGGGTCACACAACAATAAAATGTTATGTCTAAGGTCAAATTTGAACTCAGGTCCTCCTGACTTCAAGGTAGGTGATCTATCCACTGAGCCACTTAGCTGCCCCTATTGTATATCTTTGATACCAAAAAATTATCAGAGAAATTGATACAAATATTTTTTCTCCATTCAATAATTTCCTTTCTTTTGTTAGATTAATTTTATTTGTGCAAAAACATCTCAGTTTATTGTACTCAAATTTATATGGGCATATATATATATATATATATATATATATATATATATATATATATATATGTATATTCCTTATTCAATTAAAGATATATCTTCTAACAAATTCAGACTGAAATTATTTTAAAATTAAAATTAATTAATAAATACGAAAAGACATTCTTAGAAAATAAGAAGAAAAATTACATCTACTCATAACTGTGATTGGTATCTTATTAGCTTCTTTTCTAATTACTTTAGAGCAATTAATATCAAGATCACATATCCATTTCAATCTATTGTTATATATAGTGTAAGTTGAATTTGTACCAAACTACTTGCCAGTTTTTCCAAAGATTTTCATTAAATAGGGAATTCTTCCCTAAGTATTTTGTTTTCTATTCTCAATAATGCTGTTATTCAGTTTCATTCTTTGATTCTCTGTTTTCTAATATAATCCATTTATGTATCTTTCCATTTTAAACCAAAACTAAACATTTTGATGACTAATTTTTAAAAATATAGTTTAGAGGTGCAACTAGAATTGTACTTAGACACCAGCCTTGAAGTCAGAAGGACCTGAGTTCAAATCCAGCCTCAGACACTTAATATTTAGTAGCTGTGTGACCCCAGGCAAGTCACTTAAAGTCAATTCCCTCAAAAAGAAAAGAAAAGAAAAATATAGTATAGATTATCAGATGATATAATCATATAATTTGAAGTCTTCTAGTGTTATTCCCCTTATATCTCTATATCCTCTACATATTTCTCTTAATATTCTCCAAATGTGTATTCTTATTTTATCAAATTCTGTAAAATTCTTGATATTTGATGGGAATAACATTAAAATTATATGTTAACTGGCAATATAATTTTTGTAATACTGGCATAGTCTAACTATGAATAATGAAAATTCATTTGCTCTTTTTCTCTTTGTTTCAATAAGCAGTGCTTCAAAACTGACTCTACATAAGTACTTTCATGTGTTGATAGATTGTTCTCTAATATTTGATGATTTTTTTTCTTTATTTGGAATGGGTTTGCCATTTCTATTGATACTCTTGGATTTTTTTCATTATGGATAAGAAATATTGCAGATCTTTAGGAGTTTTAAACCTGTGATGTGACTAAAATTATCTCAATTTGGAAATTTGTTGATTCTTTAGTATATTAAAACTAAGATTTAAAAAAAAAAAATCATTGTGTCTGAAGAAGTAGAGCCAAGATGGTGGAATAAAGGTAAGACTTACTCAATTTCTCCCCCAAACTGCTCAAAATTCCTTTAAATAATGATTCAACAAATTTTAGGGCATCAGAATGCCCCAAAAGACAGAACATTTTCCATCTGAAAAGCACTTGAAAGGACACAGGATAGGTTTGTGGGAGTCCAGTGTGCAGTCCCAGTGCAGGCCATAACAGTGCAACCCTAGATCCAGACCCAGCCTCGAACCCAAATCTAGTCCCTGCCAGATCTCTAAATTAGCACCAGTAAAGGAGACTTCCAGAACTCTTAGCATAAAAATACCAAAGAGGACTTACAAGATCAGCAGAAAAGGTCTGTGGAACCAGGATGGAAGCCTAGCATGTAATCTCAGCACTGGCTGCACCAATATAGCCCAAATACTTGCCCTGGCACTGGTCCCAGCCTCCACCTAGATCCCAGCATCAATGATGTGGGATCTCTGAATCAGCAATAGTGCTAGGAGTTTGTGGACTTCTCATCCCAGGAACAGTATCAGAAGGTCAATGGAGAAGGTCTATGGAAACAGGGTGGGAGTTTAGTGTGCAATCATAGTGCAGGCTGTGCCAGCCCAGCCCCAACCCCAATCCCAGGGTCCCAATGTAAGTAAAGCAGAATTCTATTGATTTAGCACACTAGATCTTGCAGCTATAATGAGATAGGGAAACTCCTAACAGCTTCAGGGCAGAAAAGTTTCTGTGGTCAGGTTCTTCTAAGCATCACTAAAAACAGCGTCACAAAAATCCTGAAGCTAGGGACAGTGACCCCTCCACCCAGGAAACAAAACCCTACTTTAACAAGTTGAAAGCCAAGTTAAAGACTAGGAAAATGAGCATACAACAAAAAATGTTTCTGACCATTGAAAGTTATGGTGATAGGAAGGTCAAAATACAAATTCAGATGATTGCAAAGCCAATGCTTCTACATTCAAAGCCTCCAAGGAAAACAAGACTTGGACTCAGGCCATGCAAAAGCTCAAATGGGAATTTGATAATCAAGTAAGAGAGATAGAGGAAAGATTAGAAAAAGAATTGAGAGTGGTGCAAAAGGAAATGCAAAAAGCTTGAAGAAAAGAATGCCTTAAAAAGCAAAATAGGCTAATTGGGAAAGAAGGTACAAAAGCTCACTGAGAAAAATAATTCTTTAAAAATAGAATTGAGCAAATGGAAGCTAATGACTATGAAAAAACAAGATAAAATAAAGCAAAATCAAAACATTTTTAAAATAGTAAAAAAGAAAAAAAAATGTGAAATATCGCATTGGAAAAACAACTGACCAGGAAAATAGATACAAGATAGCTAGTTTAAAAATTATTGGTCTACTTGAAAGTCATGATCAAAAAGAGAGTCTGGATATCATCTTTCAAGAAATTATTAAGGAAAACTAACCTGATATTCTCGAACCAGAGGGTAAAATAGAAATTTAAAGAATTCACCAATCACCTCCTGAATGAGATCCCAAAATGAAAACTCTCAGGAATATTGTAGTCAAATTCTGGAACTTCTAAGTCAAGAAGAAAATATTGCAAGTATCCAGAAAGAAAACAATGCAAGTATAGTGGAACCACAGTCAGGATAACACAAGATTTAACAGCTTCTACATTAAAAGACAGGAAGCTTCAGAAAGTGATATTCCAGAGAGCAATGGAGCTAAGATTACAACCAAAGAATCAGCTATCCAGCAAAACTGAATCTAATTCTTGAGAGGAATAGAAATCTTTCTTACCCTGCAGGAAAATAGGAGAGGAATGGAATAAAGAAGGGGGTGAGACAGTAATAAAGTAAAGGGCATATTAGAAGAGGGTGATCAGTATCAAAACCCATTTAAGAAGAAACAGGGTGAAAGGGGAGAATAACTAGAAGGAAATAGTTAGCAATAATTCAATGAAATAGAGGATTTCAAACATTCATGATGAAAGGATCAGAACTGAATAGAAAATGTGATTTTCGAATACAGGACTTTGGAGAAGCAAAAGGAAGTAATCAAGAAAATGATATTATAAGGATCTCAATAAGCTTTATCTCTTTACATTCCCATATGGGAGGATGAAACCTATAATTCATTAGAATCTTTTCATTACCATAGCAATTATGTGAAATATACATAGCCATAGTACACAGGTATGAGTTGAATATTAAAGGATATTATATTTTCTTAAAATAATGAAATTAAGGGGTAAAAGAGGATTGTACTGGAAGAAAGGGAAAAGGATAATTGGAATAGTGTATATTATTTGCCATAAAAAGAGGCAAGAAAAAGCTTTTACAGTGGAGAAGAGGAGAGGAGAGGGTGAGAAAATGAACCTTATAAAAGAGCCAAGCTGGAGTCCTCTCTTGGCAGAGGTTCCAAACATGGCAACCTTACTCCTGGCATGCCAAGGATCTCTGCCCACTAGCACACTGTTTCTGTTGTCCTCTTATCTCTACCTTCACCTTTTACTAACTAGACTTTAACCTTACTTCCAAACCCCATAATAAACTTCTTTTGTCAATCTAGGTCTTGGGGTCTTTAAATTCCTTTACAGGGGACTCTTGCGACACCACTAGACCTCATTTAACTCCATATCCTTGCGCGCATCCAAAGGGGTTGCATGGGAGCTCTATTTGGCTCCCTGTACCTCAAACCTGCCACTAGACCTCAATTAAACCCTAATATCATTTAGGTATTCTATATCTAGACCTCGTCACTTGCATATGTTTTGAAAATAAAAAAGCCTCAATTAAAAAAAAAAAAAAAAAAAAGAAAGAAAAGATGAGCAAGTTGATTTCAGACAAGTCTGGAAAGACAACATGAATTGATGCTGAGTGAAATAAACAGAACCAGGAGAACACTTCACAATAACAGCAAGATTATGTGATGATCAACTATGATAGATATCGCTCTTCTTAGCAATGCAATGATCCAAGACAAGCTCAATAGACTTGAGACAGAAAATGCCATCCACATATAGTGGGAAAGAGAGAACTATGAAGACTAAATATAGATTGAAGCCATACTATTTTCATCTTTTAAAAACTGTTTGCTTTTTTCTTTCTTGTGAATTTCCATTTTGTTCTGATTTTTCTTTCACTACATGACTAATATGTAAGTCTTTTTTTTTTTTTTTAATGATTGTACATAGCTAACCTATATCAGATTTCCTGCTGTTTTGCAGAGGTGGGAAATAAGGGAGGGAGAGGGAAAAGAAAATTTGGAACTAAAATCTTACAAATATGAATGTTGAAAGCTATCTTTACATTTAATTGGAAACTAAAATCCTATGGAATAAAAATGCAGTTTTAAAAAGAAGCCCATAATCTTAGGGAGGAAAGAAATAAATTCACTCAAATAAGTTATATATAATATAACAGAAAATAGTTTACCCTCCAAGATTTATTATTATCATTTTCTGTCATTTTAGCCAATCTAAAATGTGTGAAGTGGTACTTCAGAGGTATTTTTCTTTGCATTTTTGATCAACTTCTTTTTTTTCTTATGACTAAAGATGGTTTAATTTCTTTCTCTGAAAATTATCTGTTTATATTATTTGACCATTTATCAGTTGGGACTTGTATTCTTATAAATTTGACAAGTTGGAACTTGTATTCTTATAAATTTGATTCAGTTCTCTACCAATTTTAAAATTGAAGTCTATATCAGGCTGTAAGAAAGTTTTTCTCATCTCACCTTTCTAATCTTAGATGTACTGATTTTGGGTTAAAATTTTTAATATAATCACAGTTATCCATTTTGCATTTTATAATGTTTTCTATTTTTTTTTGGTTATAAATTCTGCCTTCTCCAAAGATCTGATGGATAGACTATCCCTTGATCTTCTATTTTCCTTGTAGTATCATCATTTATGTTGAAATCATGAACCCATTAAAATCTTATGTTGGTATATGGTGTGAGATGTTGGTCAATACTTAGTTTCTGCCATAACTATATTCTGGTTTTCCCAGAAATTTTGGTCAAATAGAGCTCCCCTGCAACCCCTTTGGATTTGGGGCAAAGATATGGAATTAAATGAGGTCTAGTGGCGGTGCAAGGGTCTCCTGTAAAGGAATTTACAGATGCAAAAATCTAGATTGATAAAAGAGGTTTATTATGAGGTTTGGAAATAAGGTTAAAGTCTAGTTAGTAAAAGGTGAAGGTAGGGATAAGAGGGCACCAGAAACAGTGTTCCAGTGGGCAAAGATCTTTGGCATGCCAGGCATAAGGCTGCCATGTTTGGAACCTTTGCCAAGAGAGGACTCTAGCTTGGCTCTTTTATAAGGAGAGATTTAGCTAACAGGACCTGTGGGTGGAGTCCCAAGTTGGCTCCTCACTGGGTTTCAGCGAGGGCTAGAAATTTGCTTGGTAAGGGTTAGGAAAGCTGAGAAGATCATTAGAATGGGGGCTGAGACAGCCCAAGTTGTCTCAGATGGGAGTTGTGAGAGCCTGGATGTCTCCCATTGAAATTCAAAGGGTTCTTTTGACCAGGATTTGTGAATCAAAAGTCCTAGCTTCTTGAATTGATAATGCATCATCTAGGAGGGGTTGGGAATCAGAAAAGGAATAAATTAATCTGAAAGGACTAGTTTCTCAAAGGGACTACAACCCACATTGCAAGAATAATTTTTCAACATTTACCCTTGCAAAAACCTTGTGTTCTAAGTTCTGCCCCTTCTCCCCACTCCCTGTCCTAGATGGCAAGTAATCCAATATATATTAAACAGAGCAAAAATATATGTAAATCAAATGTAGGAATATATATGTGTACAATTATCTTGCTGCACAAGAAAAATCTGATCAAAAAGGAAGAAAAAGTTCATATTTTCTTATAGAAAATAATATTCCATGTAAATTGTTAGCACTACTGAGTGAAATGAGCAGAACCAGAAGATCACTATACACTTCAACAACAATACTGTATGAAGATGTATTCTGGTGGAAGTGGATTATCTTTAACATAAAGAATATCCAACTCAATTCCAGTTGATGGACAGAAACAACTGCACCAGAGAAGGAACACTGGGAAGTGAATGTAAATTGTTAGAACTACTGTCTATCTACCCAGGTTACTTATACCTTCGGAAGCTAATACTTAATGTGCAACAAGAAAATGGTATTTACACACATATATTGTATCTAGGTTATATTGTAACACATGTAAAATGTATGGGATTGCCTGTCATCGGGGGGAGGGAGTAGAGGGAGGGAGGGGATAATTTGGAAAAATGAATACAAGGGATAATGTTAAAAAAAATTACTCATGCACATATACTGTCAAAAATTATTAATAAACAAATTAATAAAAAAAAGAAAATAACATTCCATTACATTCATATAGCAGATATTAGTCATTCCCCAATTGATGGAGAAAGATTCAATTTCCAATTCCTTGAGACCACTAAAAGTGCTACTAGAAACAAAGAACAAAGATATGGAGTGCTTTTACTTTTATAATACCTAGAAGGCCTTTGTTTCTAGATGGAAGAGTATATGCATTGTAAAAAACAAAAGATGTAGGGATTGGCAAGTGACCAGGGGAGGGAACAAGAAAATGAAGTGCTTTGAATGACAGAGGATTTTGTATTTGACATTGGAAATGATAAGAATGCAATGGATTTTAGGGAAGGAGATATATGGAAAAGGATTAAGGTTGGACCTGTGCTTCAGGAAAAATAGTATTGACAATTGAGTGGAGTTTGGGTTGGAATGGGGAAAGACTTCTGGCAAGAAGAATAACCAGCAATATATTGCAGTAATTCAGGCAGGAAATGATAAGGGCCTGTTCCAGAGAGGTAACAGTGTCTTAGAAGGGAAGGGAAACTATTCAAGAGAAAGTGCAAAGGTGAAATTGGCTAGATTAAACAACAGATTGTATTTGGGTGTGGAGACATAGTGAGAAATCAAGAATAAGAACTAGGTTCCAAACTTGGTGAATTGGGACAATGGGGAAAGTAAGGTGGGAAAATTATTTTTTTCTTGTCTATCTCCTTAATGAAACATTTTAATGTTTACTATTTGAAGTAAATTACATTTAGTCTTTCCTTAAGAGGAAAAATGCTTTATCTTGCTGATATGAAAGCTATTGATTTTGCCAATACTTTTTATGATAAAATGATTGTGTTATCACAATGAGTTGACCCTTCCTAATTCACCTACTCAACAGAAATCTATACTCTAAGAAATAGGGCAAAAATTGTAATATTACCTTGCTTGACTCACCAACAGATTACTTTAGCAAGTAACTTATGACTTACAGACACATACTACATTTGAGTGAAAAGTAATTTGTTGTAATCATTTTAATTATAGTTATTTTTAATTATCTTTGCTGTATGTGTAAACATTAAAAATACAAACAGTACTGCTATAGCACAGATGGCTGGTGCTTGTTACATACAGCCTGTTAAGCACCATTTAATCTTCACTGCTTTTCTTTTTCTTAATTGCAAAAAAAAAAAAAAAAAAAAAAATCAATAAAGGTGCTTTTTAAAAAACAATTTTAATTCACAAGAAAATTCAGTGCTACTATGAAAGGGCAAAGTGGTTTGGATCAAATCAGATCTACCTCTTCCACTCATTCTCCTCTCCCTATTTTTGATCCTTTTTATTTATAATATTTTTCCCCAAACCTTTAACATAAAGATCACCCAAAGACTCTGACAATGCTCAAAACATTTTATGTCTTTCTGTGACTCAGTCCACTCTCTTTAGTTGAGAGTCTGATATAGGAAAAGAAAACATCATGTTAAAAAACTTTTTATTTTATTTTATTTTATTTTATTTTATTTTAAAGGGTTCAAGTCTTAAGACAGACAATGTCAGGATTTAAACAAACATTGGATACTGTTCTTTATGAATAACTGAATTGAATGATCTATACATCTTATAAATATAACACAGCTTCCACTCAATTTTAGAATTCTTTCTACCCTCAGGCTCAGTAAAAGAGGGTAGGAGTGAGCAATGTTGAAAAAACACACTTAGAAACACATTCTAGTACATTCTCAACAAATAGGCTGAGTAAGAAAGATAAACCAAGTAAGAACGCATCTGATTGGGAAAGTACAAGGTGACATTACAAATGTATTTGGAATTAAAAAGGCCTGAGTTCAAATCCAACCTCAAGCATTTACTGGCTTTGTGACACTTCCCACATAATTTAAGCTTTCTGTGCCTCAATTTCTTATTGTATTAAATAAGATTGTTGGACTTGGTGACTTTTAAGCTCCCTTCTAACACTAACATTTCTTATGCATAAGAAAGGAAAGGAGAAAAGGTAATAAAAAAAAAAAAAAGCAGAATCAGTCTTAGGCACTATTCAAAGAGGAACAATCTCTTAAAGATACCTATGCCATTGTTGATATGCCATATTCTCTGATTATTCACCCTCCTAGGTAAAGAAGTATTTTTTTTTTGTCTTACTATGGTTATTTTTTTTTTTCTGTTTCCCTCTTCCAGATACTAATGATGGCTGACTCTTTTTACCTCTTTCTCTCCAAAATCCCAAACTTACTTACTGTTTTTCTTATCACTACTTTTCTATTTTTCTACTCCACTTTCATGATCTCAGGCAGTGTAAGCAAACAATAGACATAATTAAAATAGAATAGTATTAAATATATTTTGTTAAAAGAATACATACACAGTGAAATAATAGCACTACCAAAGTATAGATGTATCAAATAACAAACCATCAAATTCTTAAAATAAAAGTTGTTGCTGTTATTTTTTTTTTAGTGTTTGTTTTTGCAAAAAAATAGGTAAGTAGCAAGGAAGAAAGAAAAGAAGGAAGGAAGGAAAAGGAAGGGAGGGAGGAAGGAAGAAAGGCAGGAAGGCAGGAAGGCAAGAAGGAAAGAAGGAAGGAAAGAAGGAAGGAAGGAAGGAAGGAAGGAAGGAAGGAAGGAAGGAAGGAAGGAAGGAAGGAAAAAAGGAAGGGAGGAAGGGAAGAAGGGAGAAAGGGAAGAAGCAAAGAAACATAAGAAAAAATACTAAATGCACCCTTTAATGCACACAATAATCTAATATTAAAGAATGAGTGGATTAGAGAACAAATCATAAAAAAAATCAATAATTCAGTAAAGATAACACCAAAATTGGATGATAACACCAAAAATTGGATCATAACCCAGTTTGTTTGATGGAGTCAAAGCACTCCTTAAGGGAAAATTTATATCCTTATAACACCTATTCTATAAGACAGATCAAATAAATGAGTTGGGTCAACAAATAAAAACAAACAAATTTTTTTTAAAAGATAGAAAATAAACAATTAAATGATGCAGGTAAACAAATAGAAATAGAAATTCCAAAAATCAAAGGAGGAATTGATGAAATTAAATTTTTTAATTGAACTAAAAGATAAAAACTAGAGTGTGATTTTATGCAAAAACAACAATAACAACAACAACAACAACAACATTAAAATAGATAAGCCATTCATTAATTTAATGTTAAAAAGGGAGAAGATACCAGTATTGAAAGTAAAAATGGGTGGAAGAAACAATAAATTTTTAAAAATTATTAACACTCTTCTACACACAGACCAGTTGAATTAACAATCTAAGTAAAATGATGTATATTTACAAAAAAAAAAAAAAAAAACTGCACACATTAATTGATAAAATGTCATGCTTAAATAACTCTATTTTAGAAGAATAAATTGAGTTCCCTAAGAAAAAAATGTCTAGGATCAGATATATTTACAAGTGAAATCTATATTTAAGGAATAATTAATTCCAATAAGATATAAATTATTTTAAAAAGAGTTAAAGAAATTCTACCAAATTTTTTTTGTAACTAAAAATTTGATGCGGAAAACAGGAGAGCAAAAGCTAAGAAAACTATAGGCCAATTTCTCTAACAATATTGATGCAATTATTAAATAAAATGCTAGTTATGGGATTATAGCAATATATTATAAAAATCACATACTGTGAATAAGTGACTAGGAATGCAGAGTTGGTTCAATATTAGGAAAACTGTTAGGCCAATTGATCATATCAATTTTAAAAGGCAGGATTATATCAATAGATGAAAAAAGCCATATGACAAAATTCAGTACCCATTCCTAGAAACTAGAAACAATAGAAAACATGTGAATTAATGGAGTTTTTTAAAAAATAATAATTAGCATCATAAAATAATTCAATCATATTTAATAGCGATAAGGAAACCCCAAAACTCTTAAAACCTCCTTGGACTCTGCCTCAGGGAAGGGACTCCACCCCAAGTACAAACAGTTTCATCCTTATCTAAAAACCCATTGAATTCTATTCAAATTCTAACCCTGGCTGAAACTCAAGCCAGAAGCCAACCTGGGACTTCACCCATAAGCCCCTTCAGATTGTCCAAATCCCCTATAATAAAAAGAGCCAAACTGGAGCCCACTCTTTACAGAGGTCCCAAACATGGCATTCTTATGCCTGTCATGTCAAAGGATTTCTACTCACTGCAACTGTGGTTCCGGTGCCCTTTATCTCTACCCTCAACTTTACTAACTAGACTTTACTTCCAAACCCCATAATAAACCTCTTTTATCAATCTAGGTTTTCGGGTCTGCAAATTCCTTTACAGAGGATTCTTGCACAGATACTAGACATCATTTAACTCTGTATCCTTGTGCCAAATCTAAAGGGGTTGCAGGGGAGCTCTAATTGACTTCCTGTACCCTGAACCTGCCACTAGGCCTCAATTAAACATAATTTCATTTAGGTACCCTTTATCTAGTTCTCATCAACAGGAATAAATTAGAAACCTTCCCAAAAGATTGGAATGAACCAACAATGTCTATTATATCTATTATTCTTCAATATTGCAATAGAAATGGAAGATACAGCAAAAATGGTGGGGGGAAAGCTGAAGAAATAACAATAGATAATGAGGAAACAAAACTATCCCTTTTTTATATAGATTACATGACAATATAATTATAGAACCCTAGAGAACTATTTTAAAAACCTGGTAAAACAAATTACAAATTCAGCAAAGCTTTGGGATATAAAATAAACCCACATAAATCATTAGCATTTTTGTGTATTAGCAATAAAATCCAGCAAGAAATGGTAGGGAGAAAAATTCCATTTAAAACAAAATGTACAAAATAAATGGAAGTCTATCTACTAATACACACACAGGTTCTATATGCACACAATTACTAAACACATTTCAAACATAAAAAAAGAGACATCTGAATAATAAAAGAAATATTAATTGGTACTGGCTAAATTGAGCCAATATAATAAAAATGTCAATGCTACCTAGTTGAATTATTTATTGCTATACTAATCAAACAATCAAAGAATTATTACATAGGTCTTAAACAACAAAATTTATTTGAGAAGATAAAAGGTCAAATGTATTCAAATGAATCAATAAAAACTGAAGGAAAGTTGCATAACAGTACCAGACATCAAATCATACCATAAAATGTTAACCAGCAAAACAATTTGGTACACAATAAGAAATAAGATATTTGATTAGTATATAGGTTATATATGCAACATACAGATGTAAAGGAACATAGAGGTTTATTGTTTAATAAAACCAAGGATACATTTTTTGACAAGAACTCACTCTTTGACAAAAAATTACTTGGAAGATTGAATAGTAATCAAGAATAAATTGAATATTGACCAACATCTCATACCCTATACCAAGATAAGGTCAAAATATGTACTTTTTTAAACAAAAATGGTGATATCATGAGTAAATTATTATAATTTTCTTCCTCTGTTTTGGCCTTTCCTGGTTTATGCATCAGTACCATATCTATATCAGAAGAAGTCTGATTGGACTCCTTCTATTTTTCCAAATAGTTTATGTAGTATTGAAATTAATTGTTTAAATGTTTGGCAGAATGTATTTGCAAATCCTTCTTGCCCTGGAGATTCCTTTAAAGGAATTCATCAATAGCTTGTTCAGTTTATTTTTCTAAAAGGGGACTGTTTAATTTGTTTCTTCCTCTGTTAATCTATACTTTTAAAGCATTCCTCCATTTCACTTAGATGACCAGATTTATTGGCATATAGTTGGGCAAAATAGCTTCTTATTATTGCTGTAATTTCTGCTTCAATGGTATAAAGTTCACCATTTTCATTTTTGATCCTAGTAATTTGATTTTCTTCTTGTTCTAATGAAATTAATCAAGGTTTATCCATTTTTTTTCCCATAAAAACAACTCTTAGTTTTGCTTATTAGTTCAATAGATTCCTTTGCATTTCATCAGTCTCTCCATTGATTTTCAGAATTTACAATTTGGTATTTAATTGGGGGTTTGAATTTGTTCTTTTTATAGCTTATTTAGTTGCATGCTCAATTCATTGATCTTCGCTTTCTCTATTCTATTCATGCAAACATCTAGAGATATAAAATTTCCCCTAAGAACTGCTTTGGCTGAATCCCATAAGTTTTGGTACATTTTCTCATTGTATTTCTTTTGGATGAAATTATTGCTTTTATTATTTGTTGTTTCACCCATTTATTCTGTAGGATTTAGATTATTTAGTATTGGATTAATTTTTGGTCTATTTTTTCCATCTTCCTCTATTACATGTAATTCTTATTGCATCATGATCTGAAAAGGATGAATTTATTATTTCTGCCTTGCTGCAATTGATTGTAAGGTTTTTATGCCCTAACACTTGTCAATTTTTGTACAGGTCCCATATACATACATATATATATATTCCTTTCTATCAAATTTCAGTTTTCTCTAGAGGTCTATCATATCTAACTTTTCTAAAATTCTATTCATCTCCTTAATGTCTTTCTTGTTCATTTCGTGGCTAGATGTATCTACTTCTGATTAAGGGAGTCTAAAAATTTCCCCACCAAAAAAAAAAAAAAAATATATATATATATATATATATATATATATATATATATATATATATATATATATATATATATAGTTTTGCTCTCTATTTCTTCTTGCAACTTGCTTAACTTTTCAGGAATTTGGATGTGATATCACTTGGCACATATATGTTTACTATTGATATTTTCCCATTATCTATGGGATTCATTAATGGCATGAGGTTTCTTTCCTTATCTCTTTTAATTGAACTTATTTTTTCTTTTCTTTGATGTTAGATCTGGATCACACCTCATTTTTTACTTGTTTATTTTTACTTCAGCTAAAGCATAATATATTCTGTTCCAGTCTTTTACCTTTATTATCTATATATCACTCTGCTTCAGATGTGTTTCTTATCAACAATATGTTGTAAGATTTTGGCTTTTAGTACATTCTGCTGTTCTGTATTTTTTTTTTTATGAGAGAGTTCATCCCCTTCATATTCATAGGTAATATTACTATTTCTCTCTAGCTATTTTCCCCAGCTTATACTTTTCTCTCTTTTCTACCTTTTCCCTCCTCACCAGTGTTTTGCTTTTGATCAATCTGCCCTCCCTTTTATCATCACCCTTTTCCTTATTTCTTTCTCCTCCTTCTACCCTTCCTTATATCATCTTTTCCTTATTTCCGCTTTCCCCTCCTACTTCCCTATAGTAAGAGAAAAAATTCTAAATATATACATATTTCTTTGAGCCAAATCCAATGTGATTAAATTCCAACAATGCTCATGTCCCCTCCTTAATTTCCCCCCAATGTAATAGGTCTTTTCTGTTTCTTCACGTGATGTAATTACTCTATTATATCTCCCCTTTACTCTTCTTTTTTCTACCTCTTAATTTCTTTTATATCATTTTATATCATTTTTATATCATCACATCAATTTATACCCACCTCCTTTGTTTATGTATATTCCTTATAACTTGTCTGGCCAAAATACAGTTCTCTAGTGTTACAAGTATCACCTTCCCATGTAGGTTTGTAATCTGCTTAACATTTTAAAAACATTTTTTCTTTCCTATTTACCTTTTTATCCTTCTCTTTAATGTTTTTATTTAAACTTAAAGTTTTCTGTTTAGCTCTGCTTTTTTCATCAAAAATGACTGAAAGACATCAAAGTGTTTTTTAAAATACCCCTGTGTATGAAAATATTTATAGCAGAACTGTTTAATTGAAATTTTAATTGGAAATTTAGGGATGCTAAAAATTAGAAAATGACTCCACAAGTTATGGACAAGTAAGTGATAAAATGGATAAAATTTCAGGTCTGGAATCAAGAAGGCTCATTTGTCTGAATTCAAATCTGGTTTCAGAAACTTACTAGCTGTGTGACTTTGAGCAAGTCAATTAATTCTCTTTGTCTTAGTTTCCTCATGTGTAAAATAAATTGGAGAAGGACATGACAAATCCAGTGTCTTTAATATTACCTCTTCAATCTTTCAAAGTATTTATCTTTACAATAGTTATCGTTGTATAGATTTTCTTTTAATCCTGTTCTCTCTATATCAGTTCACAAAAAATTCTTCAAAGATTACTTTGAACCCATCTCCATCATTCCTTACAGCATAATAGTCTTCTATTATATTTATATATTATAATTTATTCAGTCATTCACTTGTCAGTTGATGGCCCCTTTCTTTCCAGTTATTTATCAATGCAATGCAATGTATTTTTCATACATGTGTCCTATCTTTCTCTGTCTGTTTGTCTCTCTCTCTCTCTCTCTCTCTCTCTCTCTCTCTCTCTCTCTCTCTCTGTCTATGAGTTTGTCTCTGGGTCTGTCTCTCTTTCTCTCAATGTGTGTGTGTGTGTGTGTGTGTGTGTGTGTGTGTGTGTGTGTATGTGTGTGTCTTTCTATATCAGTTGTAGCTACAGCATCACTGAATTAGAGGATATGTGAAGTTAATAACAGATTATTGGTTCAAATTAGAGCTTGAAAATGGCTAGGCCAATTCTTAATTCTACCAACAATGCATCAAATGTACATGGATTCCCAGTCATTTTAGTATTTATAATTTTCCTATTCTTTTCAACTTTGACAATCTGTTGGTTATGAGATGAGACCTCAGAGCTGATTTAATATTCATGTATCTATTAATAATTTGGAGCATTTTAATATGACTGTTTATGTGGTTTATATTTCTTACTCTGAAAACTGCATATTCATATATTTTGATCATTTTCAGTTGTGGAACAGTCTTTATACTTAGAAATTTGAAGTACCCTTTGTTTCGTTTTTCTAATTTTAGCTATATTTATTTTTTTTCTAAAACTATTTTCAATTCATGTGCTCAAAATAGTACCTTATAAGCTCCTTGTTAATGGTGAAAATTTTTTCCTTCTTTTTGGTATCCCCAACATTTAGTATCATAGTTGGAACATAATAGTCACTTAATAAATGAATGCTCAATTTATTGAGCAATTTAGTTATTTTCTCTATCATTTGGTCAAAAAGTACTTGTTTTAATTCATTTGTGATATTTTCCTTTATACCTAAGTAATATAATCATTTGGAGTTCATCTTGTTATATTTTGTAAAATGCTGTTTATTCTGTGCCTAATTTCTTCCAGAATGCTTTCTACTTTCTCACCAGTTTTTTTTCCTTTGTAATAGAAATGAATTATTATCCAAGTTGATTGGAGTTTATAAAAAAAGTCACTATACATTCTCTTCTGCATATTGTATATATAATCTCTTTCATTGATCTTTGTATTTTATAATACGTACATTATTGCTGATTTGTAATGATGATTTTAGTCCTTGATAAAATTAGTTCACAAATATATCTATTCATTTTCTTAAGGAGTTTATTTATGACTTATTCAATTTCCTTTTGAAAGACTGGATCCTCTAACATTAATTCTGTGAATCTGAATTTTTAAATATGTATGCTTCCATTCACTAAAATTGTCAGTTTTAGTTGAATGTAATTGGGCAAAATAATTTTAATTGTTTTTCACTTCATTTCATTTGTTTCGAATTTATCTTTTATTTTCCATTTTTGATAATGGTAGTTTTTTTTAAAAGAAATGAATTAATTTTTTCTCTATTTTATCTTTAAAGACCCAGATTTGATTCTATTCCTTCTGTATGTGATACTTTCACACTTATGTATATATACCTATGTCTACATGCACTCAAATATACATGCATATATGCTTACATATTTTACCTTGAACCCCATCTAGTACAACTATTTCATTTTATGTTTGAAGAAATTGAGGCTTATGAAAGTTGAATGGCTTGTATGAGCTCCCACTGGCAGTAAACATAAGAGGTGGGATTTTATCCTGTTTTTAGAATAGGTTTTATTCAGATCAGTTGAATGTTTCAGGTTGGTCAGGGAGAAAAAAAATGATGTTTATAGACCATGACACAATTTAGAATTTAATTAGCCATAGCATAGAAAGACTGTTCAGTAAGGAGAAAATATTGGTACAGTTGACTTCAATGCCACTTTCTATGCATTGACCATGATGGTGTGCTGGTCAAAATAGAGAGGGAGCTACTTCTGCCTCCTATTAGAATTAGACCATCTGTCAGCTTCATCTTTAGTTTAAGTCAGAAACATGGGCAATAAATGGTTGGCAATACTCCCCAATGGGCCCAAGCCATATTAATATGTAATTGGGAAATATTAACAGAATCCCTAACAATACAATAACAAGGGTAATGTTACATTTGAAAAGTAAGTCAAGATGTGCCCTACTGGGATCTCTATATACATATCAGTGGTTCTGCTTTAAGCCTTAATACTCTAAACCAATTAAGTCTATTGAACTGTTATAGTGCCTTGTAAAGAAAAAGAACATTCTAATCTCTTTGTTATATGCTCTTTCCTATACCTTTCTTATTTTTATAAATATGACATCCAATATTGAAAAATGAATATATGCCTTAAATTTCCATTCAATAATATTATCAATTCAGTTCCAAATATTACTTAAATATTTTTCAGAATTTTGTTCAGATTCATAATTTTTACTTATTTAATGTCTGAAATAGACATAAAGTTACTCATAATGGACTTACTATGTTTTTCAATTTGTGTTATCTTTCTTTTAAAACATTAGACCCTCTGCCATTCTTGACAGATTTTCTATATATATATATATATAATTTAATAATTTAATTATTTTAATTTTTGATGGGTTCCATTTATGTGATTCTGTTATTATTTTTGTTAGTCTCTGCTGGGGATTTTTGCATGGTGTCTTGTTTTTATATATATATATATATATTTTATATATATATATATATATTTTATATATATATATATATTTTATATATAATTACTATTATTCTTTTATTTCATTTATTAATTTCTACTTGGTAATGAAAAAGAGTTGAAATTAAATAGCATCAATCACTTAGGAAAGGTAAGATAAAATTATTAAATCTTCTTGATTTGTATCATTGCATAGTTTGGTTTGAGATAAATACGTTTTTGCTTACAAAATCTAGATAAAACATTTATACGAATTTTACTTTCATTCTTTAAAACAGGTTAATTGAAGTTAGGAAAGTAGAAATTTTAAAATTAAAAAGTCACAATGTTTAGAAGATAAATAAAAGTAAGAAATTATTTCTCATGAAACCACACATGAAATAAAATAAAAGACACATTCTATATGGAGTTAGGTTCTTTGGATATAAATCCTAGTTATGACATTTACTAGAAATTTTGAATTTTAATCATCCTTCCTGTATAATGAGGATAGCAGTGAATTCCTTCTTTATAGGGTATCCTAAGGATAGTACTTTATGTCCTTCCAAAGGTTATTGTAAATTTATATTGGCATTATGTTCCCATGGGTATTGCTTTTTATTTCTTATTTACTTGACCCAGTCACTACTTTATCTAAAAAAGGTCTCTCTGTTACTAACTCTATACAGCTCAGGATATTAGCATGAGTTATCAGAACCTTAAGAAGTGTGAATATTCTTTTCATAGATTTCCTTACAGAATATCTTTAGTGAATACCACTAAACCTACTTAATCAGCAACCTGATAAATGGCGATAAATGGCACATCCACTTAATTGGGATAAGTGCCAGGAAAAATGTTCAGTGCAATGCTTTTCATTGTCTCTAAACAATGGTGAAATTGCTCACAGAGTCCATTTAAGTAGCACCCCTGATGTTGTCTGCAGGCCTAAAACAGGTGTGAATTGGTATTTGCTAGCATAAACTTCCCACTGTGCAACCCTTTTTTAACATCATGCTGCTTCCTTATTCTACTACAGCTGCTAAATGAGGTTTTCTTACCTTAAATGAGAAAGTTAAAATCCGTGAAGCTCTGATTCCTCAGCACACCTTCACACCAATAATACCACCAACACTACAGCAGGAAAAGCATGCAAAATATTTTTAAGGATAGTAACAGTATAATTGGGGTGAGGTGAGAAAGAAAATGGAAGCTAAATTTCAATAATTTGAAGAAAAAAAAAAAAAAACAGAATGCTTTCCACATAACAAAAGGAAGAGTTCATTAGCAATAAGAACACAAATTCAAGTGAACAAAGGCATAGAATAACAAATTTGAAAAACATTACTTTTATAATGACTTCTAAAAAGGAAATAGGCATAATAATAAGTCATTTTAACTTGTGATTTATGGGTTTTGTATATATGGCTATGGTCTTTTAATAATCAGTATGAATATTTAAATATCATAATCCTTTTTTCTATCAGGATTGATATTAATCAAACAGATCTTACAACATTTTTCCAATTTCTTTTAAAATCAAAATCCATATGCAAAATGTCTCAATACTCATACATGTTTATTTATTATGTAATATGTTTAGCTAAATCTGCCTAAGAAAGATGTTTATAAAATAGGTACCTGAAAATAGGAGTGAAAAACTAAGTTTATATTTTGACCCTTAAGTAAGTTCTCTTCCATGGTGAAATTCATGGAGCTTTTTAGGGTGATGTCAAAGTGAAGAAAAATCATAGAAACAGAATATTTATGATTCGAGATGAGCTTAGAACTATTATCTTACAGATAAAGAAGTTGATACCTGAAGATTATTGCTTGTTCAAAATAATAAAGTAAACTGATAGTAAGCAATGGTAAAAAAAAAAAAAAAAAAATCTTATTCCAGACAACAAAGAGTAGAATGGAAAGGATTATTTTAAACTTTAAAGCAATATATATATATATATATATATATATATATATATATATATATATATATATATATATATATATATATATATATATATATATGTTATGATGATAATGATGATTATATTGTTTCTCCAAACTCCTATACCTACACTATGCCTTATTTACTTGAGTCATGCCTTTTTTCATATAAAAAAAATGAATGCATCAGAGATTCACAAAACCTGATGTTTCTAGCATGTAAACATCCCATGTAATTGTGTGATATAACCAAAACTATGCCTTTTCACAACAGACTATAGCTGCTTCCATTCTGTGAACTTGATAAAACATTGACACTCCATGTTTGCTTATTGTTGTTTTTTTTAAATCTGTAATTAAGAGCCAAAGTGAATCTCTAAAGTAGGCTCCTCTTCTTAAAAATTGTTTCCAAAGAAACTATCTCAGTGAAACTTTGTTTGAAAAGCAAAGTTATCCATTCATCTTCCTACACATAGCCAATAAAATAAATTTAAGCACGCTATCATCAAGAATAAGTTATATCATGTTAGCCTCATTTCCTTTTTAAGTGCTTGCCTAGCCTATAGTTAATGGAATATATTGGTAATGTTTTACCTAAGTTTAAATAAAGCATTTTACAAAATCACTCATTAACCAGACTACAGAGAAGTCATTAATGGATCATGTCATCTCAGAAGGAGGATGCTATGCAAAGTGAGTAGAACCAAGAGAACATTATATTCATCAACAATAAGATTATGCGATGATCAATTATGATACATGTGGCTCTTTTTAACAATGAGGTGATTCAGGCCAATTCCAATAGGCCTGTGACAGAGAAAAACATCTGCACTTAGAGAGAAGACTGTGGAGACTAAATATGGATCACAACGTAGCATCTTCAATTTTTTTGTTGTTTTCTGGGTTTTTTGCACAGCATGGTAAATGTGGAAATATATATATAAACTGAACATGTTTAACCTATGTTGTATCACTTGCTGTCGAGGGGATGGAGTTAAGGGAGGGAGGGAGAAAAATTTGGAACACAAGGTTTTTCAAAGGTTAATGTTGGAAACTATTTTTGCATGAATTTTGAAAAATAAAAAGCTATTGTTAAAAAAAGGAGAATGCTAATGCAAGGCACAGAGATAATTCTTCAAGCTTACAAAGTCTAACTTTGGTGGGATTTTTTTTTTATGTTTTACCAATAGCTTGAATAAAAACATAGAAAACATTTCAAATGACACAAATCTAAAAGAGATGCTGAACCACAAAGCAAATATTCTAAAAAACTTCATCTTGGCATTGGTCTGAATTGAGATATAATATAGGGTTCAGGATAGAATTTCAGCACTTTCCCCCCCTCTCACCTTGAAGTATTTTGAAAGAAAATAAAATCAAAGCAGGAATTCAAACAAAACCAACTGAGCTAGTGATTATCTACTATCATGAACAAGAAAACTCTCTTCTCTTTTTAAATTCTCTGAGATTAGACTTCCAAGGCTATGCTCTTATGTCATCTGATATGAAAAATTAATCTTACTTCTTGGTTCTTACTACTACTTCTATACCTTCCCCTTCTGACATTACTCAGTAACAGCTGAGTCTTGATTCCATGATTCCAAACTCTGGAATTTTTCTGAGTGTAATCTTGTCCCCTTCCATCTTTTAATACATATTCTCTTTAAACAACAATAATATAAACAAAAGCAGCAGCCAGCATTTACTCAGGGCTAAGTTCATGCCATTCATCATATTTGGTGCTGGGAATACAAAGATCCAATACCCGGGAAATGTGGTAGTTCTGAGAAACACACTTCACACTCCAAGGGAAAGAATTCATTTGATTGATTCAGAGAATATGGAGCTTGTTGCTGTAAAAAGACATTAGGATGTTTATTTGTTTGGAGACACACTTAAAGAGAGGACTTCTAGATAGAGACAAGATTAGAGATAGATGAGATGGGAAAGAGCTAATTTTACGAGTATAATTTAAGGATTGCTTTTACTCATGAGAGCAAACAAGTTAGAATCTTTTATTCTAAACCTTTTTGAATCATATCCTTTGACTAGAGGTAGATAGATAAGACTTTAACCTTATACCCATCTTGGAGATAGATCAATTAACATAGCAATCTTATTCCTGTCTGCCCTTCCCCAAACTAGGCTGGTAGAAGTGCTGCAACTATATTTTTGTAAATGTGAATGAGATTTTAAATCATATGATATAGATATCTATATGCAAGCCACATTTTCATATTTAGATAGATTTTATATTTAGAAGTAAATATGAAAATGAAAAAAAATAAATATCTCTCTACTTACAAATTTTACACTATTGAGTATAAACATGTATACACTTAATTCTTTACAAAAGTAGATAAAAAGTAATTTCTAGAAAGAGATGAGAGGGTCAGGATATATATGAATACCTTGAAGGAAGGAAACATTCCATCAGATGGAGGTTGAAAAAAAGAACATTCCATGCATGTAGGAGGGCCTTTGTAATAGCACAGAAAAAGGATGCAGAATGTCAAGCAATAAGTTGGTAGGAACATAGAATGTATTTAGGAGAATAATGTGCAACAAGTTTAGAAAAGGTAAGCAAAAGTTAGGGTTGTGAAGAGTTTAAAAAGTCAGTGAGAGTACCAGATATAGAGCCACTGGAGCATTTTGAATAAGAAAACAATTCAGATGTACTTGAAAACTTAGGGTAAGTGTACATAATAGAGTAGAGAGGGGGACAAACTAGAGAGAGGGAGAATATAAGTTATTGTCTTAATCCATCCAAAATGTAATGAAGACCTGAATTGGATTAGTAGTTCTATGAATGGAAATAAGGATGTGTAGATAAGATTACTTGTGGAGATAGAATAAGCATGATGATATAAGAGGTCTGAGGAAGAGGGAAGTGAAAGGGGACTATAGGATTGCAACATTCAGTATTCTTAAATCTCAATGAAACCTCCAGTCACTCATATCTATGCAGCTTCATGCTGTGGACTATTCAATGAAGTCATGGGGACTGGATGTTAAGGAAATAGCAGTCCAGATTGGTAGAAAGTATATACACTCAATTCAGATTTCCATCAAATGGTGAATATCCTATATCTCCACTAATAGCTATAAAAGGAATTAATATCATTTGAAAAGCATGTAAATTTTCATTTATACTTAATAGTCATTCAAACTCTAATTTGATAGTCCAAGTTTGCCCTGGTGTACATTTCTTCCATTCAGTTCTCACAGAAGTGTAACTTTGTGCAATTAAATTTTATCACTTTCTCCAAAATTCTGTCGATGTTCATATCTTTCCAGATCTTAACTCTTGGTTACCCACACAATCTCCCCTCCATGGTACAATTCACAAATTGCTAAGTGACTACTGGAGGAAGTCACACAACCTTGTGGATTGGATGCATTAATCTAGCAAAGAGACCCTCACTATTACATACTAATTCTTTTATTCTTCCCAGCTTGACTCCCTATTGTACATCCTAGAGGATCTATTTCAAAAGTCCTCAGGCTATCATGCCATTCCCTTCCCTCTCTCTTTTAGTAGAGAGAAAATTTATCCTCACACTTTACTGAGAAAGTTTTCTGAAAGCCATTTTTAAACAGCTTTATCTTGTCCAAAATCTGCACCTCAAAACTTATGAACACCTTCTTTCAATATTTCCTCTTTCATTTCATTCTCAGATGACAAAAATAGTCTTTCTGATTATCAAAGTTTTGTTTCTGATCTCCTCCTGAATTATCTCATTTTCCATTTGATCAGCTTTCCTTTATTAGTATTTTCGTTTTTTGTCCATTCATTGGTTTCTTTTCTATTTGTCTACAAATGTGCCTAGATCTATTATTCTTTAACAACAACAACAACAACAACAACAACAACAACAACAACAACAACAACAACAACAAACTAAAACTAAAACACTTTCACTCGATCCTGCTAACCCCTAAAAGCAACATCCTAAAACTTTCCTTCCTTTTACTGCTCTCACCACTAAGAAGTCTGCTTATACTTGATCTCTCTATTTCTTTATTTCCCATTCATTTCTCCATTTGTCTGGCTTCTGACCTCACAACTCCCTTGCTATTTTCATACCATGCTACTAGTCCTCAGCCCCATTTTTTTTCCAAAGGAAGTCATACTCTGTTCTCTGGGACTATGAGCCTTGATAAGTGAACTTTCATTTTATATCACTTGGAAGCAGTCCATTTTGTCACTTCCTAACCATTGCTAAACTATATAGTACATGTACTTAGATTTCCTCCTCCTTTAAACTTTCTTTTTTTAAAACATTTTAAAATTAATTTTATAATTATAACATTTTTGACAGGACATACACATGCATAGGTAATTTTTACAACATATCCTTTGTACTCCCTTCTGTTCTGAATTTTTCCCTTCCTTTCCTCTACCCCCTCCCTTAGATGGCAGGCATTCCCATACATATTATTAAATATGTTATAGTATATCCTAGATACAATATATATATATATATATATACATATATATATGCAGAACCGAATTTTGTCATTGTTGTTGTTGCAAAGGAAGAATTGGATTTGGAAGGTAAAAATAATCTGGGGAGAAAAACAAAAAATGCTAACAGTTTACACTCATTTCCCAGTGTTCCTTTTCTGGGTGTAGCTGATTCTGTCCATCATTGATCAATTGGAATTGAATTAGCTCTTCTCTATGTTGAGGATATCCACTTCCATCAGAATACATGCTCATAGAGTTTCATTGTTGAAGTGTATAATGATCTCCTAGTTCTGCTCATTTCACTCAGCATCAGTTGATGTCTCTCCAAGCTTCTCTGTATTCATCCTGTTGATCATTTCTTACAGAACAATAATATTCTATAACCTTCATATACCATAATTTACCCAACCATTTTCCAATTGCTGGACATCCATTCATCTTCCAGTTTCTAGCCACTACGAAAAGAGCTGCCACAAACATTTTGGCAATACAGGTCCCTTTCCCCTCCTCAGTATTTCTTTGGGATATAAGCCCAATAGGAGCAATGCTGGATCAAAGGGTATGCACAGTTTGATAACTTTTTGGGCATAATTCCAGATTGCTCTCCAGAATGGTTGGATTCGTTCACAACTCCACCAACAATGCAGCAATGTCCCAGTTATCTTGCATCCCCTCCAACATTCATCATTATTTTTTCCTGTCATCTTAGCCAATCTGACAGGTGTGTAGTGGTATCTCAGAGTTGTCTTAATTCACATTTCTCTGATCAACAATGATTTGGAACACCCTTTCATATGAGTGGAAATAGTTTCAATTTCATCATCTGAAAATTGTCTGTTCATATCCTTTGATCATTTATCAATTGGAGAATGGCTTGATTTCTTATAAATTAGAGTCAGTTCTCTGTATATTTTGGAAATGAGGCCTTTATGCTCTGATTTTTCTTATGCATGTATAATCTCTATCAGTTAGCTTTCTGTCTTAGGGAGCAAAGAGTTGAGGTAGGAAGAACAAAATTAAAACTTAAAATCTTACAAAAATGAGTGTTGAAAACCATCTTTACTTGTAGTTGGAAAAATATTATACCATTAAAATAAAACTAAATTTAAAAAGAAAGAAAGAAAAATACCCAAATAGAAAGGAGATGCAAAAAGTAACTAAAGAAAATAAGTCCTTAAAAATTAGAACATAGCAAGAATCAGTCAAACAAGATCAAAAGAATGAGAAAAATAGAAGAAAAATGTATGTGTCAAAATGTTCATGGCAGCCCTTTTTGTAGTAGCTAGAAACTGGAAAATGAATGGATGATAAGAAATGACCAGCAGGATGAATACAGAGAGGCTTGAAGAGACTTACATGAAATGATGCTGAGTGAAATGAGCAGAACAAGGAGATCATTATACACTTTAAAAACAATACTGCATGAGGATGTATTCTGATGGAAGTGGATGTCTTCGACAAAGAGAAGATGTAATTCAGTTCCAATTGATCAATGATGGACAGAATCAGCTACACCCAGAGAAGGAACACTGGGAAATGAGTGTAAACTGTTTGCAATAATATTCCATTACTTTTATATACATAACTTATTCAGCCATTCCCAATTTCACTCCTTCACTCATTTTTCAATTTTTACCTGCACAAAAAGCGATGTTAAAAACATTTTTGCACATAATGGTCCTTTGGCTATTTTTTTTTTTTTTTAGGATTTCTTTGGAATACAGACTTAGAAGTGATATTGCTAGAGTAAGGATATGAACAGTTTTACAATCCTTTGAGCAAAATTCTAAATTACTTTCAAAAATGGCAGATCAATTTACAACTTCACCAATAATGATTTGGTATTCAAGTTTTCCCACATCTCCTGAACATTTATCATAATATTTTTTTTCATTATCTTAGCCAATCTGATAGTTGTAAGGTATTATCTCAGAGTTCTTTTACTTTGAATTTTTCTAATCTATAATGACTTAGAAAATGTGCTTCCTGATGATTATAAATGATTTATTTCTTCATCTGAAAATTCTCTGTATATATCATTTGATGGTTTATCAATTGAGGAATGACTTGTATTCTAAAATATTTGAATCAGTTCTTTATATATTTTATAAATGAGGCCTTTTTCAGAAACAGTGGCTATAAAAAATATGTCCCAGCTTTCTGCTTTTCTTCTATTCTTGGCTACATTGGTTTTTGTTTGTGCAAAATCTTTTAAGATTTAATATAATCAAATTATCCATTTTACATTTTATAATGTTCTCAATATTTTGTTTGAAATAAATTCTGACTTCCAAAGATCTGATAGATAGACTACCTCTTGCTCTCCTTACTTATTTGTAATATCACTATTTATGTCTAAATCATGAACCCACTTCAATGTTATCTTGGTTTTTGGTGTGAAATGTTAATCTATGCCTATTTTCTGCCATATTATTTTTCAATTTTCACAGAAGTTTTTGTCAAATATCGAGGTCTCATTCTAGAAGCTGGAGTCATGACAATTTAAAAATAGTCATTGACTATTACATCTTGTGTACCTACGATGTTCCACTGATCCATCACTATTTCTTAGTATCAAATGGTTTTGATGACTGTTATAATGCAGTTTTTGGTCTGGCATGGCTAGGCTAAACTCCTTCACATTTTTCCCCATTATTTCCCTTGATATACATGATCTTTTGTTTTTCTAGATGAATTTTGTTATTATTTTCTATTTCTGTATAAAACTTATGGCAGTTTGAAAGGTATTGCACTAAATTATTAGTTTAATTTAGGCATAGTTATCATTTCCGTTATATTAGCTTTTCCTACCCAAGAGCAACTGATATTTTTCTAATTGTTTAGATCTGACTTTATTTGTGTGAAAAGTGTTTTGCAATTGTGTTCATATAATTCTTGCATTTTTCCTGGCTGGTATATTCTCAGATATTTTATATCATCTCCAGTTATTTTAAATGGTTGATTTATTTCATATCCTGAAACTTTGCTAAAGTTGTTAATTATCTTAAATAGTTTTTTAGTTGATTGTTTGGAACTCTCTGAATATACTATCATATCATTTGCAAAGAGTGATAGTTTTACTTTTTCATTGCCTTCTTTAATTTTTCAATTTCTTTTTCATTTCTTTTTGCTAAAGTTACCCATTTCTAGTACAATCTGAATAATAGCTGAGACAATGTATATCTTTATTTCACTCTTGATCTTATGGGGAATGCTTCTAGCTTATTCCATTATATATGATGTTTGCTGCTGGTTTTAGATAGATGCTGCTTATAATTTTAAGGAAACTCAATTTATTCCTTTGCTCTCTAGTGTTTTTAATGACAATATGTGCTATATTTTGTCAAAAGTTTGTTCAGCATCTGATAATCATATGATTTCTGTTTGAATGACACCACCAATTATGCCAGTAGTTTTCCTGATAATAAACCAGTCCTATAATCCTATTATAAATCCTACTTAGTCAAAGTATATTATCTTGGTGATAATTGCTATTCTTTTTGCTAATATTTTATTTGAGATTTTTGCATCAATATTCATTAGTGACATTGGTCTGTAATTTTCTCTCTCTGTTTTGGTTCTTCCTGATTTAGGTATCAGCACCAATTTCGTTTCATAAAAGGAATTTGCAGGACTCTTTCTATGCCTATTTTCCAAATAGTTTGCATAGAATTGGAATTAATTCTTCTTTAAATGTTTGGTAAAATTCACTCATAAATCATTTTATAAGAGATTTTTTTTCTTAAGGAGTTCATTGATGGCTTGTTCAATTTCTTTTTGTAAAATCAGTTCATTTAAAAAATTTATTTTTTCTTCTGTTAATCTAAGCAATTTTTACTTTTGTTAACATTCATCCACTTCAATTAGATTGTCAGATTTGTTAGCACTGTTGTCAGATAGTTGGGCAAAATAGTTACTAATTATTTTTTAATTTCTTCTTATTGATGCTAAATTGACCCTTTCAGTTTTTGATATTGGTAACCTGGTCCTCTTTTTCCCCTTTCTCTAATAATATTAACTGAAAGTTTATTTTATTTGTTTTCATAAAACCAACTTTTACTTTTACTTGTCAGTTCATTAGCTTTCTTACTTTTAATTTTATTCTCCCCTTTGGTTTTCAGAACTTCTAATTGTGTATTTAATTGGTCTTTTAATTTGTTCTTTTTTTTTTAGATTTTTTTAGTTGCGCTCCCAATTCATTGATCTCCTCTTTTGCTATTTTATTCATGTAAACATTTAGAGATATAAAATTTCCCCTAAGTACTTCTCTGGCTGTTTCACATAAAGTTTGGTATATTGTCACATTATTGTCATTTTATGAATAACTTGCTATTTTTATGATACATTGTTTGACTCATTCTTTCCATGTCCCTTTATTTCACATAACTTTGTTGCATCATAATCTGAAAAAGCCATTTAATATTTCTGCCTTTTTATTTTTAATTGTGAGGTTTTTATGCCCTACTATATGGACAATTTTGTGTAGGTGCCATGTATTACTGAGACAAGGCAAATTCCTTTCTCTCTCCATTCAATTTCCAAAGTTTATCAGAAGTCTTAGGTTTTCTAAGATTCTATTCACCTCCTTAACTTCTTTGTTTATTTTGTGACTACATTCATTTAATTTTGAAATGGAAAATTTAAGATCCCTTATTAAAATAGTTTTGCTAATTCTTTCTGCAACTGACAATTTCTCCTTCAATAATTTAGATAATGTACCAGTTGGGTAATTTTAATATCACTTCATTATCCATGGTATCTTTTAGCAAGATGTTTTTCTCCACTATCTCTTGTAATTAGATCTATTTTTGCTTTTGCTTTGTTTGAGATCAGGATCACTATCCCTGCTTGACTTCAGTTGAAGACTAATATATCATATTTCAGCCTTTTACTTTTATTCTGTGTGTATTTCTTTGTTTCATATGTTTCTTGTAAACAACATGTTATAGGGTTGTGTTTTGAAATCCACTCTTCTGTTTCCTTTTTATGGGAGAGTTTATCCCATTCATCTTCACAGCTATTTTCCTCCATTCTAATTTCTCCCTTGTTCATAGTTTTTCCTTCTTTCCATCCTTCCTTTTCTCACCAGTGTTTTGTTTCTGACTACCACTGCCCTTAATTTGCCCTCCTTTGCCTCACACTCCTCCCTTCTGTTAATGTTTTCTCCTCCTATTTCTTCCCTCCCTTCTACCAGTCCATTTCTTTTCTGTCTTTTATGCTTCCCTATCAAGGCAAATTTCTATACCCAAATGACTGTGTATTTTATTCTCTATTTAAACAAAAATTGATGTTAAACTTCAGATAATGCTTATCTCTGTTCATTCTTTCTCACTACTGAAATAGGTCTGATATGATTTTTCATGAGATCTAATTTAGCTAATTTTTTTAACCTCCACTTTCCTCCCTTTTCTCCCAGTATAATCTTTTTTAAATCTTAATTTCTTTTTTTTTTTCTTACATCTTCATATCAAAATCAACATATCTACACTCTCTTTCTAGGTGTACCCCTTTTAACAGCCCTAAGAAAAATACATTTTTCCAGAGTTAGAAACATCCCCTCCCCAGGTAGGAATGTAAACAGGTTAACTTTTAAATAACATGTTGTTGCTTTGTCTTTCTCGTTGCCTTGTTATGCTTCTCTTGTGCCATGCATTTGAAGATCAAATTTTATGTTTACTTCTAATTTTTTCATCAGAAATAATTGAATATCCCTACTTTATTGAAGGCCTATCTCTTCCCCTGAAACATTATGCTCAGACTTTCTGGCTAGTTGATTCTTAATTTTAATACAAGATTCTTTAATCTTCAGAATATGGTGTTCTAGCCCATCTGATCTTTTCATGTAGAAACTGGTAAATCTGAGTAATAATGAATGTGGTTCCTTATTGCTTTAATTGTTTCTTTCTGGCTGCTTGTATTATTTTCTTTTGAATCTTTTTTTGTTTGTTTTGTTTTGTTTTTTCTGAGGCTGGGGTTAAGTGACTTGCCCAGGGTCACACAGCTAGGAAGTGTTAAGTGTCTGAGACCAGATTTGAACTTGGGTCCTCCTGAATTCAGGGCTGGTGCTCTATCCACTTTGTCACCTAGCTGCCCCTTTTCTTTTGAATCTTAAAGTTCTGGAATTGAGTTACAATGTTTCTTGGAATTTTCCTTGTGGACTCTTTCTGGTGATGACTGATAAATTCTTTCAATGACTATTTTGTGCTCTGCTTCTAATATATGAGAGCAGTTTTCTTGGTGAGTTCTTGGAAAATACTGTCCAAACTCTTTTTTCTGAATATAGTTTTCAGGTAGACCAATGAGTTTTTAATTGTCTTTTCTGGATCTATTTTCTAGATTTTTTGTTTTTCCAATGAGATATTTTACATTTTATTCTACATATTTTCATTCTTTTTAGTTTATTTGATTGATTCTTGGTGTCTCATAGAGTGACAAGTTTCCATATTCCAAATTCTGATTTTTAGTGTATGATTTCCTTCAATATGTTTCTGTAGCTCATTTTTCATTTACTTAATCTGCTTTTAAAAGTGTTTTCTTCAGTCAAGTTTTGTCCTTTCTTTTCTAAGCCGTTGATTACCTCTTGCATATCTCTTGTTTTTTTTTCTTTTTTTTTCCCCCATTATTTTTCTATTTCTCTTATTTGTTTTTTAAAATTATTTATGCAGCTAGTTGGTGCAGTGGATAGAGCACCAGCCCTAAAATCAGAGGACCTGAGTTCAAATATGGCCTCAAACACTTAACACTTCCTAGGCAAGTCACTGAACTTCAATTGCCTCAGGGAAAAAAAAAAGAATTAATTTTTTGGGGGGCTTGAAACAAATTCATATCCCTATTTGAGAATTTGCATGTAGTTATTTTGTTCTCCTTTTAATTGGTGTTTTGATCTTCCTTGTCACCATAATAGCTTTCTATATATGTGGTCAAGGTTCTTTTTTTTTTTTTTTTTTTCTTATAATAATAGCGCATACCTACTAGTTTTGTGACATCAAATCTCTCCTTCTCTTCTCATTAATACTTCTGTACATGCTATTTCCTTTCTTTAAAAATTAAGTTCTGCTCCTGGGCCAAAGGGAGAGCTGTCCATGATTCTTGTGCATCTTTGAGCTTTGACACACTTTGAGTTCTAACTTTGATCCCAGAGACCTCTCATATTTGATGATTTGCTTCCAGTGCTGGGTATAGCCCAGCTTATTCCTGTCTGTTGTTGCCTGCTTTCTGGACTGGCAATTTTGCTTTTACCTTGGGAGTAGACTAAGTTTCATAAATGGTTTGCTGTGCAACTGTTCTATTGAAGCAGTACCAGGGGATCTTAGTTGCTGATCTATGCTTTGGCTAAGACACTTCTCCTGGCTTTCTCTAACACTACCTGAGCTGAACAGCCTTTTCAACCAAATCAGACTAACCTTTCTTGACATCCTTCCAAATTATCTTGAGCTGAATTTTTTCCCTTCAATATCTTTGTAGGTTCTGTTGTTCCAGAATCTATTCAGAGAGTTGATCTCTTGTTGTTTCCAAGGAAAGCTGGAAAGAATCCAAAAAAACTTCTTGACTTTTTGCCTCATCTCTGCTCTGCACCTATAGGTTATAAATTCTACTTTTAAAGGAGCTGTTTTCTTCACATGATTTTTTTTTCATTCAGCCAATTCTGTTTTTAGGAGGTGTTTTCTTCTATTATTTTTGTGTGTATGTGTATCATGTTACAAATTGTTTCTTTTTTCATAATTCTCTTCCATTCTTATTATTTCTTTTTTCTAATTTTTCTTCTAAAAGGATTTAAAAATCCTTTTTGAGACTTTTTGGGCTTGAAATGAAGTCATTTTCTCTTTTGAACTTTGTATTAAGACATTTTGACATTTTTGTTGGTGTTTTGATTTTTTGTTATCATGTTACCATGGTAGCTTTATATGATTGGTACTTTTTTTTGTTTGTTTTTTTGTTTGTTTTAAAAGTTTAGCTCTGCTCTTAAAGTAGAGGGAAAACTATCCCAAGTTTTTTGCACTGGAAATCATCAACCTAGTCATTTGCTTTCTGCACCAAGGCTTCTGTGGCTCATGGCTTGTCTGCTACTCAATGATGGCCTAGCCTAGTTATGCCAGTTGTATCAGGGTTCCAAGGCTAGTAGATTGCCTGCTGTGCTGAAGTTGGAGGCCTCACAGTTGGCCTGCTGAGCTAGAACGATGAGGTTTGGGTTATTGATCTGTTCTGTGGCTCAGAATCTCCTGCTGACTTACCCAACACCTCCTGTGCTGGGCTGCACTCCCCTTTTATCCAAGTGAGACAAAACTTTTCTGAAGTCTTCTAAGTTGTCTTGCCTTGAAAAATTCTTTTACTATATATTTTTGTGGATCCTGTCACTCCAAAATTCTTTGAATGGTTTGATTTAATGTTGTTTACAAAGAAAACTATGGAGAGCTCAATTAAATCCAAACTCCTATATTGGGTCTATGCATATAGTATACAATATATATGATGCAGATCAAAATCTTAATACATCTAAATGTGTATCTTTATTTCTTCCTATTTAAATTGTGAACCCTGAGTGTCTAAAATCTAAGAATAAACTTCCCATCTTAATTAAGCATTAACATAATTAAAAATGTTGAACCATGAATGAAAAGATCTTGACAGACCAACAAGACTAGTTCTTTTTTGTTATCTTTATTGATATTTTGATATCAATAGATATTGATATCATTGCTGTAGTGATATAATATCATATATTACATTATATCTCAGTTATATTACAAAATCCCTTGGATATACTTAAGTCAAAGAGAATGTAAATTCATGATTGAATTATCCATGGTTTTTGTTGAGGGTAGGGACTCTTTTCTTCTTATCTTTATATCCTCTTCCTCTAGTATGTGTGTTTATACATAGTTGGATAGTTGGTGCTTAATATATACTTGTTGATTGACTGATTAAAAA
This sequence comes from Sminthopsis crassicaudata, assembly GCF_048593235.1. Lineage (NCBI taxonomy): Eukaryota > Metazoa > Chordata > Mammalia > Dasyuromorphia > Dasyuridae > Sminthopsis > Sminthopsis crassicaudata. Next base: position 181,529,869 of record NC_133621.1, read on the forward strand.
AATAAAATAACAGATGATATATTTTCAGAAAATCATGTATGCTAATATAGAGAAATAGGTAAAAGAGGGATTATTTAAATAGAAGGTACTTGAGCTACTAGGAACAATGTTTAAATGGCAAGATATGTATGAGTATAATTAAAAAAGCATTTTTAAAAATTAAATAGCCCTTAAGATAATAGACACATACACACACACACACACACACACACACACACACACACACACAAATACATATACAAAGAGACAGAGATAGATAGACAAAGAGAGACAGAGAGAGAGAGAGCAAAAAGAGAGGATTTCTAACCCTTCCCTAATACATGCTATTTTTTTTCTTGTATTATAAGTGTGTTAGGATTACTAGGTGAGAACTCAGGTTGTCTGGACAGTGACAAGGTGAGAATTCAGGTTGTCTGGACAATTAAAAGGTGAGAACTCAGGTTGACTTGACAGTTCTCTGGCTCAGACCTGTAAAGGGAGTTTACATCTTAGGAATCCTAGAAAGAGCAAGCTCATTGGTTGAAGTGGTTCTTCCCAGAAACCCTTGCATTATCCCACGCCCATTCTCTAGGAGGATAAAAAGAGGCAACATTGAGCTTGGAAAGCAGTCTGGACTGGGGAAGGACAAGGGCTGGAGGACAGCACTCCAGGAAGAGGAGAAGTCTCTGCATTACATCAGGCCTGATGGGGCTCTCTGCAGGAAGGGAAGTCACTTCTCTGGACAAGAGTTAACAGCAAGTGCCTGGAGACAACAGTTCTCTACAGGAAGAAGAATCTGTCTGAGAGATTTGAGTAGACACAGCAGATCTCTTCCCAGAGAGCGATCCGGCAGCTTCTGGAGATGATAGCTCGCTACATAAGTGAATAATAGAAAAGGTTTATTTTTTTTTTTTCTGAGATGAGTAGGATAGGAAGGGATTCCAATAAAAAGAGCCTACTGTTCTAGGATCCATGTAAATTGATTAGAGAAGGTAAGTGTTCATCTCTTTTAAAATCTTTAAGAGGTATATAAAAGGGAAATGATTAAAATGACAATAAAGAGTAATGAAATAGCTATTAGGGTTTTTATTTTAGTTTTCTCTTCTGATGCTTTCAAATCATAAGTTCAATTAATATGATTACTAAGTCATTTTGATAGAGTTGCATTTTTATTTTTTTAAGTACAATTGACTAGAAAGCCATAATATTTTCTTTGACTCACTTAATCATCTCTGGTTAGTCAAGCTATGTGGAGTGTAAATGAAGCATCACCATCCACCTGGTGGCAGCATAGGCCTCAAAACCCCAAAACTATCAAGGTAAAACAAATATTAAATAGTGTATAACTTGCAATCCCAAGATTCTACCTTTCAAAAGAGGAAGAAATTATCCTCTACTTCCACCAAACATGACCATGTTCATTCAATTCTAACTCTAAGAATAACTTATCATCCTTATGATACCTTGTACTCTAAGGAACAGGCCAGAGTTTGGAGGATGGAGATGGAACAGAGTGAATAGAAAATAATAGGAAAAAAGAGGAATAAATTAGGACAGTAAGATGAGTACTGAGGAAATTTACACCTTCTTGGAAATAAGTAAGCAGAATGAAGGATGGCAAAGACAGGCTTGATATTCCTCTGCTACATCACCATCCCCAAACCTGGCAAGGTATAGCACTTTCATATCCTTCAATTGAATGTTATTCATGTGAAATTCATTGTCTGTTTCTCTAAACATAACTTTTTAAGATACATTCAGATATTTACAGACATCCTTTATAGTTTCTAACCCTGTTTTAATAACAATAATTTAATAACAATTAATAACAATAATAACATTTTAAAAACTATATATTATAATAGAAACTTAGTGTCTAACACCATAAGATAGATATTAAAATGTTAACACTTCACCAAAAAAGAGTGTGACAGACACTCTTTGATCACAAGACAAACTGGCCTAAAACCTGAAGAAAAATTATGCAGGAAAAAACATAATTTTACTTAAAATACTAATTATATTTAGATATTATTGACTTTTTGAAAATAATACAAACTGGTTCATAGGTTCCTTGTATAGAATCTATAAATTAGCTCAGATTCAAAAGTAAAATCAAAAGACCCTCAATGGATGAGATCTTCATGTAATCACTTAAAATTATGTCACCAACAACAAAAAAAAAAGTTGAATGAATTGTTAAATCATATAAATTGGCTGAGAGAAATAGGAATTTATGATGACAATTCAGAGCAAGATCACTGTCAGAAAAAAAATAATTATTTAAAGTACTCAACATAAAGTATTGGTAAGAACTGTACAAAAAGATAAGAATTATATAATATATAGTTTCAAATTGGAAAAAATACTTAGTAACTACTGAAAATTTAGAATAATAGGATTTGGAATATAGACTCAAACATCAGAAGCTTTCTAACTTTCATTGATTGGCAAATGGCAAATCCTTTTAATACAAATACAGACCTCAAAATATCCTTAAGAATTAAATTAATATTCAGTTTTATTCTATTGCACACAAATGCTTGAATATAACAAACATAAAAAAACTTTAAAATACAATTTTTAAAAGTTATGATCATGTTGGATATTTATATAGCATGAAAAACTTTCAAAATGCACAGACTTCACAAAAGCAGTTGAAATTATAATTTCTTCTACCAGGGATTGTTTCAAAGATGATTTCAATAAGCCTATAGAAGTTGATTACATAACCCAAAACAAATACTTTTACTTAAATACAAAAAATAAATATTTTATCTACATGTTCATGATTACATAGAATATAAAGCATAAGATTAATAGCAAAATATCAATTTATCATCAGACTATTTCTATTTAAACACAGCATAAAAATAAAAATAAGATAATAGTAATGATGATGATCAATGCTGCTGCTGATGATGATAACTTCTAGAATAAGGACTTATGCTGTGACCATTTCTATCTAATCTACATTAAAAATGAGAAGATGAATGATAATAATTTAAGCAACAATATATTTAAGGCTTTGAGGGGTGAAAAGATTGTGAAATAGAGAAAGCACTCCATTGAATGCTCCAAATATTCTTCTTTAAAAAAAAAAAAAAAATATATATATATATATATATATATATATATATATATATATATATATATATATATATACACACACACACACACACATATAATTTTAAAATAATGCCTCAAATCAAGTTTTGGAATGGCAGAATCAACAAAAAGCCAGAGTGAATTATTCTTCCAGCCACCACTTGTTAAAGAAATATCTGTGGCATGGGAGTGGAAGTTGGTCTATAATTGACATGGATGAATTATTAATGATGGAACCAGATAATAGTGACCAGGAAGTAGCAGAAGCTTTGGGAGTTGAAAGCCAAGATGGTAAAGGAACCTGGTAACTGGAAAGAAAGAGATTATAGGAGACCTCTGAGATAGCATTAGATGCAGGACCAGATACTGGTGACCACATCAACTATACCCACTTCTGGGACATAGTTCAAAAGCACAGAGAAGATTTTTTAGTAAAGTAGGAGTGAAAATCCTAGGAAAAAAGTTCTGATTTTGGTCATAAGGGATCAGGGACTTTGAATAACAAGATCACTGCATGTCCCAAGGAATCAAGGACCCTGAAGAAAAAGAAAATCATTTCTGATTCCACAAAAGGAAAAGCTCTGAAAAGTAGTATCAATTGCAATACCAAGGAATCTGAAGCCCTTTCTCTGTAAGGACAAACTGCATATTTAAAGAACCATTTCTACATCTCTCCCCAGATCATGCCATTTTGAGAGCACCAAAAAAGGTCCAGATCTCTAGAATTAATCCAAAAAATAGCAATGAAAATGACTGAAGCTTTAGAAACTGCCCCCAATCCCATTAACAACTTGGGAAGACAAATTTAAAAAAAAACAAAAAAGAAGAAAAGCAAAATTAAAAAAAGCAAAATTGGCCAATTAGATAAAAAGGTAAAAAAAAAAAAAAAAAAACCAAACCAAAAAAACAGATTGATAAAAATAATTCCTTAAAAAGAATTGTGCCAGTGGAAAATTATTTTTTTTAAAAATGCATTTTTAATTAATCAAGAAATAATAAAATCCAAAAATCAAAAAATAGAAGATAATATGAAATATAAAAAAAGAAACTGATCTGGAAAATATGTTAAGAAGCAATATAGTCAAATTCTAGATCTCCCAGGTCAAAGAGAATACTTTAATTATCCCAAAGAATAAAAAATAATGGAATCATAGTCAAGACAACAAAAGATTTATCAGCTATCATAGTAAAGAAGTAGAAGATTTGGAATATGATATTCCAGAAGCAAAATAACTAGGATTATCACCAAGGAAAACCTACAAACTTCAAAAATGAGTATGATTTTAAGGGATAAAATGGATACATAATGAAATAGAGGACTTTCAAGTAATCCTGAAAAGACCAGAGCTGAATAGAAAATGTGTCTATGAAGCATGAGATTCAAGAGAAGCATTAAAAAGTAAATACAAGAGATACATGGAAAATCTTAGAACTTTTTAATTACCTGAGCAGATAGGATTCTACCTACAAAGAGGATGGGGAAGTGAGATGATTATGTTGAAATGATAAAAAAAAAAGAAAGACAGGGAAGGATAGGCAAGAAAGAGGGATACCCAAAGGGAGAATAGAGAAAATTATCTCACATGAAAGAGGAATATATGAAAGAGATTGTATCGTTAAGGAGAAAATGGTATACAGACAGACAACACTACTCAATTGTAAATTGCTTCAAAGGTGGAATGTGCATGTATGTTTTTTATATATTTATGCATACATATATATATAATATATGTATACATGACACTCACACATACATGTGTGTATATGTATCTAAGTGTATATATTTTATCTGTCTTCCATTTTATTAACTTTCTTTCACATAGCCACTTTCTATAACAATAACTATCCTAATCTCCCAGTTCAAGGAGAAAATATTTCAAGCTTCCAGAAAGAAACAATTCAAGAATAGTGGAGCCACAATAAGGATAACATAAGATTTAGTAATTTCCATGTTAAAGGATTGGAGGACTTGAAATATGACATTCTGGAGAGTAATGAAGCTATGATTATAAGCAAGAAGCACTCACCCAGAAAAACTGAATATAATTATTTGGGGTAAAAATGGACATTCAATGAATTTAAGGCATTTCAAACTTTGACTTTCAAATACAAGATTCTAGAAAAACATAAAAAAGTAAACAAGAAAGGGAATTTATGAGGAACTTAATATGGTTAAACTTTTAGCATACTTGCATTGGAAGATGATGATTGTAATTCATAAGAACTTTCTCATTATTAGGGCAGTTAGGAGGAGTATCTGATGACAGAATGCACAAGTGTGAGTTGAATATGAAGAAATAATATCTAAAAAAATAAAATTAAGGGACAAGAGATGAATAAAATGAGGGAAAGGGAAAGGAAGATGGGCAATGACACAAAATATCTTCCATAAAAATACAGAAATAAGATTTTACAATGGTGTGGAAAAGGGGAAGGAGAGGGAAAGTGAGCATATCTTACTCTTGTCAGAATTGACTCAAAGAGGGAATAACCTCCACATTCAATGTACATATAGAAATTTATTTTAACCTACAAGAAAGTAGGAGAAGGGAATATATGAAAAGAGGTGAGGGTGATAAAAGAGAGGACAAATTGGGAGAAGAGGAAGTCAGAAACAAACACTTTTGAGGAAGACAGAGTTAAAGGAGAGGGAGAATAAAATGAATGGATGAGAGAAAATAATTAGCAATAGTAATTGCAAAAATAATTTTGAAACTAGTTTCTCTGATGAAGGCCTCACTTCTCAAACATAAGGAAGTGAGTCACATTAAAAAATATGTTCCCCAATTTATAAATGATCAAAAGATATGATCTATGCCCAAAGAGCTATAAAATCATGCATATCCTTTGACCTAACAATACTACTACTAGGCATGAATCCCAAAAGATATTTTCAAAAAAGGAAAAGGACCTATATATAAAATATACATACATATATATATATATATATATATATATATATATATATATATATATATATATATATATATACAGAGAGAGAGAGAGAGAGAGAGAGAGAGAGAGAGAGAGAGCATCTCTTTTCACAGGACAAAGAGTTGGAAATTAAGAGGATGCCTATCAATTGGGGAATTACTGAATAAATTGTGGAATCATTATTATGAAGGAATACTATTGTTTTATAAGAAATGAAGAACCTCTCAGAAAACCTATAAAGTCCTCCATGAGCTCACAGAAAATGAAATGAACTGTGTACAAAATAATAGCAATATTCTGGAATGATCAGCTGTGAATGACTTTGCTATTCTCAGTAATACAATGATTCAAGACTTCTCTGAAGGATTTAAGATGAAAAATGTTATCCATACCCAGAGAAAGAACGTTGTGTCTAAATAAAAATTGAAATGGCAGAGCCATGATGGCAGAGAGGACACACTTTTTTTTTTTTTTTTTTTTTTTTTTTTGGACTTTGTTTCACATCCCTCAGACTAAGTCACAAATCCAGCCCCTGAATTAGCTCTGGGCTGGCAGAATCCACAAATATTGGGAGTGTAACAAATTATCTGCTGAAGACAATTTTGAAGATCACTATAAAAGGTCCATTTCAACTGGGCATGGAGGGAGGCTGACCAAGCACAAGCAGGTTGAGCACAGATGGCAGTGCAGACAATGCAGACCTGGTGCAGACTCTGTGATGGAATTTCTACAGGGAGGAATCTACAGCAGTGTTGGTTACTCTGCCCTGGCTGCAAGCCAGTAGATCAGCAGAGAAGTTAGAAAACATCCAACACAAACACAAAAGGTAGAGTGAACCCCAAAATGCCAGAATCTCATAGGATCAGGCCACACCCACCCAACACAGGGAGTGAATTTGCACTGACCTAGCACAGACACAGCCCCTTGTAGAGGAAGCTTGGACAACCCCAACCCTTATCCTAAAAGCAGATATCAACTTTTAAAAAGTATTAAAGCAAAAAGAGCTCTGACTATAGGTAGTTTTTATGATGAAAAAGAAGAACAGATTTCAAACCCTGAGGAGATTAAAAGCAGATTGTCTCCAGATGATGCCCCAAAAGGCGATATAACCTGGTCCTCAAACAAGGCTCTCCTAGAAGAAATTAAAAAGGATCTTAAAAGAGAGCTACAAGAAAACTGAGGGAAAAAAAGGAAAACTTTGCAAGAGGATTTGGAAAAGGCAACACCATCTGAAGAAAATTCACTACAAAATAGACTTAGTGAAATGGAAAAAAACAAACTAATAACTCATTAAAAGATAGATTGACAAAATGGAAAAAGAAAATAACTCCTTGAAAAACAGAATTTGTGAAATGAAAAAAAAAATCCATAGAACAAAACAATTTACTTAAAAATTCAATTGGACAAATACAAAAAGAAGTAAAAAAAAAAAAAAACCTAAATAAATATTGAAGCATATTTTTTAATTTTATTTTTCTTGAAAGTATTTTTGGGAGGAGAAATCTATATTTTCTTTTACAACATGACATTTATGGAAATCTTTTGCATAATTTCACGTGTGTTTTCTCAGTGCAGAAGGGGATGGAGGAAGAAAAGGAGAGAATATGGAACAAATGTAAGAAATTACTTTACTTATAATGGTAAACACAAAATATTAAGTCAAATAAAAGAATAATAAGGAAAAAAAAAACAAAGAAAGAAAGAAAAGAAAAAGGAAAAAACAGATGCCTGCCAGGGAGCATCTGTATATTTTCTGTTGCTTACTATCATATACTACATAAAGCTCACAGCAGGAATTTCCTCTCCTATATGCTTCCTCCTATGGCTATTTGCCTTTCTTACAAAGTAACATCATTATTCCCTTGATGAGAGGAAAAGGTCTCTGGCCATTCCTCTGATGGTACTTAAAGTATTAATTTTACAAAATTTCTCTGTCATACTTGTATTGCAGATCAAATGCTAAGCTAAATAAGGATGCCTTAAATCGGATGAGCCACTCCATGTTCCTGCTAACATCTAGTTCACCTTTTATCTGTACAAGTAACAAAAATGCATGTTGCCAAGCTGGCCTTGTTCATTGACCTCCATAGCTACTCAATCAGTGTATTTCCTATATATGTCAGCACTTCCCATTGATCCAGGAACTTAATAAAACCTTGGAATTTTTCTGCCAAATTGTCTTAACACAAGTATTTTTGGGTATATGAGGTTATTTAAATTACATAAAGAAAAGTAGGGGAAAGAGTAAACATTCTCCTAGTATATCAAGATCACAGAAGGGAGGGACAGGACTCCCTGATTTTGTTGCATTAGATATTGTACAAGGTTTTCAGAAAGAAATTTTGGCAATATAAAAATGCTGGAGAAATAGAATTTGTGAAAATTTGTGATTTTATTAATTCTACTGATGTATAGATGGTTGTAGAATAGAAAATATAAAAAGTAATTTGGAGAAGAGATTTCATTATATTCTCTGCTACCTGTTTGCCAATCTTTGTGAAAATTTCAAGCCTTTCTTCTTTCCTTTTGCATTCTACTTAAACTTTGTGCACAAAGTACTTCTTTGTGGGAAAAGGTACATTCACCTACACCAAAATCTTCTTCAGTCTGAAGTTTCAAATTGTACCCAGGCGAAATGAATATTCTATGGCCCTTTCAGCTTAAAGTTGGGTTGAAAGAAAAAATAGTCATTAAGGTCATTTCACTTGAGGTTTCCATTAGAACTTCTTGTGGATTCAAGGCAAACATAAATCTTTTGTTTTGACTATTCTTTTCCCCAGCCCAGAGGCAATGTAAGTGAGATGAGAAGGGATGTCCCCTTCCTCCTAGATTTTTGAAAACTTAAATATCTAATGATGGAAAGGGTTGCAGTTTGAAACATGAAAGTTCAAGGTGGGCTGCTGTAGCACACATAGTGGATATATAATTTCCTATAGTAATCTTTTAGGAATAAGATTATTCTGAAAGTTTCAAGTTTATATTTGAATAATAATATAAAAGGTAGAGAAAATAGCTGTTTTTCATAATATTCAGAAAATAATTTAATTTTTATAAACTAGTAATAACTTAATTCACAATCCTAAGTTGAAAATGATTGAAATGCAAGATTTTAAATAAAAACAACTTCCAAAAATGAAGAACTCTTGCTTTGAGTTGAAGGCTGAATAATGGAAATTGTAGGGAAAGTGACATGAGCAATGATTTTCTTGTTTCTAATGACTAAAAAAATTATACCTTCTACACATACAGGTATAGAAAGACAGAGAGAGGGAGAAAGACAAAAAGAGAGAAACAGAGATAGAGAAAGAGAAAGAGAGGGAGGGAAGAGAGGAATAGAGAGAACAAGGGAGAGGAAGAAAAGGAGGGAAGAAGAAGAAGGAAGGAAGAGAAGGAGAGAGAGGAAGGAAGAAAGAGAGAGGAATAGGGGGGGAAAGGGAAAGAAGGAAGGAGAGTCAGATGAGGTTTTATAAATCTGCCTTGAAAATAACTTGCAACTTCTTAAATGGTGCAAGAAGAGATGAGAAATGTACCAGGAAACATATAAACCCAAACAGTCCACAAAATTCCACTGAGCATCAAAATACCTTCCACCATTTCTATCAGACAATTCTGCTAGCATTCTCCAAATCAAACATTCCCCAAACTCCCTAGGGGGTTTTAAGTAGCTAATATTTGTTTTCACTGCCCTCAAACTTCTCTTTTCATACTTTTCTGCCTCCAAGGCAATGTGTGCCCTTATGCTGACATCTGGATATACAGGATTAGCAATTATCTGTATTCTAGGCAGAATCTCATAGTCCAGACATTTCAAAAATTTACTCCATCAAATTCTCATATCATATACTCCATCCCCTCAAGGACCTCATTTTTCTTATGTGGTAAAAAGATAATCTGACAAATGATTTTATGCTTTATTAGTGAAAGAAAGACAAATCTGCCATGCTCCTTATACACTTTTGTATCTTATAGTTCTTGTGTTACTACAAACAATTATATTTATATAACATTTCATAGCTACAAAGTATTATATTTATATTAGTACATTTAGTCAGCCAATCTTTTGAAAATGCAAGTATTTTTATCTCTACTTTATAGAAGAACAAAGTAAAGATCAATTTGGTAGAATTACTTGTGTAAGGCCACACAGCTCCCATGTTAGAATGACAGAATTCAGGTTTCATATTCTAAGCCAAATAGCTTTCTATAACTACTTGCTTATTCTCCCATCATTACCTTCAGAATTTAAAATAAGATTACACAGGGAAAAATAGTTACAATATAAATGAAGGAAATTGTGAGATTTTTAAAATAGTGAAATGTGTACACCTACTTAAACTCACATGTTGATGCAAATATATATACATTTCTAATGAGGGAAAGAAAAGGGAGAACCCCATTTCTAGGCGCATAGATAGTAAAATAATCCCATGAGTCACAGTATCCCCTGTAAATGAATTTACAGGCCCCAAAACCTAGATTGATAAATAAAAGATTTATTGTAGAAATTTGGAAGTAAAGTTCAGTTAGAAAGATGCCAGGGCCAGAGGTGGCTGCTGGGTGGGCAGGAACCCTTACATGGCTGGAAGGATACCATGTATTGGGGGGAAGGGATCCTGCCAAGAGAGTGCTCTGGCTTATACTTAGAAGATGATGGGCGGTACCCCCCAAGTTCTTGGCGGGCTTTTCAGTTAGCTCAGATCAGGTGAGGGCTAGGGGAAGCTGAGCTGATAGTGGGGCTGGCCCCGGATATTCAAAGGGTGCCTTTGACCAGGATTTGTGAATCAAGGTCAGCCATTGGTTGGGCAATTAGAAAGGAATCTTAAAGGGACCTCAACCCCCATCAGTTCCCCCCTTAAACAATTGAGACTTAAATTCATTTAAGAAAAGAAAATTTGGGACAGTGTCCTTCATTTAAGTCAAGGTTGAAGATTTTCTCCAAAGATCTTCAGAGTAGTGGGGTCCCCTCGTCTTGTTCCCCCCTCAAATCATCACCTCCAGATGCATGTGGGAAAAGGGGCATTGATCTCCTCTTTAACTGAGTCGAGCTGACAAGAGTCATAGAGATTTGGGGTTCCATGTCAGGAGGTGAGGTGTGAGGTGTGGGGGATGGCAGCAGGGCATCAAGGAGGTGTCCTGGTCAGTTGTCCCCAGTCAATGTTCTCCAGGTTGAAAGGCCAGCTGAGAATCCAAAGTGTGAAGCATAGAGAAAACAGATCTCGGGAACAGATTAAAAGTGGGGTGTCATCCAGGGTGGAGATTGTGACATTCAGGAGAATAGGGCCTTTAGCAAGAAATGTATCAGGTCCCTTCTGTGGGCTGCTTGTCTGATGGCCCATCTAATTATCAAAGAGAAATAGGAGAAAATGCTGAGAAAAGATTATTTGTAGCCTAGCTCTTTCACCCTTAATTTCCAGGAAAGCTAATTTCTCCTGCGGTTGGGTTTAATGGGTGTGGACTCAGAAGTCAGGGGAGGCAAGAGGCCTTGATATCTAGTAGATTTAATGAATCACTGCTCTTTTGTAAGGCAGGGTCTAGGGATGGGTATATCCCCAGTTGACAGAGCTGCAAATCAAGATAAGAATGCAGTTTAAGCTCTTGGAAATGTTGGAAAAACTGTGCTGTTCTTGAAGAGAGATAGTTATTCAATAAGCAAAGATCCTGAATCTTTGCCTTCCTAGTTTCCCCACTCTTTATGGGGGAGGGGTGAAAGGAGTCAGGGTGCACAGTATCAACATAGCCTACCCAGCTTACCTGGCCCCTGAGGTGTTCGGGCTGTCTTGAGATAAAAGGGAAACAGGCCCAGACCTCAAATTCCTACCAGGGAGCAGGATGCTGGGAGGGGCCAGGTCAACCCTTGTGGTGTTCTGTAGTGGTGAGAAGGCAGATCCTCCTGCTCGAATTCAGGGCAGAGACTGGGGTCTTCTATGGCTTAAGTCTAGAAGAGATTTGCATTAAAAGAGCATCTCTGCTTCTTTCTGAGTGTCTGGAGGCAGGAGTTGCCCTGAGAAGAGAACTAAGAGTCTCAGGTTAACGAGATAAAGGGAAACCAATAGGTGTTAGAAATCAGTTTTGGTCTTACAGATCTCTATTTGTTGTCCAGTAGCAGACAGATGACCAGCCTAAATATTTATTTGCCCAAGCATTTAGGATACAATGATTACATACAATCAGGCTAGAAACAGCAAGGTATGACATAATTGAATTTCATTAACAATTTCTATTGACTATTGCTCTGATATTAAAATCAGTTACATGAGGAAAAAATGCAAGAACATAAATTCTAAACAAATATTTATCATAACCTTATATTGATAACAGTAAGGAATTTGTCCCCATAGGTTCATATCCAAGTAGATGATATTCATACAAATTATTCATATAAATCAGTTTGCTTTAAAAATATTCAATGCAAATACAATCATATACAGAATGTTTAATTCCACATAAGAGAATTCAAGAAATTAGCAGTTGAACTTTTAGTTCCTAAATCCTACCAAAGTATGGATGACATTCACAGAAACTCAGGCTATGTTTGAATATTGCTCTTTCCCAACCTTTTGGCTCCAAAGGACTCAGAAGCTTTCCTGCGTGTGTCCTAACAGCAGGGAAGCCCTATCAAGGTGGGTGGAGATAGATTAGTTAATCTGTTCAGTGGAGTTTATTGAGAGGCAGTAACTGGACCCCAAGTCTATAGCTTTCATTCCCTTTAGGTGTCCCTAAGAGAGATACCACAAAAAGTTTTAATTTCGCCAGAGCTATGCCATGACATCTCAATGAGCAATGCTTGGCTTGAGAGTAGAGCTCCAGGCAGCGTCAATCAAGTCTCGGGAAATTGAGCTGTCCCACCTCCCTGATAGAGGGTGGGAGTTTCTGTTACCTCATGAACAGGAATACTGAAATAGAGGCGAGAGCAATATTGGAGTAGTTCTCTAGAGAGATGGCACAGTCGGTGGAGACAGCATCTTGATAAGAAATTCTGATAGCTTGGGATGGGAGAGACATTCTGCTATTCTGAAGCATAAGATCTTATCAAGTATTCGGATAAAGGGGCAGGGGAAGTTTTGCAGAACTAAGAGGCAGGGAAACTGAGGCAGGACTGAGTCAGGATAACTAGGGAAACTGAGTCAGGACAATAAAACAAATAAACCAGACTAAAGCTAGAAAATGCAAGAACTTGTGGCAAGGAACAGTTTCTCCCCAATAACCCCAGAATTATTAGCATAGAACAGCACTCCTTATTCAGAGAGACACACACCTCCCTGTTTGAATCTCTGCAGTTGAGGGGCATCTCAGCCAGAGATGGACAGTCTTTAGGTCTGTGGTCATTTGTGCATTTAACTCATTTAACTCATTTAACTTTGTAGCAGTACTCAAGGCAGTCCTGCTGCCCTAAGAGGTCGCCCCAAGTCAGGGGCTCTGAGAGAGATACAAAAAATAGAGTTTGAGACCTTCATTCCCTCTCTCTCTCTCTCTCTAGGGAGGACAGATTTCTGAGTAAATTATGCAATTAGACCAAGACAGGCCATCTCAAACCATTAGAGGCCTGATGTCAAAATGCTAAAATAATAAAGAAACTGGGGTGACAGGAGTGGAGAAACAGATCAGAGAGGCTGCCAGTCCTTGAACAGGTGTCTGATTTTTGGTTGTTTCTAAAGAATAATCCTAAAGACTGAATAAAGGATTTCAAAGTTAAAACATAACTCGACAAATCATAGCCTAATAAATTTTGGGCAAAGAGTAAAATCATTTCCAATTCAGCCTGAACTGAAATAAGACATCAGTTTTTCCCAATTTCCTGACCAGCTGAAATCTCAGTTTCCTTCCTCCCCAGTTTATCGGGGAAATTATCAGATTATACATAACAGACTAGTAAATTTCCTGAAACAGCAATAGTCAAAGTTTTATGCAGCAATAATTAAAAGTTTTTCTCATACAGAACAAGTCCCCCAGTTTTAATGAGTCTTTAAAAAGCAGGTCTATCTCACTTAGAACCTTTTCAGTGGAAGGTAGGTATGGAGAAATCCCACGTGGCCCCTCCCTACTCGGTTAGAAGAGGCAGAGGGAGGGGAAGGCAGCTAGCATTTATCTCAGGCAACAAGGTACTTGATGGTTGAGTTGAAGACAAAAGATCCTACCTCCACCCATCTTTTAGTGAGTAGGGTGTGGGGCGTTTGGGTCATATAGAAAAATCAGACCCTAATTGGAGATCCTGAAAATTGGACTCCTGAAAAGAAAGTTGGGGGTTGGGCGAGTAGAAAGAGATTGGAACTCTACATAGAATTCAGGTGTTAATTTAGCCATTCTCTAAAAGGCAGCTTGAGGGAGAATCTATTTCTATTCTATATCCCTGGACTTCCTGGACTGAAGCCAGAGAAGTTCAGGCAAGAAAGAGACAGTTTGAGGAAACTGAGACAGTAAAAGAGAACTGTTGCACACCAGAACAGAAAAAGATTCTAGTGAGGCGCCAAATTAAAAGTAGTTAAGGAGTGTATAAATAGTTTCAATCTCTTAATTCTCCTCCTGCTGCAGTCAGGATGAGGGAAAGATAAAAGAAACTATTTTCACTCTCTTAACAATTAATTTGCCTGGATTTGGAATTTTGTTCCCCAGCCAAAATTACAAAGATCTCCTTTCTGAAATAATAGCGTGGCCAAAACTGCACTTCAGAAAAGAAGTCTTTTAATTATTGGCATATGGGGCATAGGATGCCAATCCAGAGAAATAGGAGAGTGCACTGGGAGCTTCTAGAGACAGAGAAAAGCTTGAGCAGTTTAAATTCTCTGTCTAAGCTTTAGAGAGCAGGTAAGTATGCCCTGGGGCTTAGAAAATCCTATATCCAGCCTAGAGAGAATGTTCTTATGCAGGATGACTAAATCATTTTAAAAGGTATGGGACAAGCTAGTTCTCTGAGAGTGCTGGAAGCCTTGTCTCCTTTAAAAGTCAGGTAGAAGGTATGGGAGGGGCATTCAGACTTGCAGCAGAGCACCTTTTAAAAGTGAATAGGAGACTTTTCTAGAGATCTTGAAGAGTCCCCAAATCTTCCCACTGTACCCCAAGAAGGGGACAGGATAGGAGCATTTAAATGGCAGGTTAAGCCACATGGAAGAGGTTGGAAAAGAGAGAGGATGGGGGAGGGAGAGATGTTATCTTACCCAGTGCTTCTCCAGCAGTGAAGGTGAAGGCTCATGCAATTGGGTAGAGACACATCTCCAAGTTCAAGTTTGCTCCGATCCAAACTTTTCTTCCTCTTGCCTACCACTACGGTGGAGTGCAAGAGGGGCTCAAACACAGATTTCTCCCCAGAAGAGATCAAGGAGACTGCTGGTCTGGGATCCGAGAGGGATGGCCACGTGGTGGGGGAGGGGTGAAGAGACAATCTCCCTGGTGTCTGAGTTGTGGCCTGAGGGTAGGCTTTTCTGGCGGAGATAAGGGATTAAAAATGCCTTGGAAAAGAAGGTCTTTTGTCCTGGTCTTTTGTCTCTTAGAAGGGGCCTCTAGAGACAGAATGAGACATGAGAGGAAAAGAGAACTTTTTTGCCTGAAATGCAAGTAGTCTCCATGGGAGACTTGCTTGCAACCCAAACCTGGTTTGGGTGCCCTATGTTTTGGAGATAGAGTGAGACGAGGGTAGGAACATAGATATTCTTTCCGGAAGCTGCTCAAACTGCTAAGGATGAAGGTTGGTTCTGAGAGACCTAAAAAGGTAAGTTAGTTTTCGGAGTAACAATTTTTGGGGTCCCCATGAGGGCCACAACTAATGAGGTAAAGGAAAGGGGGAACCCCATTTCTCGGCACATAGATAATAAAATAATCCCATGAGGCACAATGTCCCCTGTAAATGAATTTACAGGCCCAAAAACCTAAATTGATAAATACAAGGTTTATTGTAGAAATTTGGAAGTAAAGCTCAGTTAGAAAGACGCCAGGGCCAGAGGTAGCCCCTGGGTGGGCAGGAACCCTTACATGGCTGGAAGGATACCATGTATTGGGGGGAAGGGATCCTGCCAAGAGAATGCTCTGACTCATTTCTTTTATACCTAGAAGATGATGGGCGGTACCCCCCAAGTTCTTGGCGGGCTTTTCAGTTAGCTCAGATCAGGTGAAGGCTGGGGGAAGCTGAGCTGATAGTGGGGCTGGCCCCGGATATTCAAAGGGTGCCTTTGACCAGGATTTGTGTATCAAGGTCAGCCATTGGTTGGGCAAATAGAAAGGAATCTTAAAGGGTCTTCAACCCCCATCACTTCTATGGAAAGAGTTATAGAATGAATTTTCTTTTTATTAAAGTAATTTTTTGCACATTAACAACAGATATTTCTTCGAAATTCAAACAATTTAAGTTTATTCACTAAGAAAATGATGTATTGATTAATAATAGACAAAAAGAATGCATTTTTTTTATCTTAGATAGCAAAGTACCAACACTGATTATCACATTAAACCCAAGCTTTTTTTTTTTTTTTTTTTTTTTTTTTTCCAAGCTTCTTTTACATGTTTGAAGTCATCATTTATGTTGTATCTTTGGTTCTGCTTTCCATTTTGGCATCCCTTTGTACTAAGCTTCCATATTTCTCAGATTTCTTCATATCCAATATTCCTTAAAAAAGTAATAATATTTATTGACCATGTTTTCTTCAACTATGCTCCAGTTTGGGAGCAATTCTATATTTTATTTTCAAATTTCAAAAAAAAAGTTAATATGAAAAATTTCTGCCTATGTTACCTGTCTTGTAGTTAATAACTTCCCTTGAACAAAATGCCAGGGGGAGGATTTTTTGACTAAAAGATATAAAATACTTAATAGCTTTTCTTGCATAATTTTGACTAATTTTCCAGTCCTATCGAACCACTTCCTCTAAATCTGGTGATTAGGAAATAGTGAAAACTCTTTTTTCCTCTGTTTAAGATGGAGGAATATGAAAAAAAAAATAATGGAAATACAGCAGAAATAAGGAAGCTGGGCTATGTAAGTATGAGATTTATATTTTCTTAGAGAGAGGGAACTTGAAATACTTATATGAAGGACAAGAGTTAGGGAGAAAGGGAAGGATTGATTGAATCAGTGATAAAATCAGTTAATTTCTATACTTTTAAAATTCCTCACTCTCACTCACAATGGGAGGAGACTTTATTAAGAAGAAGAAGAAGAAGAAGAAGAAGAAGAAGAAGAAGAAGAAGAAGAAGAAGAAGAAGAAGAAGAAGAAGAAGAAGAAGAAGAAGAAGAAGAAGAAGAAGAAGAAGAAGAAGAAGAAGAAGAAGAAGAAGAAGAAGAAGAAGAAGAAGAAGAAGACGACGACGATAGTTCCTGGCAACTGATTAGCCATAGTGTTTCTAATGAAACTCCTGGGTCATCTAGAGACATAAAAAGTCCTAGCCACATGGAGCATGGGGCTCTCTGACTTATTATGTGCCTAAGACCACTCAAACCACCATAACCTGCTGACTAGGCATGTTTCAAAATCTGAGATAAATTCAAAGAAACTAAGTGTGCAAGTTATGTGTCACCACATTCTTTTTTTTTATATCCTCACTGTGTTAGAGAAAAAGAGACAGCTTTATGTTAAATGTTTGTTGATTAGCAAATGCCTCATATTATCCCAATATCAAACCTAAAACCCAGAGGATGCTAGCTTTAAGAGTTATTCTTCCGAGAAGACTTCATGATGAGTTCTTCTAAAGAATTACTTCCTGCCATCATGGATGCCTCGAGAGACAATATAATATTTCCCAAGTAAGAAAATGCTTCTTGGGAATGTTGCTTACCATAGGTAAAGGAATAGATGAAAGATATCCAAGGGGTAAAGGTGTCAAGAGGAATATGAAATAGAGGAATATATGATTAGATGTAGCATATATTGTTTTAAATACAGAGATATGGAATAACAGTAAGTCTTATAAATCACAAAATAGTTTATTTTGTCACCATACTTTCCCTTTCATTAACTGAGATCTCAAGAATGAAGATTATACTCCCTCAAGAAAGTATACTTTAAAAACAACAATCAGTAAACAATAACAAAACCTAAAGTAAATAAATATATAGTGCATACAAAGTATAGTAATTTGTTGTTGCCCATTTAAGCATGGTTAAGAGAATAGCAAATATCTTGTTCCTTTCACTTTGATTCCTGCAACATATTTATAACATAAATTAATTATACAGAAAAAAAGATAAAGATAATTTTTGAGAAAACAAAGTTGCCCCTCTGATGAGGCACAAAACTGGAGCAATAGCTTATTCAGCCACATCTTTAGGTAAGACCATGAGACATGGCTTCCATTGGAATGGAGATTTTGGAGACAGCTCATGAATATGTGGGTTTTCACATGGGAATCTACTCACCCAGGAACAGGTGAAAGAAAATAAATAAGCCTTGAAGAAACTAATAGCCAGGCCTTTCCCTATCCAATGTTCTTTTTACTTTTGTATTCTGTTTGAGAACAGAGCTTTCAGGTCATATTATTTCTAATAAATACATGTGATTGAACTGTGTTTTAGTGTTGAGAGTATCCTTTTGATTTCAGCATGAGGAAATAATGAGAGCTCCATAGGAGTATAAAGTACATGTAAACATACATACATACATGCATACATACATTGCACCACCTAATTGCCTGTATATAGTACACATGTATATACTCTCCTCTTCTATCCAATTGCTCTCAAGTCCCTAGCTCAAACTTTTTGCTTTCATCAAGCATGTCTGCTAATTGCATTTCATTTATAAGCACTTCATTTGCTCCCATATCTAAACTTTTTAGCACTTTTTTTTAATAAGGGCCACACAATGTACAAAAAATAACTATAAATTGGACTAGATAACAAATGTAGAGTATGTATTTTATATCCTAATAGTGGTATTAGTAGCCATAGTATCATGATGTACTTTTTGCCAACTTTAAAAATTAAAACTTCTTTTTTAATCAGCCTTCTTAATAAGATATGTGGAACACAGAAAACATAATACAGCATAAGCTTCAGAGAAACTGCTGGCAAGATAAATCAATTAAAAAATTAAGAGAGAAAGAATCAAAATATGATACTAAGAGATGATTGCCCAGAACACAAGGAATGCTAGTCAGAGACAATTATTTGATTGAGAGAAATCTTTAGCCAGAATGCAGCGCTGGGTATATATTATCCTTTTCTTATTATTTTTTTCTTGTAGAAAAAGCTTGTGTTACTAGGATAGCTAATTATTAGGTCCACAGAAGCATTGGCTGGGTTGAGTCAAGTAAATTTTGTTCAATCCATGGTGAAGTGGAGATAGGTTGTCTGACCATTATTATGAACAATGTGAGCACCAAAGGTTTAATGAGAACAAGGGACTTATGACTGTAAGTATATCACTATATTGGCGTCTCATATTGACTTTCTGATAATGTTTTAAAACCAGTTGAGTAAGAGAGAGAAAGTGCCACTGGGTACAAATTGTGGCATCAGTTCTCTGTCATGCTGATCAATTGAATTTATATATCACCTCCAGCAACATTCTTAAAATCCATAATTTTACTCTCTACAGTGAACTGCTCACAATTTAAGTAATTGAAGATTCAAATGAATTTTACAAGGATTTAGCAAGTTTAAATTAAACATATGTGAGTATTATTTTAACTATTCTTAATTATCTACTCATTTAAATAAATGGATTTACCTTTTTAAAAATGTCTTCAGTCCTTAGGTCAAATATATTCTTCATAATCTTCAGATAATTTAGAATGATCTTAATCAACGTAAGGAAAAAAGGTGGATTTAAGATCTACCCAAATAAATAACTATAAAAATGACATAAGTTCTATATCATAAATACAGTGCACTTAGTCCTCAATATTTTTTTTCAGAAGAATGAGATTTTTGAAATATACATTACATTTGGATATAACCAAGGAAAGTTTTCATTTTTTTGTATGAATTCAATAAGCTGTAAGTACCTAATATGTGCAAGGTATTGTCTAAGTGCTGGGGATACAAAGATAAAAATACATTAGCCTACTCTCACCAGGAGAAGGTCATTAAAAGTGTCAAAGGCACAAAAAAGTCAATAAGTATAAGGACACTGGAATTGATAATAGAATATTCAAAGGTAACAATGGAGCAGTAGTTTATTTTGCATAATGAGATCCAAAGCTGGCTTATAAGTGACTGGAAAATAACAACAATGCACAGTAACCATAATGATAAATGCTTCTTGAGTTGAACTCAGCTGGATTGAATTGGATCATATTCAATTTAAAATATAAATTAAGCCAAATAAATATAAGTATAAAAACTAGAATTAGTATCAAACTTAAAGTATAAAGTTTAAAATATAAATTTTTTATAACAAATAACAAAGTACAAAAGTAAAAAATGGCATTAGTGTAATGGATTAGTTTGTTAAGCAATTTCAAGATTTGATTCTTGAAAAAAATTGTATTTTATTTTTGGGAGGGAGAATTCTATGTTAAAAGAAAATGTATTGATTAAAATTAAAATTAAAAATAAAGGTTATGAATGCAAAATAATTAAATGGTACATTGACATGAAGATTCACAGCACATTTTCTGAAATAAAAAGAAAACACTAAAAGATTTTTTTTTTTTTTTCAATTTTAGAAGTCAAATGATCGGAATAGGGATAAAATGAAAAATAGGCCATACTGGCCTTAATAGTCCAGTCTCTGAGCTGGCTATACTCTCACACATTTCTTTCTGTTCTAATGCTTGCCTTTGACCTCCAATAACATAATATACCAGTGTTTCACATGTTCTCC
This sequence comes from Sminthopsis crassicaudata, assembly GCF_048593235.1. Taxonomy (NCBI): domain Eukaryota; kingdom Metazoa; phylum Chordata; class Mammalia; order Dasyuromorphia; family Dasyuridae; genus Sminthopsis; species Sminthopsis crassicaudata. The sequence continues at coordinate 181,550,640 of NC_133621.1, forward strand.
AGACATCTAGAGACCTTGTCCTCCATTAATTTACTCAGATTGGTGATTATCCTTAGGGACGAACCATGCTATTATTTTGGCTAAATAGGAAATAAGTCCAATTTTACATTTGTTCTTAACATTAGTCAATGTGAGATTGAACTTCATGCCACCCAGCCATCCTCTCAGAAAATTAGGACCTTGCCAAAGCAGGCATCTTGCTGTTTGCCCTTTTGCCCTATTACTACTCTTATACTTTTCTATCACACCCTATTTTATTTTACTTATAAGTAACATTATATCAATAATAAATATTTCTTTGAAAATGTTCATATCTATCTCTTGGTCCAGTAGCTCTATCTACAATCCCCATGAATTTGGTTCATTGCTGCCTCCATCAAAACTAGGTCACAGATTCTCTAATGAATTTTACCTTTCCTTTCCATTATCCCCTATGAAATCTTCTTTCCTTTCTTGAAATAAATTTATCTTTATAAAAGACCTTTTTGCTCTCATGCTTCTTTCACTTTTAATTTTTTTTAGTTCTTCCTTGGTCATAAATTCCTCATTTCTACAAAGAACTGATAGGTAAATTAGAAGTTATCAATGGGGGAAATGACTTGAAATCCTATAAATTTACCACAGTTTATAGATGTTTTAAAATGAGCCTTTATTAGAAACACCGACTATAAAAATTTTTCCCAGGTTTGTATTTCTGTTTTGGTCTTATTTGTGTTGGTTTTGTCTGTGCAAAAACTTTTTAATTTACTGTAATCAAAATTATCCATTTTGCATTTTATACTGTTCTCTAGTTCTTTTTTGGTTATAAATTCCTCTCTTCTCTTAAAACATGCTAGGCAAACTATCCTTGCTCTCCTAATTTGCTTATGGTATCACTCTTCACACCCAAATCATATACCTAATTTGGTCTTATTTTGGTATAGTGTGTAACATGTAAGTTTATACCATGTTTCTGACATTATTTTCCAGTTTTCCCTACAATTTTTGTGAAATAGGGTGTTCTCCCAGAAACTAGAATTTGGGAGTTTATCAAATACTAGATTGTTATCATCATTGATTATTGTTTCACATATACCTAACCTATTGTGCTGATCCACCACTTCCTTTCTTAGCCAATACCAAATTGTTTGGTTGTTTGTTTGTTTGTTTTACCCTATAAAGTTCTTTAATTTTTTTTTTTTTTAATTTTAGGCTGACTTAGACTACTTGCCTTATTGTGGCTCCTTAAACATTTTAGTTCTGGAAAGTGCTTTTACATACATTATGTCATTCCATCCTCATAACCATCCTGTTAGCTAAGTACTAGAGGGATTATCCCCTTTTCACAATGCCTTCCCTGAAGTCACAAAGGAAATACAATGCCTGAGGTTAAATTTGAAACTAGATATTTGACAAAAAATATAGTATCCCACAAGCATTATGCTGAACAGCCTTTCTGGATGATTTAAATGTCTCTCCTGGCTCTAACTCCTATTCTCTTGCTCTAGATAATTTTTATCATACCCTGTTAAAAATCCTTATGTTGCAAATTTTTCCCTCCTTTTCCCTCATTCCCTCTCCTAGATGGCACCAAAATATGTTAAACATGCAATTCTTCTATACATAGTTCTACAATTATCATGCTGCACAAGAAAAATCAGATCAACAGAGAAATGCAAATTAAGACAACTCTGAGATACCACTACACACCTGTCAGATTGGCTAAGATGACAGGAACAAATAACGATGAATTTTGGAGGGGATGTGGGAAAACTGGGACACTAATACATTGTTGGTGGAGTTGTGAAAGAATCCAGCCATTCTGGAGAGCAATTTGGAACTATGCCCAAAAAGTTATCAAACTGCGCATACTCTTTGATCCAGCATTGCTGCTGTTGGGCTTATATCCCAAAGAAATACTGAGGAGGGGAAAGGGACCTGTATGTGCCAAAATGTTTGTGGCAGCTTTTTTCGTAGTGGCTAGAAACTGGAAGATGAATGGATGTCCATCAATTGGAGAATAGTTGGGTAAATTATGGTATATGAAGGTTATGGAATATTATTGCTCTGTAAGAAATGACCAGCAGGAGGAATACAGGGAGGCCCAACTGATGCTGAGTGAAATGAATAGAACCAGAAGATCGCTGTACAGTTCAATGTTGTATGAAGATGTATTCTGATGGAAGTGGATATCTTCAACATAAAGAAGATCCAACTCACTTCCAGTTGATCAATGATGGACAGAAACAACTATACCCAGAGAAGGAACACTGGGAAGTGAATGTAAACTGTTAGCACTACTGTCTATCTACCCAGGTTACTTATACCTTCGGAATCTAATACTTAATGTGCAACAAGAAAATGGTATTTACACACATATGTTGTATCTAGGTTATACTGTAACATATGTAAAATGTATGGCATTGCCTGTCATCAAGGGGAGGGAGTAGAGGGAGGGAGGGGATAATTTGGAAAAATGAATACAAGGGATAATATTATTTAAAAAATTTACTCATGCATATATACTGTCAAAAAATTATAAATAAATAAAAAAATTAAAAGAAATAATAAGCGGACAAAAAAAAAAAAGAAAAGAAAAATCAGATCAAAAAGGGAAAAAAAATGAGAAAGAAAACAAAATGCAAGCAAACAGCAACAAAAAAAGTGAAAATACTACAGTGTGATCCACAGTTACTTCCCATAGTCTTGTCTCTGGATACAGATGACTCTCTTCATCACAAGACCATGGGAACTGACCTGAACCATTTCATTATTGAAAAGAGCCACGTCTATCATAATTGATCATTACATAATCTTGCTATTACTGTAGTACCAAATACTTTTGATAACTGCTGCTTTATAAGCATTTTAGGTCTGGTACTGCTATGTCACCATCCTTTTTATTTTTTCCCTTAATTTCCATGATATTCTTTCCCCTTTGTTTTTCCACAATTTTGTTATTTTTTCTAGCTCTATAAAATAATATTTTGGCAGATTGATTGGTATGGCACTGAACATGTATACTAATTTAGTTAAAATTGTCATTTTTGTTATATTAGCTCAACCTACCTTAGAGCTTCGTTCTTAGTAATAGTGTCAAAGGCAATATGGAGAAATCTCAATAGCTATGGTGACACAGTGAGCTGTGGCCATGACAGTCATGGATAACAGAAATAAGGAGAAAAGTTTGATTTATAAAAGGGATTTATGACTAGAATATGGGTACAATAGGTGCTTGTCAAAACTGATGTCATTTGAAACAATTGTGGGATTTTTTTTTTGTGATTGAAATCAGCCAGAGGGTGAGCACAAAGCATTGTTGTTGTACCAGACTCAAGATACATCCTCCTTGCTGGGTCTTAGGACTGGAAAACAGAGTATCTGTTAATATCTTCATGTTTCCACCTTTGGACCAAATAGAGAGGGTTTGAAAAAACTCCTATCATTATGGTCAATAAAAGAGAGGCAAATATAATGCAAGATGCTACTAGCTATTGGCCAGTGGTTAGTTCCTTGAAGTGACTTATTGGTGGTGTGCCCCAGATATCATTGGCAATCATTGTTTGCATACAAGCAGAAAAGAAAGTGAGACCAAAAGTGTAGAGGGAGAGAATGTCAACACGTGCTTGAGGATCTTGATAAGTGGGCACACAACAAAAGCAAAATGAAAAAAAACCTAGTATACTCAGCCTAGTATAAAAAGCCTAGTATACTCCTGTCTCATAAGAGTGTCAGTTGCTTCTGACCAAATACTTAGTGATGCTTTAGGTCCCTTCAGGGTTCTTCAATTTACTCAGGATCAGGGACTTTCATTAGGTAATACACAGATCTGTGCTGCATGCCCACAAGTTTGGCAGCTGTGGGAGTGTCAGAAAGATCCAGTAGGCATCCTCAACACAATGATTGATAGAACAGTGTAGGACCAGTTTTTTTTTTTTAATTTTTCTTTTTTTAATTTTATTATAATTTTTGACAGTATATATGCATGAGTAATTTTTTTAAATAACATTATCCTTTATATTCATTTTTCCAAATTTTCCCCTCCCTCCCTCTACTCCCTCCCCTAGATGGCAGGCAATCCCATAATTTTACATGTGTTACAGTATAACCTAGATACAATATATGTGTGTAAATACCATTTTCTTGTTGCACGTTAAGTATTAGATTCCAAAGGTATAAGTAACCTGGGTAGATAGACAGTAGTGCTAACAATTTACATTCACTTCCCAGTGTTCCTTCTCTGGGTGTGGTTGTTTCTGTCCATCATTGATCAACTGGAAGTGAGTTGGATCTTCTTTATGTTGAAGATATCCACTTCAATCAAAATACATTTTCATACAGCATTGTTGTTGAAGTGTACAGGGATCTTCTGGTTCACAGCATCATTTCATGTAAGTCTCTCCAAACTTTTCTGAATTCATCCTGCTGGTCATTTCTTACAGAGCATCCATAACCTTCATATACCATAATTTACCCAACCATTCTCCAATTGATGGACATCCATTCATCTTTCAGTTTCTAGCCACTACAAAAAGAGCTGACACAAACATTTCGGCAGTTCCTTTCCCCTCTTTAGTATTTCTTTGGGATATAAGCCCAATAGCACCATTGCTGGATCAAAGGGTATGTGCAGTTTGATAACTTTTTGGGCATAGTTCCAAATTGCTCTCCAGAATGGCCGAATTCTTTCACAGCTCCACTAACAATGTATTAGTGGTAGGACCAGTTTTCAAACATAAAAACTACTTGTTTCAAAACTTGAATCTGAGTTTCTGATCAGCATAATATAGATCCTTAGTTATAAATTTCTAAAAGACGGGTGGGGTGGAGCCAAGATGGTGGAGAAGATACATGCAAAATTGTAAGCTCCCTTCTTCCCTCATTACCAATTAGTTAAATCAGCCTCAAAAATAACACTGGACTGATAGAAACCACAAGGATTAAAAGTACAACTTGCCAGCTGAAGAGAATCTGGAGTCTCTACAGAAAAGGTCAGTTCCAAGTTGAGGAACAAAAAAGGCCAGCACAGATGGTTAGGTGCTAGCACACGTTGCCAATTGGGCTGGGGAGAACTCTATGATCAGAGAAGCCACTGAGATAGAGGAATCTGACAAGGCTGTTAGCTCTTCTTTGCTTATAAAACAGCAGTTCAGAAGAGAAATCAGGCCACTTTAAAATATAAAGCTAGATCCTAGAACCACCCCAATCCAGAAGTGACCTGGTCATTCAATGAAATAGAGGAATTCCATATGTTTCTAAGAAAAAAACCAGACTTAAACAAAAAATTTGATCTACATCCACAAGACTGAAGAGAAACAGAAAAAGGTACACAGAACCCTTGAGAACTGTATCTCTGTTGTGGATATATAGAAAGTATGCGTGGATAATTTGATTTTACTGATATAAAAAAGGGAGGGCGTAGTAAAGGGAAGGGGGTAGTATCAGAAAAAGGGGAAGGAGTGATAAAAAGAGGGAAACTACATCCCAGGAAGAGGCATAGAAAATATACTACATCTGAGGGAATTTAGAGAGGGGGAGAAACATTGTGTGAATCTTACTCTCATCAGCATAGGCTCAAAGAGTAAATAATTGACATATTTGTTTTTCAGAGAATTCTCTCTCACCTCATTAAAAGGGGGAGAGGAAAAGGGAAAAAGAAAAGAATAAGTGAAGGGACTTGGAGGGAGGGGGGAGGGATACTAAAAAAAAGGGAGGGCTGCGTGTCACAAGGGGGGGTCTATAAATTAAATATCAGGGAAGGGAATAAGGGGGGGGTCAAGGGAAAAAGCATAATCTGGGGATAATATGATGGCAGGAAATACAGAATTAGTAATTTTAACTGTAAATGTGAATGGGATGAACTCTCCCATCAAATGGAGACAGATAGCAGACTGGATCAAAGTCAGAACCCTACAATATGTTGTTTACAGGAAACACACTTAAAGCAGGGAGATACATACAGAGTAAAGGTAAAAGGTTGGAACAGAACCTATTATGCTTCAGGTAAAGCCAAAAAAGCAGAGGTAGCCATCCTGATCTCAGATTAAGCAAAAGCAGAAATTGATCTAATTAAAAAAGCTAAGGAAGGAAACTATATCCTGCTGAAAGGTAGCATAAATAATTAAGCCATATTAATACTAAACATATATGCACCAAGTGGTATAGCATCTAACTTTCTAAAGGAAAAGTTAAGAGAATTGCAAGAAGAAATAGACAGTAAAACTATTATAGTGGGTGATCTCAACCTTGCACTCTCAGAATTAGACAAATCAAACCACAAAACAAATAAGAAAGAAATTTAAAAAGTAAATAGAACATTAGAAAAACTCGGTATGATAGACCTTTGGAGAAAACTAAATGGCAATAGAAAGGAATATACTTTCTTCTCAGCAGTTCATGGATATTATACAAAAATAGACCATATATTAGGACATAAAGATCTCAAAATTAAATGTAGGAAGGCAGAAATAATAAATTCCTTCTTCTCAGATCACAATGCAATAAAAGCTACATTCAGTAAAATGACTGGGTGAAACAGCAAATTATAGAAACAACTAATAATTTCACCCAAGATAATGACAATGATGAGACATCATACCAAAATCTGTGGGAATGCAGCTAAAGCAGTAATAAGGGGAAATTTTATATCTTTAGAGGCTTATTTGAAGAAAATAGAGAAAGAAAAAATTAATGAATTGGGCCTGCAACTTAAAACGCTAGAAAAATACCAAATTAAAAACCCCCAACCAAAAATTAAACTTGAAATACAAAAATTAAAAGGAGAAATCAATAATATTGAAATTTAAAAAAACTATTGAATTAATAAATAAAACCAAGAGTTGGTTTTATGAAAAAGCCAATAAAATAGATAAACCTTTGGTAAATTTGATGAGAAAAAAGATAGAGGAAAATCAAATTCTTAGTCTTACAAATGAAAAGGGGGATCTTTCCACAAATGAAGAGGAAATTAGAGAAATAATAAGGAGTTACTTTGCCCGACTTTATGCCAATAAATTTGATAACTTAAGTGAAATGGATGACTTCCTCCAAAAATATAGGCTTCCTAGATTAACAGAGGAGGAAATAAATTGCTTAAATAGTCCTATTTCAGAAAAAGAAATAGAACAAGCTATTAATCAACTCCCCAAGAAAAAATCCCCAGGACCAGATGGATTTACATGTGAATTCTACCAAACATTTAAAGAACAATTAGCCCCAATGCTATATAAACTATTTGAAAAAATAGGGGATGAAGGAGTCCTACCAAGCTCCTTTTATGACACAGACATGGCACTGATACCTAAACCAGGTAGATCGAAAACTGAGAAAGAAAATTATAGACCAATTTCCTTAATGAATATTGATGCTAAAATCTTAAATAAGATATTAGCAAAAAGACTTCAGAAAATCATCCCCAGGATTATACACTATGATCAAGTAGGATTTATTCCAGGAATGCAGGGCTGGTTTAATATTAGGAAAACTATTAATATAATTGACCATATTAATAATCAAATTAATAAAAACCATATGATCATCTCAATAGATGCAGAAAAAGCATTTGACAAAATCCAACATCCATTCCTACTAAAAACTCTTGAAAGTATGGGAATAAATGGACTATTCCTTAGAATAATCAGGAGCATATATTTAAGACCATCAGTAAGCATAACATGCAATAGAAATAAACTGCAACCTTTCCCAGTAAGATCAGGAGTGAAACAAGGTTGCCCACTATCACCATTACTATTCAATATAGTACTAGAAACACTAGCCTCAGCAATAAGAGCCGAGAAAGAGGTTCAAGGAATTAGAGTACGAAATGAGGAAATCAAACTATCACTCTTTGCAGATGACATGATGTTATACTTAGAGAACCCCAAAGACTCTGCTAAAAAGCTATTAGAAATAATTCAAAATTTCAGCAAAGTGGCAGGATACAAAATAAATCCACATAAATCCTCAGCATTTTTATATATCATTAACAAAATGCAACAGCAAGTGATACAAAGAGAAATTCCATTCCAAACAAATGTTGAGAGTATAAAGTATTTGGGAATCCATCTACCAAAGAAAAGTCAGGAATTATATGAGAAAAATTACAAAATGCTTGCCACAAAAATAAAGTCAGATTTAAATAATTGGAAAGGCATTCAGTGCTCTTGGATAGGCCGAGCGAATATAATAAAGATGACACTACTCCCCAAACTAATCCATTTTAATGACCTAGAAAAAATAACAACAAAATTCATATGGAAGAATAAAAGGTCGAGAATTGCAAGGGAACTAATGAAAAAAAAACTCAGAGGAAGGTGGTCTAAGTGTACCTGATCTAAAGCTATATTATATAGCAGCAGTCACCAAAACCATTTGGTATTGGCTAAGAAATAGACCAGTAGATCAGTGGAACAGATTAGATACAAAGGACAAAAAAGGGTACATCTATAGCAATCTAATCTTTGACAAACCCAAAGATACCAACATTAGGGATAAAAATTCATTATTCGGAAAAAACTGTTGGGAAAACTGGAAATTAATATGGCAGAAATTAGATAGGGATCCACACTTAACACCATATACCAAGATAAGATCAAAATGGGTCCATGATTTGGGCATAAAGAGGGAGGTAATAAATAGATTAGAGGAACAGAGGATAGTCTACCTCTCAGACTTGTGGAGGAGGAAGGAATTTATGACCAGAGGAGAACTAGAGATCATTATTGATCACAAAATAGAAGATTTTGATTACATCAAACTAAAAAGTTTCTCTACAAACAATACTAATGCAAACAAGATTAGAAGGGAAGTAACCAATTGGGAAAATATTTTTAAAAGCAAAGGTTCTGACAAAGGTCTCATTTCCAAAATATATAGAGAACTGACCCTAATTTATAAGAAACCGAACCATTCTCCAATTGATAAATGGTCAAAGGATATGAACAGACAATTCTCAGATGAAGAAATTGAAACTATATCCACTCATATGAAAGAGTGTTCCAAATCACTACTGATCAGCGAAATGCAAATTAAGATAACTCTGAGATACCACTACACACCTGTCATATTGGCTAAGATGACAGGAACAAATAATAATGAATGTTGGGAGGGATGTGGGAAAACTGGGACACTAATACATTGCTGGTGGAGTTGTGAAAGAATCCAGCCATTCTGGAGAGCAATTTGGAACTATGCCCAAAAAGTTATCAAACTGTGAATACCCTTTGACCGAGTAGTACTACTACTGGGCTTATATCCCAAAGAAATACTAAAGAGCGGAAAGAGACCTGTATGTGCCAAAATGTTTGTGGCAGCTCTTTTTGTTGTAGCTAGAAACTGGAAGATGAATGGATGTCCATCAGTTGGAGAATGGTTGGGTAAATTATGGTATATGAAGGTTATAGAATATTATTGCTCTGTAAGAAATGACCAGCAGGAGTAATACAGAGAGGCTTGGAGAGACTTATATCAACTGATGCTGAGTGAAATGAGCAGAACCAGAAGATCACTGTACACTTCAACAACAATACTGTATGAGGATATATTCTGATGGAAGTGGAAATCTTTATCATAAAGAAGAGCCAACTCACTTCCAGTTGATCAATGTTGGACAGACGTAGCTACACCCAGAGAAGAAACCCTGGGAAGTGAATGTAAATTGTTAGCACTAATATCTGTCTGCCCAGGTTACATGTACCTTCGGAATCTAATGCTTATTGTGCACCAAGAAAATGGTATTTACACACATGTGTTGTATCTTGATTATATTTTAACACATGTAAAATGTATGGGATTGCCTGTCATTGGGGGGAGGGAGTAGACAAAGGGGGGGATAATTTGAAAAAATGAATACAAGGGATAATATTTAAAAAAAAAAAAAAAGAACACATAGGTTTCAGAAAAAAATAAAAGAGAAATGAATCTAAAAAAAAATGAAAAGGGGGATCTTTCCACCAATGAAGACGTGAACAAAGAATAATTTACCTATCAGATCTTTGGATAGAGAGGAATTTATGACCAAAGAAAAAAGAGATCATTATGAAAGACAAAATGGGCAACTTTGACTACATTAAATTAAAAAGGTTTTGCACAAATAAAGCCAACAAAAACAAGATTAAAAGGCAAGTACAAAGCTGGGGAAAAATCTTTACAGCCAGAATTTCTGATAAAAGTCTCATTTCTAAAATATATAAAGAACTGTGTCAAATTTATAAGACTATAAATCATTCCTCAATTGATAAATCATCAATGGATATGAACAATTTTCAGATGATGAAATTAAAACCATTTATAGTTATATGAAAAATATATTTATTATACCATACTATCCTCTATTATGTTGTTATGTTTTGTAGTATCACATTATAATTTGACCATTCATATAGATTAAAATTACATGATTTCATAATTATATCATATTAAACTAACTCAGAAATCTTCCAGTTCTATTACTTAATCTATTAACCTACATATAGTATTTATTTAGATTACAATCTATTACTTAATATATTTACTATTTTACTTACAAAACTTCTTGATTATAAATTTTTTTTAATAAAAGAAAAAAGAAGGGCAAAGTTGTAAAAATGTCATATATCACAACAGGAGGAAAAACTCCCTCAGCTCTGTTTTATCCCAAGCATGAGTCATATATGACAACACATCATGTAGTCAAAGGATGTTAAAAGCAACTCTCATAATTAACCAGGGTGGGGATTTTGTCTTTTTAGCAAGGGAATAGCACAATGGAGAAATAGAGTTAGAAAGATCCTATCTAAGTCATTCATGCCCAAGTCATTGTTAGCAGTTCGCAGACTACATCACATGCCATTTTCTACTATTGGCTTCATTACAATTCAGATAACTATCTCCATAATCTCAAAACAATAATAAATTACAGTTCCAGTTATTTTTACCTTTAATAGCAAAATTTCACTAACCGTAACATAGGGCTTGAATATCCTAATTATTTTGCTAACAATTAAACTTGTATTAATCCTTTACTTACAAATTAAAACTACCCATATTCTGGAGCTTCTGATACATATAGAATGCCTGATAGTTGACTCATCATGAAAATGTTGAATCTATATCTTTAAACTATGCATTCACTTTAATAATAGCCAAGAATTTTCAGATGAAAATACACTATTATAGTAAAGCGTTATTATTTGTTTTATAATGAAGTATATATACCTCATTAAAAATTTAATAGTCTTCAAACATCTATTTTTATCATGTCCTTGAAAATTCCAATTATTATCAAATAGCATCCAGATTTTTTTTAAAAAATTGTTTAATCTATCAACATTTCTGTTCAAATGATCTCTCAGGTTTCAAGATACAATAGAATTTAGAAATATAATAATAATAAAACTAAAAAAAACTTCAGATTGCATAAATTGCATTTCTAAATTATCCCATATAAAATTCATAAATCTTATTACCTTTGACATTTTAAAATTACTTTACTGTTATCAAGTTTAGAAAAATTATATTCAGTTAAATAATTAATAATAATATAGTGTTCGGTATATGCCAGGGCTATGTTAAGCACTTTATAATCATATTATTTTGATCTCACAATAGTCCTGGTAGTGGGTACTATAATGATTTTTCTCTTTATAGAATAGGAAATAGTGGCAAACAGAGGTCAGATAATGCTCCCATTGGTGATAGCTCCTGATGACAGGGCAAAGTCCATGCTTACAGTGAGTACTGACCTCTCCCCATCACATGCTCTTCCCTTCCAACCCCTACCCCACACACATACTTGTAGCTTTAGAGACAGGTGCTGCTAGAGCCTAAAATATATAGCTAAATTTTTTCTGCAACTAGATCAGAAAAGGATGAACTCCTCAAAAGCATAGAATGGCTGCTTCCCAGCCCTCATCTCATACTGCCCTACTAGATAGGGCCAGAGATAGCAGAACTTTTTCAGGCAACAGCTTGGTGGGGCCTGCTGAGGGCTAGGTTTGCACTGGAGACACCAACTGGACTTTGAGTGGTATGTGCATTGGCTGTATGTAGCCTAGGGACTGGGGAGATTGGTTTTAGAATGCTCCCATTGATTATAGCTCCTGATGACAGGGCAAAGTCAATGCTTACAGTGAGTATTGACCTCTCCCCATCACATGCTCTTTTCTTCCACCTCCTACCCTCCCCACACATACTTGCAGCTTTAGAAACAGGTGCTGCTAGAGCAGAGTGGACTGGATATACTGTACCTGGGTGATACCCCCAGCATTGCCTAGAAGAGTGGGTTTTGGATTCTCGAGGGTATCTAGCCTTTGGCACCACTGGCAGTGATTTACCTCTCTGCAGCTATCATACAACCCCTTCACTAAGGTGGGCCATGAAGTTTTGAAAAGCACAGCTGAAGGAATAGAGCTTAATTCATGTTTCCTACCTTTTTTTTTTTTTTTCCCCAGATCTGAGATAAAAGGGGTTAATATATATACAGAGGGTTTCTGACCTGGGGGGATTACAGGAACCATTCAAGAAAGGGATTAAGATAAAAAGGGCTAAAGGAGTAGGAACACTTTATAAAAGGTATAAGGCGAGGGTTCCTTTTAGGAAAAATGAAAATTTATGGAGTATATCATACCCTACTAAAAGACTAAAGGCTTCAGGAACCAGGACAAAGGGATGAAAGGCATTAATCCCTCCAATAAAAAGGAGAATATGAATGGTCTTGTTAGCAATCCCCCCAACTGAAATATGCTAATGTTTCCAGAAGAAGAGAGTGGAAAAGGCAAAGGAGTTTAAAACTATTGAATGTCTCCCACTTTGTGTGACTTCTGCCAATCCTCCCCAAAGTCGTATCCTGCTGAGTAACTGGAATTGTGGGGAAGGGACCTCAATTCTTTCTGGATTGTCCTCTTTATAGCATCAAACATAGACTTCATTCTACATTCTGCAATTTAATGTTATTTTTTTGACATTAAAAAATAAACTCTTAGGACCATATTTCCCTTTCCTGATGGTGCAGAAGGATTACAGAAAGAAACAAGTTGCTGCAGTTGTGAGAGAAAAAAACAAAAAACAAAACAAAACAAAACAAAACAAACAAAAAAAAAACATTTTAGCATATCCAAGTTTTATCTTACTAATTTAATCTTTCTCTATCAGAGTAACTGTTAGTCATACTGTGGTCTCTAGGAGAAATCCAATGTCAGAATGTTGCCAATCAGACATAATGAGTTTAATTTGTTTAGAGACAGGTGGGTGGAGATTATTTTAAAAACAGGATAAACATTGGAATGTAAAGGAAAAATTAATAAGAAGTTACTACACATGGGAAACCATTTACCTCTATTATTTTCATTTATCCATTTTAAGACTACTTCTAAACAAGGTACTTTCCTTCATTTTCTTTTTTTTTTTAAATGAAGCCAGTAATCTTATAATTTACTTTTAAAACTTTATAAAAATGCAATTCTTATTTTCCTTTAAACAAATTCTACAGGCATACCCCAAAACTTACTAAAATGTTTCAGAAGAAAGTGAGTTCTTGGAATTACCCCCAAAATCTCAGCAGATCTTTTCTGTAATCTTAAAATAACCAGTCTTCTGTATTCTGATGGAAGTGGATATCTTCAACATAGAGAAGAGCTAATCCAATTCCAATTGATCAATGGTGGACAGAATCAGCTACTCCCAGCAAAGGAACACTGGGAAATTGTTAGCTTTTTTTGTTTTTCTCCCTAGGTTATTTTTACCTTCCGAATCCAATTCTTCCTTTGCAATAACAACAACAACAAAATTTGGTTCTGCACATATATATTATACTATAACATATTTAATATGTATGGGAAAGCCTGCCATCTAGGGGAGGGGGTGGAGGGAAGGAGGGGAAAATTCAGAACAGAAGGGAGTACAAGGGATAATGTTGTAAAAAATTACCTATGCATATGTACTGTCAAAAAATGTTATAATTATAAAACTAATTTTAAAAAATTTAAAAAGAAAATAATCAGTCTTCAAATTAATTAATCTAATAAGAAAATTTTAGTAGTTTCAGAAGGAGACAGAGACAAAATGAGAGAAAGAAACCAGGACAGAGCCTGAACTCTCCCAAGTTTCCCTCACAATCAATGCTACAGTAATCCTCTGAACTAATTCTGGAGTGACACAACTCATAAACATTCCAAATGAATTTTTTTTTTCAGCCTAAGATATCTTGGAAGCACTTCAGAAATAGTATCTCATTTGGGCAAGGGGGAATGTAGTCCAGCAAAGGGATAGTTCAAGGAATCTAGTGAGAGGCTCTTAGCAAAGTACAACAATATTGGCCCATCTGTCCTCATTCAGAGAGCCAGTCACTTAGTAGCCCAGCTATGACATACCCAAATGAAGGCAAATTGTGAAGGAGTAACAGGAGGGACTAAGCTAGGTCCACCCAATAAATAGGAATATGGGCACCATTACTGGCCCCAGCATGGAAAGTCACTGAGAGGCCCCTGTCCACCTGCAAATAGAAGCTTGAGACAATCTCTCCTGTATACTAAGAATAGAGCTCAATTTTTAAAAATAATAATAAAAAAAAATTTAAAGCCCTGACCATAGCAAGCCACTTTGGAGATAGGGAAGATCAGAACACAAACTCAGAAGAGGAAAGAAATGGCAAAATGCCTAAAGGTGAAGCCTAAAAAATGGAATATGAATTGCTCTCATCAAAAGATAGAAGAGAATGGGGGAAAGAAATAAGGACTATGCAGGAGAATTAAGAAAGCTTGGGGGAAAAAGACACCAGCTTGGAAAAGAAAGTGCAAAAGTTGCCTGAGAAAACAATTTCTTACAAAATAAATTTGGTGAAACATGGGAAAAAAATCCACTGAACAAAACAATTCTTTTAAAAGTACAATCAGCCAAGTGCAAAAGGTTTAAAAAAAAAGCTAACTGAAGAAAATAATTCATTAAAAATTAGAATTATACAAATGTAAATGAGGCCATAAGACATCAAGAATCAGTTAAACAAGGTAAAAAGAAAGAAAGAAAGAAAGAAAGAAAGAAAGAAAGAAAGAAAGAAAGAAAGAAAGAAAGAAAGAAAGAAAGAAAGAAAGAAAGAAAGAAAGAAAGAAAGAAAGAAAGAAAGAAAGAAAGAAAGAAAGAAAATGTAAAATATCTCATAGAACTGGTTTTGGAGTGTAACAAATTTCCACCAGAAGATACTTTGGAAGAACTTCAGAAAAGGTCTGTTTCAATCAGGCAAGGGGGGAGGCAGCCAAGCAGATGCAGCTCAGGGAGCCAGGACACTTATATGTCAGTACACTGGGGAATCTACTAGGAGGCCATTAGACAAAATACAGCTGCATTGTTACTTTGTCCTGGTTTCAGGCTAGTGGATCAGCAGCTTAACTGTGAGACATCTAATGCAAATACAAAAGATAAATAGTGAGCCTCTGAACCCAAGAAAAACCGAGAACCTGAACATGCCTACCTAACACTGGAAGTCAATCAGCAACACTAGTCCCAGGGCAACTTACAGTGACTGTTGTCTGTAGAGGAAGCTTGGTACAATCTCCTGTTTACCTTAAGAGCAGACATCAATCTTTAAAAAAATGAGCAAAAAAGCAAAAATAAATCTGACCATAGATAGCTTTTATGGAGAAAGAGAAAAACAGACCTGAACCTCTGAGGATCCAAAAGGCAAAACATTTTCAGATGATGTTCCCTGTCTCACAAGGCTCTCTTGGAAGAATTCAAAAGGATCTTAAAAGAGAGTTAGAGGAAAAATAATGGGGAAAGGAAATGGGAACTTCACAAGAGTTTAGAAAAGGAAAAACAGAAATTATCTGGAGAAAACTCCTTAAAAATAGATTTGATGAAATAAGAAAAGCATATAACTCCTTACAATTTGATGAAAAATAGAATTTGTGAAATGGAAAAAAACGCAATGAACAAAACACCTCATTTAAATAAACTTTTATATTAGGTATTTTGTTCATTGCATTTTTTTCCATTTCACATTTCATTGACCAAGTAAAATAGGAGATAAAAAAACTAACTGAAAAAAATAATTCACCAAAATGAGAATTAAACAAATGAAAGAAAATTATTCAATGAGACTTCAAGAGTAAGTCAATCAAAACCAAAAATAAATAAATAAATGAATGAAAACTAGAAGAAAACATAAAATACTTCATTGGAAAAACTCCTGACATGGGAAATAGATCTGGGAGAGACAATCTGAGAATTATTGAACTTCCTGAAAACTGTTAAGAAAAAAAAGAACATAGACATCATCTTTCTGGAAAACATTAGGGAAAATGGCCCTAATATCTGAGAGGCAGAGGGTAAAATGACAATTGAATGAATTCACTGATCACTTCCTGAAAAAGACCCCAAAAGAAAAACCCCAAGGAATATTGTAGGTAAATTTCAGAATTATTAAATCAAGGAAGAAATATTGCAAGCAATCACTAGGAAACAATTCAAATCTTGAGGAGCCACAACCTAACCCTAACCCAGTATATATAGCAGCTTCCAATTTAAAGGATTGAAGGGCATGGAATCTGATAATTCAAAGGGCAAAGGAACTTTGATAGCATCCAAGAAACAACCATCCAGCAAAATTGAGCTTTATTTTTCAGGGGAAAAGATGGACATTCAATGAAATAGGTGAATTTCATTTATTTCTAATGAAAAGACCAGAGCTGAAAAGAAAAACTGATCTTCAAATACAGAACTGAAGAGAAGCATAAAAAGGTAAAAAGGAAAGAAAAAAAAAAACTTTCTTTTAAAAGTTAAAAAAGCTTATATCCCCATATGGGAAGATGACATGTTTAACTTTTGAAATATGTATCTCAGTTATGGAAATAATCAGAGGATACAGATATAATTTTATTTTGTTGTGATGATGTAAAAAAGAAACTAGAGAAGGAAAGGTGATTCTACTAGATGAAGAGGAAAATTGAATTAAGATGAGACAAATTACATCTCGTGAAGAGGCAAAAGTGACCAATAACAATTAATGAAAAGAAGGAAGATGAACATTGTGTGAATCTTACTCTTATCAGATTCAGCTCAAAGAGAAAATACCTGACACATTTAGCTTCATGGAGAAGTTTGCCTCCCTTAATAGGGAACTAATAGGGGAAAAGGGAAAAGAAAATATAATAGAAGGAAGAACAGAAGAAGATGGGACTACAATATAGCATTTTCACTCTTTCTCCTTGTTTGCTTTCATTTTGTTTTCTTGTTTATCTTGCTTATCTTGTCTTCCCACATCCCCTCCAACATTCATCATTATCTTTTCCTGTCTTCTTAGCCAATTTAATAAGTGTTTAGTGGTACTTTTGAGTTTTCTTAATTTGCATTTCTCTAGCCAATAGTGATTTAGTATTCTTCACTTCTAATCTTGACATCTTCACCTTTCTGTATTTTTTATTAGAGAACCAATATAACAGTGAAAAACATTTGCGGTAAGTGAATATATTCAGATTTTGTGCTTCAGTTGATTAATACAAGAAATTATTGAACTGTTACAATTGCAATTACAATCATTAAAAATCCTGTATGATATTACCAAGTGCATGACAATACATACATGTTGGAGATAAGCATATGAAACTGTTATAAGTGACCAAAAAACAACAGGATGATAACTGGCAGTGAACATTGCTTGTGACATTCTTTTAATAATGACCTGAGTGCAATAGATGGTTAGTGGAATATATGAGAAAGTAAATATGATCAATTAGAAGGTGACTTGATCATGTGTTGACAGCAATGGATGCTGGACTCTCAGAGTGAATCATTGATATTAATTAAATGTAAAGATATCCAGACAAAAGACCACACTATGATAGGTGAATTCTCATCATCAAATTGGTGGGAGGACAAAAATAATGACATAAAACAATAATGTTTAGATGCTCTGGCCAATGTAAAAGAAATCACAGAGGAACTATCATGTTTATCTTTAAAGAAATTACCATTGATATTTTAGTAGTCACATAGTTTTCATACTAACATATAATAATAATATATCTAAACATTTAAGTTGCTTTGAGATTCATTTTCCTCCATGTCAGAAATTATGCCACTTAAGAATGAGAAATATATGAATATTTATTCAATAAAATTTCATTAATTTATATCAATGTAGATTGAAGAAGCTGGATGTTTCAAGCCTGAAAGTAATGAAACTTAGATAGTTGCTAACTATGTAACCCTGGAAATGTCACTTAATGCCTCAGTTTCTTCATTGTAAAATGGAGATAATATAACCCTTCCTGGGATCATTAGGAATATAAAATGTAACAATATTTGTAAATAACTTTGAAATCCTTAGAGATTAATACAAATTATTACTATTATTAAGTTTATTTCTATTATCTGCATTGTTATAAAATATGAAATAGAAAAAATTTTAATATGCAGAGTATATATAGTTACAATAATATCAATTAGGCAAATAAAAGTGCAGAAAATAGGGAATCTTTCTTGTTCTCATTAAGCAAATATATTCTTAATTAGTATATAGTTTACATCTAAATGATTGTATCTAGAATGTGTGTGCATAGCAGAATAGGTTTTCACTTTAGCATTCCAACCTATGTTGACAATGGCAGGATATGTTCCTTGAACTAGACTAACTACTTCCTCCCCTCCCCCACCACCCCCATCCCATCATCCTGGCATACATCTGAGGGGCTGAGAGTTTTCTCTACTCCTTTTTCTTCATAAGACTACAATTGTTCTGGTTTCTCCAATATCATTTGACCAGATATCATCACCCCAACAAAACATTTATCTCTACTATAAATTGCTGAATAATAGCAATTAGCTTTTACAAAGGGATATTTACTAAGGAAGTATGACAAGAACAGGATTACAAAATCTAAAAAATTAGAAACCCAAGTCTTCTTAAACATTTCAGTCTCTGGGAAAGTCAACTCAGACTTAAAGTTGAAACTATTACCCATTTCTCTCATTAAACTCACTTCTATATGTGTTATATCCAATAGATGACTTGCTTCATTGCTTTCAGAATATGTTGTACTAACTGCTGTGCAGGATTAAATCAATTATTCTTTATGACTGGATCCTGACTAGACTTGACTGTTGTATCTGTAGCAGGCTCTACTGAATCCAGTTGTCATATCTCTGATTACTCTTCTGACCTTCCTAAGCTCACATGATTATAGCTTGGTCTATTCTATTTCTGATATTTATTCATCTAGGATCATGAAAGAATAAACATACAGAGAAAATAACAAAGGTAGTGTCATGTATTCATAGCCATATGGCTTCTGGATGGGAGACAAGGCAGCTCACTGTTACTACCTCTATTTACATATCTTGTTCTTGTTGTTATTCAGTCTTTTTTTTCAGTTGCTTATCTCTATTTATGACCCCATTTGTTTTTGTTTTTGTTTTTCTTTTTAACACACTTTGCCTTATGAATCATGTTGGAAAAGAAAAAGCAGGGCAAAATGGAAAAACCATGGGAGAGATTAAAAAAAAAAAAGGAGTGAGTATAGATAATTACACTCAGTCTTCTTAGTTCTTTTTCTAGATGCAGATGGCATTTTCTATCCAAAGTCTATTGAAATAGTTTTGGATCAATGAACCACTGAGAAGAACCAAGTTTTTCATAGTTGATCATTGCACATTCTTGCTGTCATTGTTTACAATTGTTCTGCTTGTTTTGATCAACATCAGTTCATATAAATCTTTCCCAGGCCTCTCTAAAGTCAGCTTTCTCATCATTTTTATAGAACAATTATATTCCATTACCTTCATATAGCACAACTTCTTCAGTCATTCCCTGATTGATGGGAATCTATTCATTTCCCAAGTATTTGTTATAAAAAAAAAAAAAAAAAAAAAAAAAAAAAAAGAGCTGCTACAAACATTTTTGCACATGTGGGTCTTTTTCTGAGACAAAAAGAGTTGTTATTTGCCTAGTCATTCCGTGATTATAAATCTGAGGCCAAATTTGAACTCAGGAAGAGAAATCTTCCTGATTATAGGCCTGACACCGATTATCTGCTCAACTCCAGCTGTAAGTTTCCAGCAATTTTCTTCTCCTCACTTGAAAACCCTCAGTGAAGAAAGAGTTTCTTTTCTCGGTTATTTCAAATATACATTTATGTTTCACTCAGCAAACAGTTTAAAAAGCTATGTTACCATGAAGTAAATCAATAGGAAACAGAAGATACATGTGCATTCTCTGAAGTGAAGAAAGGATCCCATATTTGTAAAATATTTGGCAAAAAGCTTCCTAGGTTTCCACATAATTGATACAGACAGAAAATATTGAGTAAATTCCAAGGACTGGTCTCTCAATGGCTAGTCTCCATTCCACTATTAAAAATAACCACTGTTTTCTCCTTTGAGGTGCTAATATAGAGTAAACTCTTTTTCATAGCATGAAGGTAAATTCTAAATCAGTAACTACTAATTAATATAAATTCTGGATTAGTGAAGTTCCCAAACAATATAATATTATTAATATAATATTGCTATGGAGGTTAATATTCACATCAATCTATCAACAAGTATTTACTGAATATTATCCATATGGCAATTTTTAATTGAACTAATTCTTAGGTTATGATCTGTAATATATAACTCATTCAACTACCATTACTGAAATTTAAAGTCTTGGTTTCAATCATAATTAACTACTTCAAAGTGGTTTGTTACTGCCTTCATTCAGAAATTTATATGAGTAAATTGGATTTACTTATTTTCTCTTTATCTATTCCCATATTAAAGGAGAAATCTGTCTACAACTTAATAAAGTACACAAGTTACAAAAACACAAACGCAAGCAATCTAAAATGTTCATGGTTAAGACATGTGGCAGAAATAGTTCAGGCTTGGGGTGGGCCCATCTGGCCCATCTACAAATCATAATGCTTCTGCATATGGACTATAACATATGCAT
The DNA here is from genome assembly GCF_048593235.1 of Sminthopsis crassicaudata. Lineage (NCBI taxonomy): Eukaryota > Metazoa > Chordata > Mammalia > Dasyuromorphia > Dasyuridae > Sminthopsis > Sminthopsis crassicaudata. The sequence continues at coordinate 181,571,518 of NC_133621.1, forward strand.
AGCTCACTGAACCAACCACAACAACTAAATAGTAATTAGCATGGGGCAGTTTTTTTATGGCTGCTAGCACATACGAAAGTCCTTCCCAACTGACATCCAAATGGACATATGAATACATAAAATGATAGTTTCTTTTTCAAGCATTTATTGTGGCAAAAAATGCAGGATTTATTTAATTGCCGCCAACTAAATAACTGAGACCCATATGTTACCCCATAAACTTAATGGTTAGCAATTTGTTATAAGCAAGATGCAAATATTATTGTAAGCAATCAGAACATTTATTCATTGAACCTTATGTTGGAAATGGAATCAACAGTATGTCAGGAAATTTTGCAATCACAACCACCACTGTTTCCATTTCATGTTTAATTTTACTATTTCAAAAAAAATGATACCAAAGTTGCTTTGTTTTAAATATCAAATCATGTATAATTCTAATTTCCTCTGCCATAGATTTTGATCTACCTTGTCGACTTAGGATATCTTATACTATAATCCATTCCAAGAATTTGTTTAGTGGTCTAAAATTTTCACTTAAATGTAAATACTGATACTTGATTTCTTCATTAGAAAAATAATCTTAAAAGAAGGGAGGTATAACACAGGATAATAGAAAAAACAGTGAGTCACAACACTTGAATTTTATTCACATTTTCCTTTGATCAGTCATCTCTTCATCTCTTACAGCCTCAGTTTACCTCTGAGGAAGTTCCTACAGATTCCTCCAGATTTAACAATTTTTTAAAATGCATATAATTTATTATATGTATTATCATTTATTTTTATTGTTGTACTTAAGAAAGTATTTGAAATTTTGAAATCTAGGTTTTGTTCATTTTCAAGTAATGTGCTAATTATAACATGTTTATTTTATCATAGTGACAAAATTTTAGAATATAATGAAAGATGGTGGAAATGAAGATTATTCTAGGTCTTTAACTAGGTGAATACTCAAATCCTTATTCTAAATATTCTGAATAATATTTATAAAATGTGTATCTGTTGATAGTTACAAAGCTACTTTCACTATGAGTATAATTGAAATCTTAATATTTGATTTTGTACATAAAATAATCATGGTAACATTTGTGGTTAAAACGTAATTTTATTGGTATTGTATCATTTGATTCTGAGAAAAAATCTGTGATATGTTTCTAGTTTTGCTCTAAAGAAACTAAGACTCAGAGAATTAATACACTCTTGTTTATAAAACTAAGTCCCAGGTTTTCTTTCTCTGGTTTTCCTTTTCTTCCAAAATGTAAGGCTACTGAAAAGGCAGATGCATGCCTATAAAGCCCTTTTACACTAGTTACTAGCTGCCTGATATTGATTGTGAAGCCTGTTTAGTAGGTCTTTTCTGGCTATGACTGTTTCTTTCTTACTTTGGCCAGCACAGTGCTATTACTTAAATTGAGCCAACCTATCAACTTGTCCCTTCATAGGAGAATATTCTCTTGTTTTTACTTAATATGCTAATTAGAAAAGAAGCAACCTATTATTCTGCAGAAAATACATTATCACAAATTCCTTTGTTCATACATCATATCTTTATGCTTAAGTTGAGGCCTATACAAAGACACATATTTAGATCCAAAATGGTGAATATAGCTATATCTCAGATTGCAGCATGCCAAATAAGTCTGAAATTTATGTTTATTTACTTCAAGGAAAACTTAGTTTTGGGCATTAAAATCTGTTACCTAATGAGCTCACTGAATTAACAATTCCATATATTCATTTTCTGAAAAAAAAAATACTGCTTTGGAGTTATCAATGCAGTAATTCTTATTTAGCTTTTTCCTTTAGAAATATTTAGAAAATATTTTCTTTAGAAAATAGCTGTGTCTATATGTACATACATATGTGTGTATTTGAGTATATATGACACATGAATCAACAGATAAAAAAGTAGATAAATGTAGTCACCTTGAAGCAGAATTTAAAAAAAACTCACCTTTAGTACTCTTTATACCTTTTCATATCTCTAGCTGTATCTTTTCCTACTGTATCACTGACCAAGTAAGCAACTGAACTAAATGAATTATAAACATAGGTGTATATATATATATATATATATATATATATATATATATATATATATATATATATATATATATATATATATACATATATTTGTCTATTTATATGTATGCATAGCTCTACACCCCTATATGTATATATATGTAATGCTTATGATGTTAATTTGAAATTATTTCTACTTTCAGATAGACATGAATATATTGCTGCATATATTTATATAATCTTTAAATTATAGATACTTAAAAACCTTCTTCTTAATATGTTTCAAGAAAGTACAAGGTCAGTATATGTATTTTTTTTAAAGTATTGCACATTCTACTTGTTCTTAAGTGTACTGTGGAGTGTTATATGGGCAATGATGAAACATAAAAATAAGAAATGTTATTTTTTTATTTTGTCTTTTTGGAAAGATATAAAGTTTTAGAAGTGTTTTGGATAAGATGTTTTTGATGTTCCATTGTTGCCTATTTGGTTTCATAGCAAACTTACATTTTATCACATGGTTGCTTTCCCAATTATACTGTAAAATAAATGGCATCATCAAATAGTTTAATAGGTTTAGAGGAAAATGTAGCTTTATTCATCAAATGATGCAGAAAATAATGAGCTGACAAAAAAACTGCCTGCTGGTAGTAAATTATTTGTACTGAAATCTTTATCCTCTCTTTAACAAATCATAAATGGTGTAAAGATTCCTTTAAAATGGAGACAATGGTGGAGGCAGTATGATGTCTGGGGTTCCTGAATATTTTTGGATATAGATAGATAGATAGATATTATACACACACACACACACACACACACACACACACACACACACACACACACACACACCTGCATATCTATAGGAATACATTTTTTTCAACAACAGTCATAAATAAATGGATAGATAGATTATAAATACATATAGCAGAAGCCGAAATTTCATGAAATGGTTACTGAAAGGATTTTGTCTGATTTTTTCTCCATTGTAAAAGAAAGTTGAGCATTTCTGCAATCTTTGGCTTTCTACAAACCTCTATTACTTAATTAGCTCATTGAATTGACAAGGTTTATTATGCAGAATTTTATATATTCATTTTTTAAAAAAATACTGCTTTGGAGTTCTTATCTAGCTTTTATTCTTTAGAAAATATCTGTGTTTATATGTGTGTGTGTGGGGGTCTTTGTGTGGATGTGACATGAATTAGTAGATAAAAAGGTACATAAATGTAGTCACCTTGAAGCATAACTTAAAAAAAAAAAAAAAAAAAAAAACTCACCTTTAGTCTTCTTTATACCTTTTCTTCCATTTTTGAGACATAGAATCCACTTAAGTAAAACTAAACGGGGAAAGTCAATAAACATTTATTTAAAGATTGGGGCATATTAAGTGTTCAGGAAGACTGATGGTCTAA